>NW_024080753.1:1925935-2057930 GCF_003009895.1 Hyaena hyaena
TGGGTGTGTGGGGGTGGGCTGGGGGTGGGGGTGGGCTGGGTGGGCTGGGGGTGTGGGGGTGGGCTGGGGGTGGGGGTGTGGGCTGGGTGGGGCTAGGCCGACAAGGACTTCCACAGCGGCCTCTCTGCGCACGGGGAGGAGGCCCAGGGCTCCGTCCCCCTGGGGGTGGGTCAGCCAAGCATCTGGCTCGGTGGGGGAGGCAGGGCCCCGGGCGGGGCAGGGAGGCGGCCCCGTACCACGGAGGCCCTCTCGCGGCTCTTCTCCGTCTGCAGGAGGGTGGCACACTGCTGCTCGCACAAGTCCAGGTGGCCCTGCAGCAGGTGGAGGCCCGCCAGCTCCAGCAGCACCTGGGCAGGGCCGCCGGTGAGCGCCGCGGGCACCCGGGCTGGCCGCTCACTGCCTCCTGACCCATTTCCCTTGGTTCTGCCTTCGGCCGGTGTCTCCGGGCCTCCCCTGCTCTCCCCCGGAACTCCCATCCTACCGTGTGCTTTAGTAACTACCCCCTGAAATTCGGGACCCGGGCAACTCCTCCTTCGGCTTTGGCTCGGACCTAGCCTCCTCCTCCCGGCAGCCCTCTGTGGTAGCCTCTGGGGCAGGTGCCCGTCTTCTGAGCCCCCGCAGCGTGCAGACCCACAGGCAGGCAACGGAACTGGAAGCATGCTCGTCTGCCGCTCGGCCTGAGGCAGCCTATGGACGGGCACCCTGTCCTGCCCCCTGTGGCTCCGGCCTCGCACCGTGCCCGGCACGTGTAGACATCTCTTAAATGAGGGCATGTTCAGTGGATGAATGGCTCTGTCGCTAAGCTCTTCCCCTCCTGGTGCGGACCCAGCCACCACTGCCTTATCTAGGCCACACCCCCGTCTAAACTCCTTGGAAGCTTAGTCTGGCTTCGTGCCCAAAGACTCCTGGCAGCCACAGCTGTCGCTGTGTCCCCACCCCCGAGGGGCCCCTGAACACGCCCGACTAACACGACTTTCCACAGCATCTTCCCCGCGCCACCCTGCACGACTGGCTGTCCGAAGTGAGGCACCCAAGGGCCGATGGCTGAGGGCCTGGGGTCGGCCAGAGCAGGCCCCCCACCACGGGGGTCCCGGGCCCCTTACGCGTGCGGCTCCGCAGGGAGGCTCAGGGAAGGACCTGGCCTCTGCCCCTAGTCAGGGGACTCTGCGAGGCGTCAGGGCCCAGGAGAAGGCGCGGCGTCTGGCTCTGGGGCCCCCACCTTGCTGTCGCCGGGCGAGTACGAGAGGGCGTCCTTATAACACCGGCCTGCCTTGGCGAGCTCCTTCTCTGCCAGGTAGTGCTCCCCACACTGGACGCAGATGGAGGCCGCCAGCTGCTTCTGGGAGGGCGTCCTCTCCGGCTGCTCCAGTGCAACGCGCTTCAGGACCTGGGCCTGGAGCTCCATGGCCTGGGAAGGCAGGGGGCCCGGGGTCAGGGCGCCAGGGCCCGCGTGCCGGATCTCAGGCACATTCACAGGAAGAATCCCTCCTCTCACTTCCGTGCCAGCAGATTGTCGGAGAGGGCATCTCAAGCGCCCGTGAGCAAATCTGGGCCACCTGGACGGGCGCCGGCCCCTGGCTGAGGACTCAGCAGGCGAGGCGGCTGTGCCCGTGGGGCAGGAGGGGAGGCGGAAGCACAGTCGTGAGTGTGCTCGCCCCTGTCCCCATGGCACCTGACACTTCCCGTGTCGAGCTGCTCGGGCCTCCCCCAGGCTAGACGCAGCCCGCACGAGGTGCGCGGGGCAGGCCGTGTTCTGACGGACGCGTTTGTCCTGGGTGCTGCCCTGCTGGGGGTCGGAGGCAGCCTCCGCAACCGTCTCCGACATGGAGTGAGCAAGCCAGCGGGCAGGGAGCCGGGAACACCGGTGAGGCCGGGGTTCAGCCTCGGGCAGTGGGCACGGTCAGCACGCGCTTCCTGACGGCTAACGCGCAGCGGGGAGCCGGTGGGCAACAAGGGAACAGACAGTCTCAAGGCACCAGAGAGCCGGCCCTCCTGCTCCCAGCGCAGAAGCCACCTCGGGAACAAGCCACCGGCCACACCCAGGCGTAGGAGAGGGAGGGCGCGCGGGAGGAATGGCCGGGAGCCGCGCCCGTGGGGGGGGGAGCTGAGGTTGGGACAGGCCAGGCCTGGTTCCAATCTCAGCTCCACCACTTCCTAGCAGTGACTTCGGGCCCATTTCCTGACCTCCTGGGGCCTATCCGTGAACTAGGAGCATCACAGTGCTCATCTCGAAGGGCTACCCTGAGGGCCACTGAGAAAGCAGCAAGCGCAGTGCAGAGCCCACCAGAGAGCACTCACTGCCCGGGAGCCACTGGCATCCGTGAGGACGCAGGCACCTTCTGACTCCCAGCTCTCTGTGCCCCAGCCGGGCCCGGGGCACTTTGGGGCGCCATCAACGAAGAGCACAGGCCGGGGAATAAACAGAAGGCAGAGGTCAGAGGTGTAACCCAGGTCCCGGTGAGGGCCAGCCCTGGAACCTTCCAGACCCGCAGTCCTCTATCCTTCCTTCTACAGCGCCCACCCGGACGGCCGATAAAGAGCTGGAGCCCATTGTCTGGTGTCGATTACCTTGTTCAAAGGTCCCATCACGTCTTCTTTTTTATGACTCTTGTAAACCTTCGCCAGCAAAAGCAAGCACTTGACGTTGTTCATCATGGAGGGGAGGTCTTTGACTGCAACGTGGAAACTCAGATCAGGGTTCCCTGGTCCCTGGGGAGTCGGGGAGGGGGGAGGGAGGGGACGGGGCTCAGGACTCCAGATACGCCCATCCTGCAGGGGGGGCAGCAGGCAGGGAAGCGACTCAGGTGGCCTCACCAAAGTCATGTTCCAAGGCGTGTTTCAAGACTTTTTCTGCTTTGTTGAACTTCTTTAACTTCAGGAGCAGTTCGGCCAGATCGCAGCACAGAAAGTCCTGTCCGTTCATCTTCTGGGCGGCCTCGTAATAATTGATTGCCTTGGGGTAAACAGGACATTTCGGCCTGAGGGCCTCAAACCGGGCTCCCCTCCGCGGCCGCCACGCCTGCGTGTCCCTCCAGAACACAGATGCCTGCGATGAAAGTGTCCTCCCAGCTGGCAGAGGGCTCAGGCTCCGCGTGTGTGGGGGTGGGGGGTGAGGGTGGGGGTGGGTAGCTTCTGAATTCTCCCCGCCCTTCAGCTAGGGTGGGAACGTGGCCGCTCCCCCGCCCCAGATCCTCCCACCCGTGCACCCTCCCTCCCTCTTCCCTGCTGGGCTGGCCTCCCCCTCCCCCCACCCCAGCCCGGCCTGACCTTGCTGTACTGGTGGGTCTTCACATAGGCCTGGCCGAGCCTGCTGACCAGGAACGCGTCATGTGGGTTCTTCCTATAGGCCTCGTCATATGCCTCCAGGGCCTTCTCGGGCTGGTGGGGAAAGTGTCCAAAGGTCTCTCTCTCTCTCTCCCACCGGAGATGGGGTGGGGGGGGGGGACTGGGCAAGGCCACGAGGCTTTCACTCACCTCCTGAATGTTCATGAAAGCATCACCCAGCAGCAGGCTGGTGTGGGGGCCAGGCAGATGCTCACAGAGCTCCCTGCAAAAGTGACCCAAGCCTTCGCTTGACCCTGTGCATCCTTCACGTTTCTGAATCCATCTCCTCCTCTTCGTTCCCACTAATTCTGACATTCATTTATTCATTCATTCATTTATTCATTCATTCATTCATTCCCCTACTGCTGATTCCAAGCCCGCTGTGCAGGAGGCGCTGTGCTAGCCACCTTAGTCCAAGCTCTCCTCACGTTACCTGGACCAGGCCAGAAGCTCTACCCATTCTTCCGGCCTCCAGTGCTCACGCCCCAGGCCCCTCTGCACCCGCAGGCATGCTGCTCTTGCTAAGACTCCAGTGTGACCGCGTCCCCCGCCGTGTATGGGTTTCCCACCGCGCTTGGCTTTGCCTCCTCCAGCCCCGCCCCCAGCCCCGCCTCCCACCTGGATTGCCCCCACGAAGTTTTGCTTAAGTGGGGGGCTGGGAAGGTCAAACCAGAAAGACAAGGTTTCTAATCCCAGCTCGCCACAGTCCTGCACCTCACATGGGTCACATCAAGTCAGGGACATTTCTTCAAGGACTGGCAGAGTCAGGGGCCAGGGCAGAGGGGCACGCCCGTGGCTCCCCCCAGAACGTGGGCCACACAGGGGAGCCCGCGCAGGCCGGATTCAGTTCTGGGTCTGCAGAACTCAGCAATGAGCCCGCCTAACATATCATGCTCAAATTCTGACCCACGGGAAAGTCTATGATCTAAGACACTTGGAGGATGCAGACCGGAGACCCAGGCTGAAGACACACAGTCTGGAGGAAACACCACCAGAGACGAGGCTGTCAGGCCACTGCCTGGGGCTTACCGGTAGCAGCCGATGTAGAGGCGGATGTCTTTGTGGGCCTGCAGGTAGATGTTGGCCATCTTCTCCTTGGCTTCCACGTAGCAGGGCTGCTTGGGCGTGATGCTCCTCAGCATGCCCAGCGCCATGTCCACGTCCCCGTTGTTCAGGGCCAGGTCCACATTGGCGATGGTGATGCGGACCTCCTCTGGCGTGCCGCTGAACTCGTTGATGGCATCCTGCATGACCTTGGTGGCCTCATGCTAGAGCACGGGAAGCCAGCGGGCCCTCTGTTAGCCGTCGCCCACCACGGGTGGCCTGAAAACACTTGAAATCTCTTGGAGGAGACTCACAGGGACCCTTCTTCCCACCCCTGCCCCCAGAGAGAAATGAAACATGGACACAACCAGGAGCAGCCTTGCCACACGGAAGCCAAGGATAGGATGGCTCACAACCACTTGCAGAGAGGCTCCAGGGGCAGAAAGGAGAGACTTCCCTTCAGTGTCCACCACCACTATTCCTGGGGGCAGGGGAAAGGGGCTCGGCCAGCGGGGGGTCCAGAAACTCTCAACACTTCCTTAGCACCTCAACGTCTGTTGGCAATTCCTTCTCATGGGAGACCTATGGACGCATCTCCTTGTGCTTTCCTGCCTTTGGTCAGAGGTATTTGAATGTTATGGTATTTGACACGGACGGTAATGGTCTATCTGAATTATTTCCCCACTGTATTCATACCCTTGGTTATTTTTAACAAAGTTACTTTCTTTCCCCAGTTTGGTACTTTCTGACTGGGATTCAGCCTGACCAGACATTTTGTCCTCAACCTCTGCTTTCTTTTTGTTTGCTCAGTATATTTGTACCATCTTTGTACTTTCATCCTGGGCTCTTTGGTTTTTGAAGTATAGACAGTAAGGGTTCTTCCTTTGGCTTGTTTAAACCACTCTGATGCCTCTTTTCTTTAAGAGGTACATTTATTTCATTTACAATTTTATTATCACAGATACATTCTTGGTTTTCCCGGCAACTTGCTTTCATTTTTTTTAATCCTTATTTTTTGAGACAGAGAGAGAGAGAGAGAGAGAGAGAGAGAGGTAACATGAGGAGGGAAAGGGTAGAGAGAGGGGACACAGAATCTGAAGCAGCCTCTGGGGTCTGAGCTGTCAGCACAGAGCCCAATGCGGGGCTCAAACTCACCAACTGGGAGAGCATGACCTGAGCTGAAGTTGAATGCTCAACCGACTGAGCCTCCCAGGTGCCCCCAATGACTATTAATCCTTGATTCCCAAAGCTTCATTAGGATATTATTATTAGGATATTTCTCATTCATTCATTCATTCATTTCTAAGTAATTTCCACACCCAACATGAGGCTCGAACTCACAACCCCGAGATCAAGAGTCACGTGCTCTTCTGACTGAGCCAGCCAAGTATACCTTGGGATATTTCTTGGTCTTCATATCTCACCGCTATTTCTCCAAAACAGACTGCCTTTCTGTGTCACTGATTCACGTCGTCCCTAAAGGAACTGTTCTCCTGGGACATCTCTGATGTGTCCCCTGCTCCATTTCTTCTCTCTTCTGCAGGAACGTTTATTTTGCCCTTGTTGGGTGTCTGTCTGTCTCTTATCCAGCCTCCCCTCACATCCCTTCAGCGATTTTCCCAGCCCTCTCCTGCATCAGAGAACTTCAGCAAGGGCTCTGCCACTTCCTATTTTCTTTCACGGGACTACAATTTTCTAATGGAATCCCTGCTTTCTATGCCTACTTTCTTTAAATCGCTAGCTGAGCCCCTCTGTGGGTCTTTGGTGCTCTGCTTTGAGCTGGCTTTTCACAATCCCACGTTCTTTTCATTTTTATTGAATGTAGAAAAGTTTTCTTAAAAGTATTTCTTCTAGGGGCGCCTGGGTGGCTCAGCTGGTCGAGCGTTTGACTCTCGATTTTGGCTCAGGTCATGATCTCATGGTGCCCATGTCGGGCTCTGCGGGCAGCGTGGAGCCTGCCTGGGATTCTCTCTCTCCGTCTCTCTTCCTCTCCACCCCTCCCCTGCTCACGTGCTCTCTCTGAAAATAAATACACTTCTTAAAAAAGTATTTCTTCTATTTTTTATAGCACTCTTTCTCCCAAAGTGTAACCTTCTTGTCTTTTGCTTGTGATTTTGTCTGTCTCCCCTCTTTCCTCTCTTCCATCCTTCCCTCCCCCCTTCCTGCCCACCTACCCTCCCCCCCACCTTTCCCTCCCCCCTTCCCTCCCTCCCCTCCTTCTTTCCCTGTAATCACCACATTGCACCCCTTCTGATCACCCCTCACCCTCAAATGGGACCAGTTCCACCTAACCTGGCCCTTTGCTCAGGAGCTAGGCGTGGGGGGGGGGGTGTCTAGCGCAGCTGTCCGAGGAGCACATTTCCCCTGAGGTTTCTGAGGGTCTTCCTTTCAGGGGCGGGCTTGATGAGAGAGAAGCTGGGGACCGGAAGGAACCCAAGGCTCACTGTGGAGCCCCCAGTCTGCAAATCTGTTATGTGAGCAAAGCAAGCTGCAGCACTCACTGTAGCTTATTTCCCTCCTCACTTTCCTCTGGCCTCGTCTCCTAGAAAGGAGTCCGGACAGAGACGGGGGGCGTCTGAGCAGGGGGTCTTGCTCAGCGGTCCTGCCCTTCCTCGGGCTGGAGCTGAGTCCCTCCAGGAAGGCCCCGGCTTCTCCCGGCTTGAGCACACCTCCAGCTCAGAAAGTTCCTGCAAATGCAGGAACCTCAGGCCCCACCCGCTGCAGCCCTGCTCGCCTTCTCCCACCAACGGAAAGTTCCGAAAGGACAGGGACCTTGCTGGCTTCTCTCCTCTGTCCTCAGCCGCCACGTGGTGCCTGGCAGCTAGCGGGCCCTCCATCAGTAGCTGGATAAATGACTGGCTGCATCACCTGTTCTCAGATGTGGCTGTTCCCTAGGTTTTTATAGATGGAGATTCCTTCTCCACTTTCAATTCTTGTGTTCCTTTTGGCAGATTTAAAGGAGGAAAGTATAGCAAACGGGCTTCTGCATCCCCATCTCTGCCCAGAAGGCAGTTTTTATTTTCCTTAATGTTTACTTTTGAGAGAGAGAGAGAGAGCGCGCGCAAGTGAGCGAGTGGGGGAGGGGCAGAGAGAGAGGGAGACACAGAATCTGAAGCAGCTCCAGGCTGAGCTGTCAGCACAGAGCCCGACAGGTGGCTTGAACCTACGAACTGTGAGATCATAACGTGAGCCGGAGTCAGAGGCCTAACTGACTGAGCCAGCCAGGCGCCCCACCCCCCCAGAAGGTAGTTTTTAAATTTAAGGAGAAAAGGCCTCACGGCTGTTCCTTCTCTAGGGCAGGACCATCACAGGGGCCGGACGCCCAGTACTGGCGGATCCCGGAGACGGTCCTGGGGCCCGGCTGACACACCCCTCTGGGGACAGCAGGTGAGCGGCCGCCCCTTCGCACCAGCAGAGGACGCCGGGTGCTTCCTGCCTTTGCCAGGCCAGACATGCCAAGGCCCCGGGGCCGCCTCATACCATTGAGCAAATTATCTACCACAAAACTGCAAGGGGACACAGCTCATCGTGACTGCGGTGGGACGGCGGCATCTACGGGGCTGTGCACTGTGTCTCCGCCTCTGTGAGACCCTCCTGGGGACAGCGAGGCAGGCGGACAGGGGACGGGTCCGGCGGGACTTGGAAGGCATTGGACGTTACCTAGAGGCCCCGGGAGCCACCGAAGGCCTTGGGCAGGGGTAGGATTCGCTCGCACACGAATAGAGGCTCAAGGAACAGAACAAAGAAGCATCGGCCAGAAGCGTCACCCGGACCCCCCGCGCGCCCCGGTCCCGAGGGACGAGAGCGTGGCACGTCTTACCAGCTCCCCGTTCTTCCGGAGGGCATCTGCCAGTTCCAGTAAGATGGACAGCCGCTCGCTGGGCTGCACGGAGCGCCCGCGCGGCTTCCTGCCCTCTTCCACCTTGCGAGCTGGCAATTTCACGATCATTTTCAGCGTCTTTATGGCTTCTGGATAGTCCCCGCACTTGCTGAGGGCCCTGGCCTTGATGAAGTGGTAGAGGGGGTGGTCTCGGACCTAGAGGCGCACAGAGGGGCCTGGGGCTCCGGTTCACTGCAGCCGCCGCTCACCGCACCCGGACTGGAGAAAGCTGCGGAAGCCCACGGAGCCTGCCCTGGCTTTGGCCGGCACAAGGGTCCGAGGGATGCAGGGGGCTCCCGGGGCCTCTCCCAGGGCAGGTGGGGGCTGGGGCCAGCTGGGCTTCGGGATGCCGGGTGGGCCACTGGGCACAGGGGACCCCACCTGGAAGTTATGGCTGACACCCAGCTCCAAGCTGTGGGTGCACATGGCAAAATTGCCCTGCGCCAGGTAGACGTGGGACATGAGGAGGTGGGCGTCCACGGAGGTGGGGTCCAGCTCCAGGCAACGCTGCAGGGTGCTCTGGGCGCCCTCTAGCTCTCCTGCAACGACAAACAGATCTCCACATCCAGGGCTCCCCGGGGACCCCCAGGACCCGGTGTGTAAAGGCAGAATGTATTTTATAAGTCCCGTTACCCAGAAATATTTTATGCAGTTCCGTCCTGTCTCACTCAGAGGTCTCTTCCTGAAATCAGAACAACCCAGACAAAAGCCGGGAACCTCAGACTGTGGTGTCACCCTCAAGGAGACGGCTAAGTGGCGTCACTGCCCTGTCCAGGAGGTCCAGGGAACACCTCTGTCCCAATTCCCACCTCAGAGCAGAACGAAACCTAACAATAACAGCACCTAGAATAGCCCCGACTTACGAAGCACTTGCTCTGTGCCCAACACATGCAAAGCACTTTCAGAAAGTCAGGGTTATGAGGTGCCCCGCCCTGCAAGATTGGCAGTATTATCTGCGTCTTTTAGGTGTAGGACTGGAACCTAGTTACTGCGCTTACCAGGGACAAAGTCAGCATTGAGACCCAGGGCCATCGGCTCACCGGCTGCTCTGCCTGCCTCCACACTCAGGGGTGAGGGCGCCCCCTGCAGCCTGGCCTCGGGAGCCTCAGCATGTCAGCCCAGGGGTGGGTGCAGAGAGCTGGGAGGGGAGCTGCCCCCCCCCCCCCCCCCCCCCCCCCCCCCCCCCCCCCCCCCCCCCCCCCCCGCCAGGGCTCTCAACAGCTTCTGCTCAGGGTCCCTAACCGGGTCCCTAACCGCCTGCCCCTTCCTAGCGCTGCAGAAACGCAAAGGGGTCACTATGGCAACCGAAGCCACTGGAGACCTGGCTCTGGCCCTAAACTCAGCAGCTGCGGCGCCCCGGGGAGAGCTCCTGCCCTTGCCGGGCTCCCAGGAGCTCTGGAAGCCTGTGGGTAAACCTGGAAACCCAGAGGAAAACAGGGAGGCCCACGGATGAAGACGGGGTGGGAGGGGGTGTCTGCACAGCGTGACCCATGTGAGGCCATGCCAGAACGTGCCAGAATGTGCCAGACACACGCCATGGCATTTGGGACCCTTCGGAAGCTGGTGCAAGGCCGCAGGTGGAGAGTACTCAGGGGGAGGCAACGAGGGTCCCACGGAGGCCTGTCCCCCGTCCCCTCTCTCTCCAGGACCTGGGCCTTGAGATGGAAGGAGCCGGAAGGATACTGCTCCGGCCACCTCCCCATGATGCCCTCCTGACCCTGTCCCGCCCCTCCCCTGCTTTGGTTCCCAACCCAGCGCGGAGTCCAAATGGATGAACAGATGCGAGAGGCCCCAGGGGCTCACCTGAGAGGTACTTCACCTGGGCCATCACATACAGGGGCTCGATCAGAGCCGGCGCCACTTTGACCACGGGATTCAGGATCATGGCGACTTGTTTAAGAAGTGGAGACACGATCTGGCCCGGCGACCGCGGCTGCAGGGACAGGGGCCTGGCTGTACAGTTTGCCCCATTCCGGAGGGCCCCCTGGAGCTGGCGGGAAGCGCTCTCCCAGTGCAGGAATTCTACTCTACTCCTCACGGCTCTTATCGGCACTGCGCACCCAGTGCTGCAGCAGGGGCTGCAGAGAACCGGGCCTTGCTTTGCTCACAGCCGTGTCCCCAGTGCCCGACGGGGTGTGCGCACTTGATGGGTATTTGTGGAATGACTCGTTACCCAGCACTGGGGGGGGGGGGCTAAGACAGCAGGATAAGACCCTTGCCCACAGAGAAGGCAGACAAACAAGGGAAGACTAACAGCCTTCGGAGACGACTTGTGGGGCAATGGGGCAGGTCGCGGTCTAGGGTGGAGGCGGAGGCATGGAGCAGCGGCCTGTCCCTATGGGTGAGGCGTGTGGACCAGCGGCATAGGGATCCCCTGGGAGCTTGTTCAAGATGCGGGTCCCCTGCCAGCCCCCCAGACTGCACTGGAACAGCTCACAGGTGATCCGTGTGCCGCACGTGCGTGGTTGGGAAGCACCTGCTGACGGGGCCAGACGGGGTCCCGCCTCGTGCGGCCGATGCCCCAGCCCCCGCCGCGCAGGGGGACCTCCTCTAACCTGCTTGGGGCAGAAGAACAAGTACTCCCTGGCGACGCAGACCAGGAAGGGGGGGTCCAGCCTTTGGAAGTACTCGGGGCCCAGGGGCAGGCCCTGCAGGCTGGAGCAGTGCAGCTCCGTAGCCTCCTTCAGGAGCGCGGCGGCTTCCTGCTCCCCCGGGCGCGTCCTGGACGCCAGAAGGGCCTGGAGGAAGACCAGCACCTGTGGGAGGCAAGCCCGGGGCCGGGGCTCAGCACCAGCGCCAGCTGGGCCTGGGGGAGGCGAGCAAAGCCGGGGTCCAGCCCCCCTCCCCCCGAAACTGGAGACTGGGGGTGGGGGGAGGGCGGGGACACAGCCCGGAGCGCCCACGCGCCCAGGCAGCTCTGACCTCAGACTTCCCGAGGGACTGCTGCACCTCCTTCAGGAATTCCAGCTGCTGCTCGGCCTCCTCCAGGTGGCCTTCCAAGATCTGGCACCAGATGATCCCTGGGAACGGGGCGGACAGAACAAGCATGAGGAGCCTGCGGGACCGCGACCGCAGAGGGAAGCGCCCCGGGCAGGCGGCCTCTCCCAACGTCTCCGCAAACGCAGCGCTGCAGGCTCCCTGAACGAGGTGGAGGCAGGAGGCGGTGCGGGGAGACGACCAGGGCCCAGGCTCTGGCTTTGACCGCGCCTCTCTCCAGGGTAACCGCCGGTCACAATCTGGGGACGATTCCTTCAAAGACATCTCTCTAAGCATTCGTTTTTCAGTACCATGTACACACGCACTTTACACACATCGGTTCAGGCAAAACCCACCCCATTCTCTTTAATGACGACATTGTGGCCGGGACATGTTATTGCGCTATCGCCCCAGTGAAGGGCACCTCATTTCACATCTAGTTTTCTTTCGATGCTTAAATGTTACGGCGCCTCGGTAAACATATTTCCGTGTTCTGATTCCCGCAGCAGAGGGGATTGGTCAAAGGGCATGTGTATCTAAAACGCTGAGAGATAAGGCAACTGTCCTCAGATGTGGGAGAGGGCGTTACTGCCACGAACTTGAAAGCAGCCTTCGCCACAACCTCGCAGACACGCTTTACTCTTTGCCAGTGTAAACAGTGAATAACAACTCATTTTAGTTCCTTTTCTTTTTATTAATAGGGAAAAGGAACATTTTTCCATACCTTTAATGCCTCTTTCCCTTCTACTGTGAACCTCGTGTACATAGCTGTAGCCCGATTTTCTCTTAGGGTGATTTGTTTTCTTTTTATAAATATTAAGATCATTAATCCTTTATAGTAAATGTTTTGCACTCATTAGCCATTTACCTTTTAACTCTTTTTCAGTCTTTTGCCATCCATTGGTTTGAAATTTTTACACAGTCAAATCGGTAAAATGTTTTCTTCTAGGGCTTCTGAGTTTCTCTCAGGGAACCCAAGTCCGACTGAACTTTTATGTTTAAATGTTTAATTCATCTGGAGCTTTTACATTAACAACATTTTTTAAAGTAATTTTTACCCCTGACGTGGGGCTTGAACTCACGACCTCAAGATTAATCGTCACGTGCTTTACCAACGGAGCCAGCCAGGTGCCCCTGGAGCTTATTTCCGAGTACGGCGTGAGATGGGCACTTCCCTTTGTGCTGTTCACACTGGAGAGCCAGGCGCCCACCATTTTGGTTTGAAAGGTCACCTTACTCGTGAGGCCTGCTTCCATCCGTCTGTCTCCGTTTGCTCCAGCGTGGCCGGGCCGGAGCTGACTTACCTACTGTCGCTCCGTAACGTGTTTGGAATTTGGGAACACAAATCCTTCCACTCCTACCATTCCTCCTTTATGGCTGTTTCTTGGTCATTTTGGTGTATTTGTTCCTGACTGTCTTCCTATCTTGGTTTTCACTTATATCCATCCCACCGTTTGGCTCATCTATGGAATTAAATTACCTCGCAATCGTATTTGTAATTTTCAGTCACTTCTTTGTTCTCTACAATCTTTGTCGTAGGAGCCTGTTCTTTACCCACTGGCTGACGTCGCAGCCACTGCAAAGCCTGCTCTTCTGCTGGGGGAGGGGAAGTCTTTGCTCCTCAGAGGGCCATGGCCTTGCATGCACTTGGCCCCTCTTTCAAACTGCTAGCAGACCGACAAACGGACCAGACTGCTGAGCATTAGCAGCTGAGGCAGATTTCCCAAATTGTTAAGGTCGCTGCTTTTCTGGGCTGTGGACTTCCATTCTGGCTGCCTGGCCAGGGCTCCCCTGAATGAGGAAGTGGGGAGGGACTGAGCTGGGTGGGGCCGCGTCCTCGGGGTGTGGCCTGTGTGAGGAGCAGCAAGTCTTTCTGCCCTTCACGTCCCCGGTGGTGGGGGCGCATCAGGGGCTCTGCTCCCTCCTGCCCCACCGCCTTTCAGGGGCTCCTGATCCCATTCTCTGGGCCCCTTGTTATGTCACTGACTGCCCCTCATGGCATGTTTGCTCCCAGCCTCCAGTGACCCTGAACTTGTGTTTTTTTTTTTTTTTTTTTCCCAAACAGAGAGAAAGAGAGAGGCAGGGAGAGAGGAAGAGCGAGAATCCCAGCATGCTCTGCACTGTCAGCGTAGAGCCTGACGCGGGGCTGGGTCCCACACACCATGAGATCGTGACCTGAGCCAAAACCAAGAGTCAGACGCTCAACCAGCTGAGTCGCCCAGGCGCCCCTTGTTATTTTTCAATTCTTGTTTTCTTGGAGCTCTTTGGGGGAAACCGGAGCTCATTTCTTTAGCTGCCCTGCCTATGTCAATGCTGGCAGGTGGGTTTCCCGACTGGCTTATTATTGCCTTGCTTTTGACGCTGTCTGCCTTATACCTTCTAGAAATGTGCTGTTCTCATCATTTCTGGTCCACCAAAGGCAGCTTTCTCGGTTTCTAGGGCTGCAATTCTCTTTTCAGGATTCTATGGGCTTGGAAGTGGAGGAAGGTGCAGAGGCTGCGGAGTCAGCCTGACGTGGTGAGCCAGAAATCACGACCAACCTGCCGTGCTGCTGAGGAGGCTGGGCTGTAGACAGAAGGGGCTCGACCCGCAAGACACAGCTCCCGAGAGCTGCGCCTGCCTGGAGGCCGGGACCATACAGGTTCCTCAGCCAGAATTAAAGTGCTGGTTCAGAATTCACCAGACACTGTAGATCTGAAGGCTTGAAAAAACGTGTAAAATGAAAATTGGGCTCTGGAAAATGTACTGACATTTCTCTAACGTGGGGTGTGGGGGGGTCTGGACAGACAGGGAAGTAAAACTCTCCAAACTGTTGCTCTGGTGGCCGTTCAGCTCAGGCGCCTGCAGAGGGAGAGTCTGTAGAGGGGAGGCCAGCAGTGTTGGGTTGGGCAGAAGGGGGCGCTGCCGGTCCTGGGGGGGGGGGCGTGGTGTGGACATCGGAGGTCTGATGTAGACCGGAGTGGCTATGGCCACACTTCTGACAACTGCTGTGCCTCCCACATCCGTACTTATGATTCGTGGGGTGCCCTCAGCGTCAGCTGGTTCAGTGCCCAGGTCATGACCCCAGGGTCATGGGATCCAGCCCCATATGCAGAGCCTGCCTGAGACCCTCTCCCTCCCTCTGCCCCTCCCCCACTCTTACACTTTCTCTGTAAAACACACACACACACACACACACCACCCTGTCACACAATGTCCCCCAAACTCACACGCCCTCTAGGGAGGGTGCCCGCCAGCTCCGCGCTTCTGGATCCACGGAGGCCACCCTGCTCCCCGCCTTCCCGCCCCCACCTTGCCCACACCGCGACCTGTCAAGGCAGCCACGCTGTTCTCGTCCAACTTCATGGCCTCCGAGTACCACAGGGACGCCTCCGTCACTTGGTCCCGCAGGACGAAGATGTAGCCCAGCTCTGTGGCCGCGTGGGCATAGGAAGCTGTCGCCATGAACGTGCGCTCAATGAAGCCGCACACGAGCCGCAGGATGGCCTGGTGCCTTCCACACTGCAACGGGGGACACATGGGGTGGGGAGAGCTGTCGGCCCAGCCGTCTGCGCGAGGCCGTGTCAGGAGTGGGGGACACTAGCAGGCCTGTTCCGGGGCGCTTAGGGGAGCCTACGAGGCGCCGTGACCCACAGAGACGGGTGTGTGCCTTTGACTGGCTTCCAAAGAGCCTCACGCTGGGCACCTCTGTGGGACCTGCCTGCAGACACAGGGCCCTCCAGAGGACCCACCTCCTGGCTGAGTCACCAACAAGCTTTCAAAAGTTGAAGCTGGGTGAGAGGTGTCTGTGCCCTGTGGATGGGGAGTGGCCCCGAGGGCAGCCCCGTCCCTGCTGAGGGTGGAGAGCCAGCCGCCAGCAGCAGACACAGGTGTGTGTCTCTGAAGCAGACCGGGTGTCCCAGCGGCATCGGGCCCCGCGGTCCTGGGGCCCCATGGCGACCCCCGTTTCTGCAGCAATTCCTTCTGGTAGGTTTGCTTTGGGGCTGGAGGGTCTGACGAGGACACACTGCGGCCACCTGGCCTGTGTGACGGCAGAGGGGGTACAGGCGGGCCACCTCCACGGAGGGGGAGGACGGCAGCGGCTGCCTGGCGCCCTGGGCTAGAGCGACAGCCACAGCACAACTCTCTTCCCTGGACGACAAGCCTCTTACTCTAGATGCACTGCCAGACCTGGGGGCTCAGACCTTTCTCGCGTCCCCGAGCGGCCGAGGAAACAGCCTATGCGGTACAGTTACTGCTCTGAGGCCCGTAGGGGCCACTAGGGATGGGCCCCCAGGCTGAGAGGCCAAGTCTGAGCCGGAGAGGGGAGGGCAGTGTCCCCGGGGGGCTCCCCTTAGGAACAGCCAGCAGGAAGCACGATTTTGGAAACTTGGAAAGACCCTCTTACCAGCCTGCTAACCACAAGAATTTTTTTAAGGTGGAGGCTTGGGTTTTGGGGCTCTCTGGTCTCCAGTGCCTGAATCAGATTCCGGACATGGCCCGCAGCCTGTGGGGGCAAAAGAGGCCACGTCAGAGGTAATGTGTAAGATGGGGAGTTGGGCGGGGCTCGCACCCTGCGGCCCGCAGCCTCCCCGGGGGCCTGAAGACGGCCCCAGGGATTTGGGGTGGGCCCAGGCACCGGTCGGACTTTCAGGAGCTTGTTGACTCAAGAGCTGGCGCTGCCCCTCTGTTCATGGATTTGCGGAGAGAAGCTGCCCTCGCGCCCCCCTGCCCCGCCGGAGCCAGAAGCCAGCTGCCGCGGTGCCCACACAGCACATGGTCCTGGCCCCGAGCCTCTGCTCCACGGTGACATGAGTCACCACACTGGTGCCTGTTGGTCATTCCAGCGAACGCTCTCGAAGGCCCCGTAAGTCAATACAAGCATCTGAATTGTCCAGTCCGGCAGACAGGTCAGGTGATCTGCCTGAGGCCCCTCGGCCAAGCGGGGAGCAGACTCCAGAGCCCTTATTCTTTCCAGTTGCCTCCTCTGTCCACCCCCTACCGAGGAGCGGGGAGCCCTTAGTTCCTGGACGCGGAGAGGGACCCGGAGAGAGAGCCTGGCAGGAGCGCGTCTCCTCTGCTCAGCAGGGGCAAAGCACGGTCAGCACTGAGCAGCCTGGGCTGGGGAGGGGTCAAGTCCCAGGGACTGAGGCGGGGGTGGGGGGTGGGGGGTGAAGGGGGCATTGAGGCAACTCTGCCTCTCGGACCAACCCTCAGGCCAAGCCCCAGGGGGGCCTGCCCAGGGCTCCTGGGTCGCGTGAAGCTGAGGACCGTCCTCCGTTCCTACCCCGAGGAGCTGGGAAGAAGCTGGGAAGAAGCGAGAGCTCCTTCCAAATGCGGACGGTGCCCTCGGGCTCAGCCCGCCCCCCAGAGCCCACAAGCTCAGAGCCTCGCAGAAGGAGCCGGAGGCTTCCTCTTTCCACCATGATGCCTTAGACACTCCCGATTTGCCACACGCTTCACTGAAGCAACGTTATTTATTCAAATGGCAGCGTTATGGATGAAAAGGCAAACCCATCCTGGCATTGAGGCTTTCGTTAAGAAGGGTTTCTGTGTTTGAGGGCTGTGTTGGATTTCTCTGGAACATGACAGGGCTCAGAAGCAAGTGTGGGGCCAGGTTCCACCCGGCCGATACCTGAGCAATTCCAGCTCCTCCCTAACAGAATGGCATTTTAGTTGAGGTCTATCGTGACAGGGCTTTTTTCTGCAGACCTACCTCACTGGAAATGCTTCACGGAGTATACGTGTGGCTTCCTTTATTCACAGAACTACGTGTTAGACGATACCTCTATCTGTTAAAACTCTGCGAAAGACCTAATCGTCCAAATTTTACAGCCTTAGGTACTGCAGTATTCCAACGATCTGTACGATTCTAGGGTGTGCTAGTTTAGGGGCGAATACGATTTGAAACCATTCACAATCAGAGGCTGTTTGAGCCTGAGGACCAGGCAGATCCGTCTACTCGGACCCTAAACGTGGCCCAAATGTAAAAAACTCGGATCCCCAAGACCACAGGGGGGGAAGTTTTGAACACTGTCCACATTCAAGTGCAGACTCACGATGCCCAACAGGAAGAATTCTGGGCTGTTTGGAAGGTTATGATTTGGACTTGGGAGGAACTATGGTGATTGGCAGTGGAAGGAATCACCTGTAAAAATCCTTAAATAAAAATTTATTGACTTTAAATGTAAAAAAATGGCATTTCGTGACATAGGGCCGTGTTCCAAGTTCTCCATTTGTCATCTCATTTAACCCTTACAACGACCTCACAAATGGTGGGGACTGTCTGCAATTTACAAATGAGGATCCCAAGGCTTATCCGGGAGCCCAAACCGTGGTCAACCTCCCTGCGTGCCCACAGGGCAAACCAGCGCAGACCTGCTTGACAGGGAGTGGGGTGGGGGCGGGTGGGGGGGGGGCTGAGATCCAGGGAGCAGCCTCCAAGGCCCTGGGGATGGCGGCACTAAGAGGGCTTCCTCCCAGGCTGTGCACGTTTCAAGGCCTGGCTTCTGAGTCTTGAAAAGAACTTACTATGGTCATGTTTCCTTCTCTTGCAAGTTGATGCACAGCTAGGATTTGGCAGGCGTCAATATTGCTCTCGTCTCTCTCCAGGATTCTGAAATAGGAAGAGGAGCCACATGAATTGAGTCTTCACAGGCAAGGAAGTTCAGAGTGGCTGCCACTTCTGAACGTCTCCCAGTATCCATTCTCCCTTCTCCTTTCAATGACGGAATCCCCAGGGCAGCTCCCGCGTGGCTCCGTAGCTTAAGTGTCTGCCTCTTGATCTCAGCTCAGGCCTGTATGTATGTATTTACTTTTTTAAACAGGCTCCACGTCCAGCCTGGAGGGAGTCTAAGACTTGAACTCACGGCCCTGAGATCAAGATCTGAGCTGAGGTCAAGAGTCAGATGCTTAACCAACTGAGCCACCCAGGGGCCCCTTCAGCTCAGGTCTTGAGCTCAGGACTGTGAGTTCAAGCCCTGTGTTGGGCTCCACGCCTGGCGAGGAGCCTCCTTAAGTCAAACAAACACACAAAAGTAATAGAACTCCCCACTGAGCTGGGCAGTGGCTACCAGAATAAGGGGTACATCTCCCGGTGGCCCCGCAGCTGAGGTGTGGCCCTGGGGTTAAGCTCTGGCCAACGGGCTGTAAATGCAAGGGCCCCGTGTGATGCCGGCTGTATGCCTGCTGCCTGCCTTCCATCTCTTCTCCTTCCTCCTTCCTGCTGGGGGCGGAAACGTGGACCCTGTGAGCTGCGTCCTAGGTAGAGCAGCAAGTCAGAAGGGGCGCGGGACCCTACAGGGTGGGGGTGCTGTCCCTGGCCTGGGCAGCCACCAAACTTCCACCCGGGAGATGGGATAACCTTTCATGTTACTCAGGTCATGTGTTGTCTGGGTGTCTTTGTGACACAGCCTATTTGTATTGAAATGAACACAGGTGTGATTGCGGTACCGTGGCCCCGGGGGGGGGGGTGCGGAGAGGTGCTGGTGGGACAATCGTGGCGGTAAGTTGGAAAGGGAACCCTGCTTTCCATCACGCGTGTCATCGTGAAGAGGTAGTTTCTGGTCATGCATACTGGTGTTGGGGGGGGAGGAGTGTTCAATATTCTGCTTATAGGAAACTTCACGCATTTTTCAGCCAGGGTAGGGAGGGCCTTCAGCTTCATAGAGGGTTACTCGAGGGGCGCCTGGGGGGCTCAGTCCGTTAAGCGTCCGACTTCGGCTCAGGTCATGATCTCGCGGTTCATGAGTTCGAGCCCCGCGTTGGGCTCTGTGCTGACAGCTCAGAGCCTGGAGCCTGTTTCGGATTCTGTGTCTCCCTCTCTCTCTCTGCCCCTCCCCTACCCCCACTCCGCCACTCTCTCAAAAATAAATAAACGTTAAAAAAATAGGGTGTTACCCTAATGAGCACACAAAATTCTAACACGATTAATTAGGTACAGTTAACATTCAAACAGTTCTAACCACTCGTGGTGATTCTGAAGGTACTGTGGACCAAAGACATTTGGACATTAAAAAAAAAACTTTAAAAATTTTTTTAAAAAGTTTTATTTTAATGAGAGAGAACCAGCAGAGGAAGGGCAGAGGGAGGGGGAGGGAGAGACACAGAGAGAGAGTGAATCCCAAGGAAGCTCAGTGCTCAGCACACCCTGAGACCACGACCTGAGCTGAGATCAAGAGTCAGATGCTCAACTGACCGAAGCCCCAGGTGCCCCCCCCCCCAAAAAAAAACCCTTAAATAACTTAGGGACTAAAGAAGAATCAGAATGGATATTAGAGAATTCTTAGAGCCAAAACGATACTGAAAATATACATATCCAAACATGTAGATACTGCTAAAAATGGTACCTTGCGGGACTTACACACTGATATTCTGAAAGCAGATGGAGAATGGATGGCCAGGCATCCAACCAAGAGAAGACGGAAGAGGTTGCAGGAAATCATAGAGACCAGACACGAATAAAGCAGAAAACAGAGATGTGGGAGAGACCACCAACAAAACCAAAAGCTGACTTTTCAAAAAGATCATTAAAGGGGCGCCTGGGTGGCTCAGTCGGTTAAGTGTCTGAGTTCGGCTCAGGTCATGATCTCACGGTTCATGGGCCTGAGCCCCACGTCGGGCTCTGTGCTGACAGCTCAGAGCCTGGAGCTGCTTCCGATTCTGTGTCTCCCTCTCTCTCTGTGTCTCCTTCTCTCCCTGTCTCCCCTGCTCCCATTCTGTCGCTCTCAAACACAAACATTAAAGACATTTTTTTAAAGATTAATAAAAGAAATCAGTTATTCAAATGTTGATGAAGAAAAACAAGAGGAAAGGGAAAAATAAATAACATTAGGGATGGAAAGAGATACATACCTAGAGGAGGCAGAGATTTTAAAAAACAATGGGGGCTGGGGCGCCTGGCTGGCTCCCCAGGACCATGAGACTCTTGATCTTGACCCTTGGGGTGGTGAGTTCAAGCCCCCGTTGGGTTGGGCGTACTTGACCTGGCTCCTGCCGAGCACACTGGCCAGGTTCCCGCTGCGAGACGGGAGGGCCGAGGCCCACACGCACCGCACGAGCTGGCCCCCATGGGTGGAGCCGGCCCGATCGTGTTCATTTGTTACGGGCCGCCTCTCTCTGAGACGCAAAGGCCCTGGATGGCCATCGGAGGAATCACCATTCCTCCACGGGGAAGGAAGAGGCCTGCTTGCGACATGTGTGGTTTCGAACTGTGGGGTGTATGACCACAGTCTAGTAGCGCTTCATGGGGGTGACGTGCCATCGCTCAGGAAAAAAAAATCAGTCTGCGAACTCTCTTTGGGGAGAACATGAGTAGTATCCGATCTAGAATTACTAGATACTTAATTACTTAGTAAAAATAGTTAAAGCGTTTAAAGAGATAAGCTTCAGTTTATCTAGAAAATGCCATCCTAGGAAAACCTCCCATCAGACACGCCCTCCCCCGCAGTGGTCTTTATTTCCATGACATTGACCGGGCTCCCAGGTCGCCCTGACTGGGGGTCTGTCCCACACGTCCCAGGGACTTCCCAGCGCTTACGTCCGGCCTCAGCCAAGTCACCGGTGACCCCGCCCCCGCCCGCCCTGCTTAGAGCCAACTGCTTGTGGCCCTGTGGCCCCGGCTGCTCTGGGTTCCTTGGGTCGCTCCCTCCGGCTCTCTCTCAGCCGACGTGCGTAGACCTCTAGCTGTGCCCATTTCTGTGTGTCCTGCCCGCCCGCCCTCTGATCGCATCACGGTCCGAAAGCAGTGACTTTTGTGTCTTGTCCCGTCAAGCACACACTGTCGGGATCCCCTCTGCCCGGCTGGGACGGCGGGAACACGTCGGCGCCGTACCACCCGCGTCGCGCCTCACCTGTGCCCGGTCTCTACCGCCTGCTCCCAGTCCTGCTGGGCCAGGAAGAGCCGCATCTTCAGGACCAGCGCGGGCAGGAAGCTGCCCGAGGGGCCGGCGATCTGGTTCACCACCTCCAGGGCCCCCACGTAGTTCTGCTGCGTCATGAAGTAGGTCGCCTGTCGAAAGGCCAAGGGAAGAGCCTCCGTCAGTGCCCACGAGGGGGGGGGTCCGTATCTCCGCCGCCCAGGGGCAGAGCCAGGCACACGGGCACTGCGGGTCCCCCCCCCACCGCGGGGCCAGGCCCTCCCCCGAGGCCCCTGGGGAAGGACTCAGCACTGAGTGACAAAGCAAGGCCCACAGCAGTCTCGGGGTCCTGGACGGGCTGGGGTGCCGGGAGACGGCTGAGCCCCAGGCAGGCGTGGGACACGGCCCGGCCGCGGAGGCCGCCCCGGGGGGAGGCCCGAGCGTGCTGGGCCCTTCGAGTCCCACAGACGGCCCACTCGTTTCCCATTCGTATTCTTTTCTTAAAAAATTTCAAAAATGTTTATTTATTTCTGAGAGAGAAGGAATGTGCATCCGGTGGTGGAGGCCAGAGAGAGGGGACAGGATCCGAGACGGGCTCTGCGCTGACAGCAGGGAGCCCCGTGCGGGGCTCAGTCAAGAACTGTGGGATCGTGACCTGAGCTGAGTCAGATGCCTGACCCACTGAGCCCCCCAGGTGCCCCCAAATCGCTTTCTGGAAGGTTATGGCCCAGGCCCAGGGTCAGCTGGCACTTGCAGGTACCCCGTTAAAGAGCGGTTTGTGCCCCCTCTGTCCAGGCCGCTGCCGGCCACCAGGTCGTGGCACGACCCAGGTGCCTGAGGGCCCAGGGCACGGCTCCGGAGGGACTTGGCGTTGGGCTCTGAGGGGAGCTGCTGTCAGGCCGGCAGCCGCCCGTATGGGGCTCGTTAGAAACAGGACTGGGACTGTTCTAGATGCAGGTTCACGCGTACACGTGCTCCCTGCAGCGCCCTCACTGCGAGCTGAAGACGATCTCAGCGTCCAACAGCAGGAGACCGGGTGGCAAATTACATTAGGCCCGCGCGACGGGGGAGATGCTCGAGGTGGCATCTTCAAATGACGGAAAGGGATGCCCTGTGATTATCGCCGTGTTAAGTGACAGCACCGGCCCCGCCTGCGGAGCTGCTCAGGGAGGACCCTTGCAGGGCCAGGAGGGCTGAGAGCTGCCGGCCCTCTGGGCAGCCCGCCCCGTGGGGTCACCCTGTCCCCTGGGGGCGGCCCCCACCCAGCCGCTGGTCAGGGAGGGGGCCGGGGAGGGGCCACCCCAGCTCTGGAACCCCGAGTCGGCTGAGGCCTTCGCTGCATCACAAAGTGACTTCTGCCACCCGGTCCTGCTTCTGGCCCCTCCCCCCCAGGTGCCGGTCCCAAGGGTGCCCCCAGAACGCCCCGCCAGGCACCCCGGAGCCGCACGCGTGGAAGACAGACTGGGAGACGCGGCCCTAAAGTGGCCACGTGAGCTGTGTGGAGTGGGAGGGCGAAGGGCGCCGTTTTAATTCATCTTTTGAGTTTATCAGCCTCCTGTGTTTTTTTGAATGAGGACACATTCGTTTTTCTAAGATACAGACAAAGAGAAGAGACTAAGAGGCTAGTTTTTCTTTCATTGGTTGATTCCGTGAGGGTCACGTAAGAAATAAAGAATGTAATTTAGGTGGAGATCAGAAGACACCAAACTTCTACGCCATCTCCCTCCTCCCTCCGAATTTAACCAGAGGGAAGAGAGAGTGGGGCGTAAAAGGTAGAGACAACAGGGCAGACCCTGAGGATGGGACCCCGAGGGGACCCCACACAGGAGGAGACGAGCCCTGGGCTGCTGTGGGACCCGGACTCTCTCTGGGCACCCGCTCCCCACCGGCCAGGAGACGGCCTGAGACAGAGCGTCTGGCCCAAAGTCTCCCGTGGGACCCCCTCCCGCGGAGGCCCAGGTAGGGACCCCCCTGCCCCCCGCAGCCCAGGTAGGGACCCCCGCCCCCCCCCACGGCCCAGGTAGGGCCCTCGCGCCCGCGGCCCACCTTTCCCATGAGCCCCAGCACATCTCTGGTGTCCTGCGTGCCTTGTTCCAGGTACTTGATGGATTTCTTCACCGCGTGGGGCTGGTCTGAGGTGAGGTCCACCCAGCCTCTGAGCACGTAGCCCTGGGGGCGCAACAGGACGGAGATGCGCACGCGGCCCCACTCCTCCCCGAGGCCCTGCTCTCTCCCACCGTCAGGATGCGCACTGACCGCTTTCCCGGCGCAGCCCCCCTGACCGGAGCCCCCCACCCGGTCCGCTACCACTAGTGGCTAAAGCTCAGCCTGGGAGGGCGCTCCCCTGACGCCCCCCGCGCTGCTGCCCCGCCACACACTCTCACGGGCGCGGCCACTGGCCGGCTTCTCGCGCTGGGATGGGGCGGGGGGCACGGCTGCAGCTCTCCCCGGGGCTCAGCCGAGCGCGGCGGGCGGCCCGAGCGGTTCTGAGCTGGGGGCCTTGCCAGCCCCGCGCCAGCCTTCCCCCAGGCTCCGCTGGGTGGGCGGCCGCGCCTGAGGTGGGGTCCGAGGTGCACTTGCACACTCGGCCCCGAAGGCTCCCTCACGCCCCAGACCCGTATTTCTCACTCTTTACCACTCACTCGCCTCCGAAGGAGCCTTTGCTGATGTTTCAATTTCCCTAATTGTTTCCTCTCCCTCCAAGACTTTTTTTTTGAGAGAGAGAGAGAGAGCGCGCGAGCGAGTGAGCGTGTGAGTGGGGTAAGAAGGTAAAGGGGGAGAGAGGGAGGGAGGGAGGGAAGGAGAGAGAGTCCAAGCAGGCTCCATGCTCAGTGTGGAACTTGATCTCATGACCGTGAGATCACGACCTGTGTGGAAATCAAGACTTGACGCTTAACCGACTGAGCCCCCTGCCCTCCGAGACACTATAATATCACAGATACACTACCTGTTTATGTAGTGTGCAAATCTGTGTTCTATACTTTTTTTTTTAGCTCCCACCCTTCTGTATTTTATACTTACACAGTAAGATTTTTTTCACCCCCTCCTCTGGGAACCAATTTCCACCCCTTTGGGGGTGAGATCACCTCTGCTGAGGTGGAGACTAGACTGAGCCTACACTGAGGCTTCAAACTCATCAGTGCAGGTCTGCCGCGCGTGAGGTGTGCCCCGTACGGGATACGCCGCGCGTGAGGCCCAGCGCGTGTGAGGGTGTGAGGCCCACCGTGCGTGCGACCTACTGCTGACATCCAGCAGGCCTCCCAAGAAGGCAGTGGGCCCGCAGTGTAGCCAACTCCTCTAATTTGCCAAAAGACCCAGGAAATCTGGCCTTTCGGTAAAAACATTTTGCTTTCTAAACGTCGGCAACGAATTCAAGATGTTAAAAGTAGACAGTGCCGGCCGCAGAACACCGTCTGCAGACTAGACTCTGGACCCCTGGCGGCGAGACCACGTGGGTGGGGGCCCCGCGAGACCCCAGGCGCACCCCCACCCCCAAGCCCGTGGGGCGTGACGGGCGGCGCGGTGACGCCCGCGTGCGCGCACCTCCCGGAGGCTGCCGCAGACCTGCAGCGCGCGGTCCACGTACTCCTTGGCCTTGTCGTGGCGGCCCACGAGCCAGAGGAAGAGGCCGGCGTAGTACAGGGCCGGCCCGCCGGCCGCCTTGCGCATCTCCTTCAGGCTGCTCTCCAGCTCCCGGACGGCTTCTTGGTCTGCGAATCCGAGACGAGGAAGAGCGGGAGTGGGGGGAGCGGGGAGGCACCGAGGGCCCGGGGACCTGCCTCTGGCCGCGCTGAGGCCCCTTTAAACACGACGGAGAGGACTCGGGGCCGGAGCTGGAACCGGGAGCGGTGGGCGCCTGCCCTTGGGGTTGCTCAGATGTGCCTCTTCTCTGTGCCCAGCAGCCGGCTGAGCAGACAGACCAAACCAAATCGCGCCCCCCCAGCCCCCCAGGCCCCCCGTCTGTCCTGGGAGGGGAAACAGCTGTTTGTAGTGTCTTGGGATCTTTCCCTGGCTCTAGGGAGCGGGACATTACGGGTGGAATTATTCACGTCAACCCGATCTGTCTCGTCAAGGTCCTGGCACAGGAAAGCAGGGTGCCTTCCCAACTCTTGGGATCTGGAAGGAGGACCCTCCCCCTGCCACCCTCTCTGCGCCTGGCTTCCACTCAGTCGGCCCTGGGTCTTCCTCAAGGCCCCGGGGGGAGGGAGTGGAAGCCGCTCCCCACGGGCCAACAACAGGTGCCGTCAGGGCGCCAACAGCCCTTGGCGGGCGACACCTCAGGGGCGAGGCCGTGGGCACGGCCGCACTCACCGACGGTCTCGCAGCGCTTGTGAGCATAAATGAGGGCCAAGACGGAGCACAGGGACACGTCTGGGTGGTTCCGGATGCTCTCCAGGTGGCTGATGGCGTCCTGGATGCGCTCTGCAAAGAAGGGCCCAGGTGCTTATGCTCCTGGGCCCCAGGCCCCGCGGTCGGTGGGGGGGGCTCTGTGGCAGATGCAGGGGGACCCTTTTCGGGGCTGACCCAGGACTTGGCACCACCTGGCTTCAGCCAGAATCATTGGACTAACTGGTCCCAAACGTCCCCGGTGGCCCAGGTTCCCTGAAGAGGCCACGGGCACCAGGGTCCAGGCAGGAGGGCTGGGAGCTAAGCTGAACCTGGGAGTACTCGCAGGCTGGGATTTGGGGCTGGGGGTCCCCTCCTAAGCGTGACCTCAGGGCACTCCCAGCTGAGCCACAGACTACATGTCCCCCTCGGTGTCCCCGGAGGCTGGCCCCTAGCTCAGACCACCTTGTGAACAGTGGGGAGTGAGCACCTGCATGAGGCTCCTCTGCCCTCGGCTCCTGGCCACACCTACCACTTCTTTCCCTGCATCACCAGCTCGGCAGTTTCCGAGCCGGGATTGGTCCAGCCGCGTCTCCCCACCACGCCCACCCCATTCCACCTCATTTTCCAGACAGGGAAACTGAGGGGCAGAGAGCACGGGTGGGGAGCTCTCTGATGCCCAAAAGTCAGCTAGGTAAGGATCACACAGCCACATGTGGACTGACCGGGGCATCTAGCTACTGAGTGTAGCTTTCCAGGGCAACATGCCTGGGGGGGAAGGAGGTACCCAGGCCGAGCCAGAGTGTCTGTGCCCGGCTGGTGCCCGAGGTCAGGAGGCCACGCTGCCAAGTCCTTACCCTCTCTGAGGATCCCGTAGGTTTTAAAGAACTGCAGTACAGGGTCATGGCCGAACTTGTCCAGGCCCAGGGCCGCAGCCTGCTGCACGTGGCGGAAGTACTGCTCCCGGCTGTAGTAAACGATCCCGGCCTGCAGGGAGGAGCACACGCTTGCAGGAGCCCTTCTCCGGCCCGTTCTGACCCGCTTTCTCCCCTGGTCCCCTCCTCCGTTCCGCACAAGCAAGAGAGAGGATACTGAGACTTCGTTCTGCTCCCCACCAGCCCCAGGAGCAGCTCCACGCTGGTCCCTAGAGTCCCTAGCGAGGAGTTTGGAGGTGTGTGTGGATTATCCACAGACTATGGCTCAGCGTGAGGGAGAATTCAACTTAGGCTTTGTCTCAGGAAGGGAACGAGGGGAAGGGAGGGGCTCATGGTAAGAACAGTGACCCGGCTGGTTAGACTCGGGAGTCATTGTGGATTAACCGCCTATCGGGAACTGTATCAAGAGCTCTCCATCCTATGGGTTATTCTCTCCGTACCCTTCACGGTTAAAGAAGCTACAGCCCATGGAGAGTGAGGCCTCACAAAGGTCGTGCAGCCCCAGGGGCCGAGACTCCAAAGTGAAGCCTCGCTTCCCCTAAAGGCTGCGGGCACGGGGGTTGGGGAGAGACGTGCTGGGCCCAGACGCCACCGTCGGGGTAACAGGCAGCAGCTGGAATGGGTTGGAGCGGGAGAAGGGGTGTGTTCATGGTGTGTGTGGGCGGGGGCTGTTGCGGGGCCTGGGGGAGACGGTGGCGGTCCTGGCCGAGGGCATAAAAGCAGCGGGCGAGGTCAGGACCCAGGTAGGAGCGACCTGAGGCGGATTATGGTTAAGGCCGCAGCATCGAGCAGCGGTGCCGGCCCCGGAGATGGGGCCGCGGAGGAGGCAGGGAGGGGGCAGGACGGCGAGACGACCGACGTGGGTTTTGGGTACGTTGGTCTGGGGGCACTGGAGGGCAGGGCCGGGTGGGGACGCCGGCCTGGGGCTCAGCGTGCAGAGGAAACAGATGCCCTCGGCAGGCGCAGCGGGGCAGAGGCTGGCGGGTCCTTCGTCAGCGGCCGAGGGCGGGCAGCGACGGCGGGTGAAGGGTGGCCGGGGGCAGCCGCGCGCGGGGGCCGCGGGGCGGAGGCCGGGCGCCCCGAAGGGAAAGGCAGGGCAGCGCCCGGGCCACGCACCATAAGGGAGGAGTCGCCGGCGCTCATCTCCGGCGCCCGCGGCTCCGAGTCCGGGTCTGGGGGCGCCGCGCCGAGCCGGGGTCCGGACACAGGGTCCCGGGCGCGCCTCTCGCGGCCGGAAGTTGGGGGCGCGCGTCCTTGGCAGCGGAGGGGGCGGGCCGGTTGCTAAGGGCGTCAGAATCCGGGGCGGGCGGGGCGGGCGGGGCGGGCGGCCACGTGACAAGGCCGGGCAATCGAGCGCCGAGACGGCCGGGGCGCGTGCGCGGCGCGGGGTCGGGCTGCGCGGTGGGCGCCGCCGCCATGGGCCTGGGCGCCAGCGCCGAGCCGCCGGCGGGCGGTGCCGAGGGCTTCCACCTGCACGGGGTGAGTCGCCCGCGCGGCGCCGGGGACCTTGGCTGGGCTGTGGCTCCCCCGGGGCGGCCCCCTGCCGGCCCCCGCCTGGCTGCGGCCGCGGTCGGCCCGGCGCCCGCCCGGAGGGCCAGCCCAGCAGGAAGCGGGAGCGTTTCCGGGAGGGGCCGCCCCGGAACGGCCCTTGGCGCGGGTGAAGACCGCGCGGGTTCGGCGGTTCAAGTTCGCGGTCGCCTCCGTGCTGGGCCCCGGGTGGGGGGCGGGGAGCCAGCGACGCCGAGGCGCCAGCCCGCCGCCCTCGGTCCAGGGGGCCGCCGTCGTGGGGTCCACGGGCCTCGGGTCGGGGGCTCGAGGGGCCGTGCGACCCAGCCCGGGGCAGCCGGGAGAAGGCGCAGAGGGCGGGGGCGCCTGGCAGCAGCGGGCGCCTCGGGTGCAACCCGCGGAGACGCGCTGCGGAGAAAGTCGTCCTGGCGCCGCGACCAGGAGGTTCTGGCAAAGTGAAGACGGGGGGGGGGGGGGGGGGGGGGGGGGTTCCTAGAGTCTGGGGGTGAGGAGAGGGGCCAGCGGGCAGATGGGCAGGTGGGGTGGCCGTGTGTACGCGGAGCTCCGACCCCGGAGCTCAGCGGGCAAAGGCCCGCGGACGGATGCAGGGCTGAGCGCGCGGGCAGGCGGGCCGCCTCGGTGAGGCGTCCGGCGGGTGGGAGGCTCTGTCCAGTGCAGGAGCGCCGGGCGCGGGCAGGGCGCCGGGATTCCGCGCTGCTGATGGGCCCCCGTCTGGCACCGCGGGAGGCACCCTGCAGGCAAGGTGCACAGTGGGATCCGTCCAGGGGAGTTCCGCAGCGGGTTGACGGAAGGCGAAGGAATTGAGGGTTTGGCAAGAGGGAGGGGTGGGGCGATGGGGGCACTGAAGACCGGAGGGGCCTGGAGGGGGCAAGCATTGGGGGTCTTCCATTCCCAGAAGCGGATACTTTCGGGCACCTGCTCCGGCAGGCAGGGTTGTGGGTGCCAGAGAGAACGCAGGGGCAGAACGGACATTGTCCCTCCTGGCATGGAGCGCACGTTTGGGAGGAGGCGGACAGACGAAATAGACGTAGGCCGTAGGTGGGGAGAAGAGGAAAGCAGAGGAAGTGAGCGCCGGGTCAGGATGAGCCTCTCGCCGAAATGCCTGGGAAGGAAGGAGGGGAAGAACATTGTGGGCAGAGGGAGGCCCCGAGGTGGGCCGTGCTTGTGTTGAGGAAGACGGGAGGTGAGGCTGGTGTGCGTAGACAGGGCGGCCCGTGCAAGGGGGACGGCGGTGAAGGATGCGGCCAGGCATGCATGCTGTCCTGGCAGCACCGAGCCGGACGCGGGGCTCGAGCTCACGAACCGTGAGATCATGACCTGAGCCGGAGTCTGATGCTTAACCGACTGAACCACCCAGGCGCCCCTTTACTAACGTTTTAAAAAACGGAGGACACGCGTGCTGCCCTCTGTCAGTGCCAGCATCCTCGCCATGTGCCAGGCGTGTTGGAGAAGTCCTTGCGGCCACACCCCCTCCCCGCAAGCTTGGAGCCCCTCAGGGCCCCCCAGGCAATGGTTGTTACAGTGTGCGGGGGGCTTTTCCTCGTGGGTAAGTTGGTGTGAGTATAAGGGTTAAATGCAAGGCAGAGCCCTGGCACCCAGCCAGTCCTCAGCAAGGGTGTCACTGTTGGTTGGCTACGTTAGACCCCTGCTGGGGAACACAGTGGAGAGTGAACACAGGCTCACCGGGTGGGGTGGGGTGGGGTGGGGGTGTTGAGAGACACCCCCCACCCTGAGCATGGGACAGAGAGCAGCGCTTGCTGCTGGAGTGGGGGTGTGGGAGCGGGTGAGGGCAAAGTCCCGGCGAGGGCGGTGGAGTACGGCCAAGGTCACGGCCCGAGGCTGGGTACAGGTGCAGGGGGTAGGTGGGAGAGGGCGGGGCCGGGGGTTGGAGGCCCGAGCCTCTGGACCCCACAGTGATGGAGGGCAGCGGGCAGCTGGGGGCACTGGTCTCGGGAGCAGGGGCCTTACTGGAGGGGCGGGGTGGCCTGGAAGTGGTCCTGAGCAGGGAGGAGCACCCCCTCACACGTGTCCCTGATAACCGTCCTGTGGCTTTCATGAGACCCCTTGTGGCAGCGCGCCCATGAGGGGAGACTGGCGGGGCCAGGACCCCCTGGTCGCGGGCCAGCTGGGATTGGAGCCAGGTCCCTGAGCTCACCGTCAGGGGAAGTCATGGCAGCTTCGGGAGACGGTGACACCGCCGGGCGGGGTCCCAGGTCCAGGGGCTCAGTGTGAGCCTCCCTCAGCCGGGGGCGTCCACGGCTCTGGGGCTCGTGGGTGGCAGAGGCCACAGGGCCTTTCCGTGCGGAGGCCGTGGAGCCCAGTGTCCTCTGGGCAGCAGGGCATCAGGTGCCCAGGGCCCAAGGCCCAAGGCCTGTGGGAGGGGTGCGGGTGTGGGGCGCACCGCGGGGTCCAGCCCTGGGCATAAGGGCTGCATTGTTTGAGCCGGCTGTAAATGGGGCCTTTGAGATGATTTCTACCCCCGCGGGGACGCTGTGTGTTTGGAGACTGTGCGGGCAGGGCCCCTGGGTGAGGAGTGGCTCCCCGGGGAGCTTGTAGTGGGGAAGAGACCGCGAGGCCAGGCGCCCTGCTCTGGCTCAGCCCTGGAGTCAGTCCCTGGGTCTGCTTCCCTCCCCCACGCTCCCCAGCAGCTCCCACGCCTGCCCAGCTGATCATGGGTCTGTCACCACAGGGTCTGGGGCCCTCGGGGATCCGGCCACAGGCGGCCTTCCCCCTGTCTGTCTGTCTGAGCCCAGCCCTGGGTCCATCTGTCCTGGGACCCTCCCCTCCTGTCCACATTGAAACCTTCCCGGTAAACCCTCTGGCTTCCCGGTCCCCGGTGCCTCCCTGTCTCTGAAGCTACTAGAAGCCCAGGGCTGCCCGGGCTCCCCCGTGGGGCGTCTCTGGAACACCATGCGTGTGTGCATCGTGACCAGACAAGAGCCATTTCCTAGAGAGGAAAGTCTGTGCCCAGGAAGGTAGCAAGACGGGGTGGCGTTGCCGGGGCCACGCCCACAGTGCAGTGCATGCGTCCTCGCTGGGACACGGGAGGTGGTGGCGGCCGCCGGCCGTCTCTGAGATGGGGGGCTGGGGCTCTCCGGGCGAGTCACGGAGGCGGTGTGCTGACCGGCCGCTGCCGTGGGACAGGTGCAGGAGAACTCGCCCGCCCAGCAGGCCGGCCTGGAGCCCTACTTTGACTTCATCATCACCATCGGGCACTCGAGGCTGGTGAGGCTCCCCGGCGCTCCGTCTGTCTGCCTTGCGCGTGCGTGCGCGTGTGTGTGTGTGTGTGTGTGTGTGTGTGTGTGTGTGTCCTGTCCCACAGCTGGCCCCGTCTTGCTCTGCCTCCCTGCTCTCCTGGAGGGAGGCCCTCCCACCTCCCTTCTCCAGCCCTGTGCTCGGCCTGACTCTTGGAGCCGTCTTTCTTTCGGGGCCCGGGAGGTGCGGAGGCTCCGGCCGGGGGGCGGCTTGGAGAGGGCAGCCGTGCCATGCTGCGGTTTCCCAGGGGCTGCCGGAGGCGGGCGTGGTGGTGCCTGGGGCGGTGGGGGCCTCCCGCGCCCACGCCAGGTCCCGCTGGGGCAGCAGCTGGCCGCCCAGGCCCTCCCCTGTCTCAGACCCGGACCAGGCTGAGGGGCCCCGGGGTGGGGGGGTGGGCTTGGAGTCAGCCCCCCTGCCCCCGCAGAACAAGGAGAACGGCAAGCTGAAGGCCCTGCTGAAGGCCAACGTGGAGAAGCCCGTGAAGCTGGAGGTGTTCAGCACGAAGACCATGAAGGTGCGCGAGGTGGAGGTGGTGCCCAGCAACATGTGGGGCGGCCAGGGCCTGCTGGGCGCCAGCGTGCGCTTCTGCAGCTTCCGCAGGGCCAGCGAGCACGTGTGGCACGTGCTGGTGAGTGGGCACCGGGCGTGGGGGGCGTGGGGGAGCGGCTGGGAGAGGCCGGCAGCCAGTGCTGCCGTTAGAGGGGTCCCCGAGGTCGGGTCCCGTCACCGGAACTGCGCGCCCGCTTGTCAGCCGGGTGGCGCTGGGCACACTCTTCCCCCAGACCTTGCTTTCTTCTTGCCAGAGGTGGGCTCCGCCTCCTGCAGGGGTGGTGTCCTGCCAGGAGGCTGTCGCTGCCAGTCCTCAGAGTGGCCCCTCTGGTCCCTCTAGGGTGCCTCCCTGGCAGGGCCCCCGGGCACACCTTTGGGCCTGGGGGCTGGGTCTTCAGCAGTCTCAGTGACTGAGCTGTCACAGATGTCGCTGCTAGTGCCTGTGCAGGGGCGCATGCAACATGCGTGTTCACCAGCGGGGCCCACATCCCCGAAGGCTCCTGGCCGGCCGTGGGCCGCTAGGGTGTCTAGCCCTTCTGCGGCTTACTGGCCTCTCCTGGGACACTTTCACCCCCAGCCTGTCCAGGGCCGCAGCGGGGCCGGGATGCAATCCCCTTGCGCCTCTCCGGGGAGACTGGGAAGAGTAGAGTTTCCCCAAGGGAGGCAGTAATGCTGGCCCCAGCTCTGCTCACCGCCCCCAGGCCCCTCCTCCCCCGGGCCCCTCCTCCCCCAGGCCCCTCCCACCGGCGTCCCCTCCACCCCCAGCCCTCTGCACCCCCAGCCTCCTCTGCCCCCAGGCCCCTCCACAGGGTCTCCCGCCAGATGACCCCCACGGGAACAGCTGTGCGGTTGGGCATCTACTGCGGGCCTTTGTGTGCTTTTCATTCTTTACGTATATTCCATTTTTAACCTTCTCGGCCACCCTGAGGCTGGCTGTGAGGAAGTACTGTATACCGACGCTGAGGGGTTAGGAGTTCGTCCACAGCCCCTGGAGCCCGAGCGCGGAGCCCAGGGCTGTGAGCGGCGCCTCGGTGCTGCCCTCTGCTGGGCAGCCTGCGGGAATTAGGGGTGGGGTAGGAGAGCAGGGGCTTGAGGTTCGCCTGGCCTGGGGACAGAGGACAGGGTCCTCCTGAGTACCTGGAGAGGCCCCTGCATCCCCCTCCCCCCGCTCCAGGAGCATGAGGGGCTTGGTGATTCTTTCCCCAGGAAGTGGAGCCCTCCTCACCCGCCTCGCTCGCCGGCCTGCGCCCCTACACTGACTACGTGGTTGGCTCGGACCAGATCCTCCAGGAGGTGAGCAGGACTTGTCCCTGAGCAGGGTGCGGGGATGGGTGCCGGCCGCGCGTGGGCCTCGTTTGTGGGGCCTCCGACTCCGGGGCAGGGAGTGGGGCTCAGGCGCTGTTCTTTCCTAGTCCGAGGACTTCTTCACGCTCATCGAGTCCCATGAGGGGAAGCCCTTGAAGCTGATGGTTTACAACTGCGAGTCCGACTCCTGCCGGGAGGTGACTGTAACGCCCAACGCGGCCTGGGGTGGAGAGGGCAGGTACTTGCTCCTTCGGAGGGCTGCGGGGCGGGGGCGTCGGAGCCCTGGCCGGACCTGGCCCCCCGCCGTGGCCCAGAATCCCACGCCGTGGGGGAGGGGGGTAGAGGCTGAGCTCCGGGCGCTGAGCTCCTGGGATGAGCCGCTGTCCGGGAGGCTCCCAGTCCGCCGTCTGCTGCCGGTCGCGGGTGGGGCTGGCGGACCCAGGACGGGCTAGGGGACAACCCCTCGGGTTGAACGTTTCTGGACTTTGGCAGCTTGGGGTGTGGCATCGGCTACGGGTACCTGCACCGGATCCCAACGCAGCCCGCCAGCGCGCACAGGAGGCCGCCTGGCGCCCCGACCCCCGACGCTGTCCCTCCGGGCTTCCCCGCCCCGCCTGGCCCAGAGATGGGGGGCCCGGAGACGGCGGTCCCCAGGCAGGGTGACTACACGGAGGTGCGTGCGGGGCATCTGGGACGGGGGGAAGAGGTCTCTAGCCACCGGGCACCCATTGTAGGGCCCTAGGGAGGACCTCTCGCTTCTGGGACCCAGCGGGGACAGTGAAGCCGCTTTGGTTCTCCTGCCACTGGGGTCTGGAGGGGATGGTAACAGCAGGGCACTGCTTGTCACTTTCATTTGAAACTGAGGCTCAGGGGGCATAGCCGTGTACTGGGCCTCGTCGGGTCGGGCTGGCTGGCCTAGTCCACGGCGGGGGCGCTGGGCCGCCATCGTGGCTGCTTTACGTGGAGGTGAGGGGAAGAGTCACCGAGGGCCTTTGGTGCTGGGCTGGTGCTGGGGTCTGTACCGGGGGGCATGCTGGGAGCTGAGCGAAGGCCTGGTGGCCTCGTCCGCCAGCCCCTCGGGCCGGGCCGCAGGGCTGCAGATCGGCTGGACAGGGACTGGGAAGGGCGGGGTCACGAGGCCGTGGACTCCTGCGAGCAGAGCTGTGGTTCCGCGGGGAGCGTGGCCTGGGGGTTGGGGTGGCCGCGCGTGGCGCGTCTTGAGTGCCCCGCCCCCTCCCTCTTGTGCCCCGGCCCCACTAGGCCGTGCTGCAGGCGCCCGGCCCCTCGGAGGAGGAGCAGCTTTCTGAGCCCGGGAGCCCCTGCCGGGCCGCTGCAGACCGGGGGGCACTGGCTCGGCCCACGGAGGCCCCTCTTCAGCCCCCGCCTCCGGTGCGGCGCGTCATGGACCCAGGTAGCCGGCAGGCCCGGGAGGGGAGGCTCGGTGGCGCCGGCGTTAGTGAGGCTTTCCCGAAGGTGCCAACCTTCCCGACCTGTCGGGCCCTCCTGTGTCCCGTATGTCAGGGTGGTCGCGCATGAGCCCGCAGGGCAGGGTCGGGGCTCCCGTCCCGGACTCCTTTCTCTCCGCGGCAGCGGGGACCACTTGGGCCTGGGTGGGGCCCCCACGGGCTGAGGAGACTACAGTCAGGCCGGCCCGGTGCCCCAGGGCACTGGGTTTTGTGCCGGGAGGGACTCACGCCCCGCTCCCTAGGCTTCCTGGACGTGGCGGGCCTCTCCCTGTTGGACAACAGCAGTGCCAGCCTGCAGCCCAGCCTGCCCGCCTGCACGGAGCTCACGCCCACGGCGCTGGCAGCCCCCGGGCCCGGGGACGGGTACCCCAGCGGCGGCGCTCACGAGCGTGGCGGTGAGTGGCCCGGCCTGCGCAGTTGTCCGGGAAGGAGCCTGGGCCTCCGGGTGGCTGCCCTGGGTCCCTCGGCTGGGCTGGAGGCGGGCTTCGGGGTGAATCGCAGCCGCGTCCAGGTGTCTGTGCACCAGAGTCCCCCTCCCGCAGCGGCACCTGGGGCGGGGGTCAGTGCAGGGCCCGGCCCGGCTCCCGCCGCCTCCTGAGCCCCGCGCCCTACGTTTCAGGCGAGGCCACGTGGTCCGGGTCAGAGTCTGAGGTCTCCTTCCCGGACAGCCCAGGCACCCAGGCCCCGCAGGGCGCCCTGCCGCAGCTGACCCTTCCCGACAGCCTCGCGTCTGCCACCGCGCCGGAGGACGGGCTGTCCGCGGAGCTGCTCGAAGCGCAGGCTGAGGACGAGCCTGCGAGCCTGGAGAGCCTGGGTCCGGGGGCGCAGGCCCAGCTGTCCGCCCCGGAGTAGCGCCCCAGGCTGTGACGGCCTAGAGCTGGGGCCATAGCTGCGGCCACACTGCAGCCCCTTCGCCAGCCCCCGCCCCACGCGTCCGGCTTCCTAGGCCGCAGCCCCCGGCGACGTGCAGGGACCTCCGCGGGCACGGGCTCGGGACCCTCAGACCCAGCTGGTCTCCGGGAGGGGCCGTCTCAGCACTAACTCTGCTGCGGGGAGTCGGGCACCTGCGAGTCTCCCACCAGCCCCCCTGGGGTGGGGCAGAGCGAGCGGGTGGCCGGAGGCGGGTGCCGCCCAGGAGGCCGCAGCGGGCAGATGGGGTGAAGGGGGAAGGGCTCGCTGTGCGGCGCCTCCCGACACCCCAGCGCCCGCCTGGCGGCGCCCGCACGGCTCCGCTAGCCCAGCGTGTCCCGGGAGGCGGCCCCGGGACGGTCTCTGGTCAGCGCCCTCGCCCCCGTGCCGCCCGGCTCAGGCGGCTCACGACCTGCGCCCGTCACAGCCGGGGGCCAGAAGCCTGAACTCGCCCAGCTCCCCTGGGAGAGGGGGTGGGGAATTCTAGGCCTTTTGGCGGAGATGCCCTTGATTCTGGATCACGAGGCTTCTCTCCCCGGGCTGCCCCCCACAGACCGGCGGTGACTGCCGCCAGCTCCCCAGCTTCTGCAAACCCCTCTTCTAAACGGACAGGGCACTTGTCAGCCCCAGTGGTGAATAAAAGTTACACGTTTAAGTTCACCATCCTAAGCAGACTCTCAAAGCTGGTGCTGACGACACCGCTGCCACCGAGGGGGACGGAGGGGCCTGGACAGGCGTGGGTGGGGGCCGCTCCCTTCCTCCCACAGAGCGGCAGGAGGCCATTCCCTCCGCCTCCCCTCCACCTCCGGTGCCCTGCTCCCTGCTCACCTCCCCCAGGCAGGGGAGGGTCCCCCCAACCCCCCCACCCACGGGCAGACCCTCCCCTCCACCAAGTCCTTTCCTGACTTGCCTTGGGCCCCTCCCTCGCTCCCAGCTGCCGCCCAGGTGAGGGTCCCGTTTGCCGCTTGTAGTGTCCGCACTCCACAGGGCATCCGCGGGACGGGCTGTGCTCCGGGCGGCACAGAGCAAGTGCACGGAGGGAGGACCCCCCGGGGAGCCGACGCCTGAAACTCCCTGCGCCGTGTCCCACGCCAGCGCCCCCCCCCCCCCCCCCCCCCCCCCGGGGAGCAGAGCCGACGCCACAGGGCTGTCCTGACGCCAGCTTCCGGCCTGCAGCGGGTAGCGCCCTTCACCTCGGAGCCGGGGCTCTTCCCTCCCTCTTCCACACTCCCCTCAGACAGGGCGGTAAAAGGGGTACTGACTCTAATTACTGCCAGGATAAACACGGAACCAGAAGATTCTCTGTAATCTGCTACGAAAGAGAGCGACAAGTGAAAGAAATAAATGCATACTCCACGTTGAAACATTTTAACAAAAACCTTTATTCTATACAACCATGAAATACAGAGTTTTACCCTTTGGGCACTGCAGGCAGTCAGATTCTCTGGAAACTATTACTGGTTTGGCTGGAAAGAAAAGTAGAAGCATGCCGAGGGTCAGATGGGTGACAGGAAGGGAGTGTGGCTGCCCCCAAGCCGCAACTCCCGGGGCAAAAAGGCCCAGGAGACCCCGTTCTGTGGCCGAGGGCCCTTCCCGCGCACACAGCTGGGGGCTGCGAAGTGAGCTGTGGGGTCTGTCGTCGTGTGTTTGTCATTAATTCACAACTATTGCTAAAAAATGTGCACCAAAAGTGCACTGTTGTGTCCAACAGATAGAAAGGAGTTTAAAACAGCCGGTGGCTCTCTGGTGACGGAGGGGGACCCCCTGGGAACGTGGCACGTCTCTCTCCCAAGTGCTGGAGGCAGCGAGCCGCCCACGTTGCAGGCCAAGCAGCCAGCCGTGAGGGAGCCCGGTCTACACGCGCAGAGCAGGGGATCTGCTAGGGGGTCTGGCCCCGGCCCCCCGGCGGCCCCAGCCCAGCCTGGTCCCCGCCCTCCCGGCCCTGCTGCCCGGGGCCTGAGCACACACCGGGGGTGGGGGGGTGGGGGGGGTGGAGCGACCGGACCCGAATAAACTGCCCTCCGAAGGCACTTGTGCTTCTGGCTTCATACGGGAGGCGCGTCTTCTGTAGTTTTGGGGGGTGGACCTTTGTTCTGCTCTGAATACACACGACCCCAGGGAGGATCTGAAGCGGTTCTTCTGCCAAAAGTTGAGGTGCTGGTCCCCGGTAAGTGACATTCTGCACAAGACGGCAAGGGCTCTACGAAAGCCTTAGATGGTCAGCAAGCAGTGCGGGAAGTCCGGACACGGGCGCCACGCCGCCGCCCTGCACACAACCCTGCGGGAGCGGGCGCGTGTGCTCCGGGCGGCAGTCCCGCCGCAGCTCGCCGGGACCTGACCGCGGGCGCTCCAGGCAGCGCTGAACCGAAGCTAAATCTCACCAGGGCCTCATGGTTTGATGACGTCACGCCGGTCACCCAGGGCGGAGCCTGTGGCATCCCCTGGCTTCTGCCCATAAACAAAACTGGGCGCGGGGGGGGGGGGCGAGCTGCACCCCACCGTGGCCCGCGGCGCCCCTGGGCGCCCTCCAGGCTGGCAGTCCGGGGCTGCGGTCCGGCGCCCGGAATTTCTAGTCTTCCTAAAAGAACGCATCTGAGATGCAGCAGTGGAACAAGCCCAGGAAGGAGAATTTATTTTGAAACGGGCTGGCTCTTGAACTGTACAGCAGCCGGTCCCTGGGAAAAATAACTGTCTGAAATGTGAGAACATTTGTTGTGTGTGTTTAATGACCAACCTGGGAAAAGCCTTCCCAGGAGCCGCACGGATGGAATGTACTCGGAGAAGCCACAGAGCGTGCAGGTGTGGAGTCGAAGCACAGCGACGGACGCGTCTCTAACAAGTGCTAACAAAGACCGGGTCCTTCGGAGCACGAGGGGCGAGTCTGGGGGGGCCTGCACCCGCCTCTGTGCATCTCACAAGACACAGTCCGCGGGGGGTGGGGGGGGCTCTGTGCTCGCTCTGCCTCCCCGGGGACGGCTTAATCTACACATGGAAACGGGGTTCTATATTACATCTCGATTAGTCGCTTCAACTGAAGGAGTCTCGGTCCCTACCGTCGGCCGGCACAAGTCTGCTCCCGCTGGGGCTCGGTGGGCTTCCTGGGACTACTCTCGGGGCCACGGAGGAGGGTCGGTTCTCGAACAGCCAGGAGCACTCGCCCGCCCTCACGTGGACTTCTGGCGGTAATGGAGGGTGAGGTCGCCGCCGCTCTTCCAGATGAAGTGCTTCACCGTCCGGAGGTCCATGTTTGGATCCAAAACCTGAGGGCAACACGACACGTAACAGAAAACGTCGAAGCCTCTGCTACGTGGTATCTAAGACCCCTGTCGTGAACTCGGCCTCCTCCGGTGACCCAGCCTGTCCCCCTCGTCCCGCCTGCTGGCCCGCTCCCGCCCACACAAACTGGCCCCGGGAGACGCACAGTCCCTGTGGCCGGGCCAGAAACCCCCCGTCCAGCCGCTTCTCCCAGGGAAGCCTGGAGTGCAGCCCCCATCCGCCCCTCCGGCACCCCCCCGCCCACCTCCACCCGCCCACCCTCGACCAGCGCCCACCCTTCCCGGCACCGCCCCCCCGACCCCCCCCCCGCCCACCCTCCCCAGCACCCCCCCGCCCCCCCTCGACCAGCGCCCACCCTCCCCGGCACCCCCCCCCGCCCACCCTCGACCCACCCACCCTCGACCAGCGCCCACCCTCCCCGGGCCCCCTCCTCCACCAGCAGGGCATTTCTCATCAGGAATAGGAACAAAGCCGCCGGCACATCCACACTTAAAATCTCTGCGTCCTTTTCCGGAGAGCCCCCTGGGGTAAACAGAAGCTTCAGGATGGGGCGAAGAGCCCCTCGGAGGGGCCTCAGCAGCAGCTGGCGGGGACGCAGCACTCCTGAGAGGCCCCCAGAGGCAGCTGGGTGGGAGCCGCAGCCACCCCGCCCGCGACTCTGGGCGCCCGTGTGACCGCGCACCTGGTCCTGGCACAGGAGTTCGATCTTCTCCTCGGCCAGCACGGCAATCTCCTCCTCCTTCTCCGGTTCTCCTGGCTTCTCGTTATTAGAAGAGCTAGTGGTTTGCGACTCATTATCCAAGTTGATGATTTTCTCATAAACGTGTTCCATTACTTTCCGGACCTGGAGCATGTCGCTAGCAGAGAGTCTGTCTCTGTCAAACGCAAGGGCAGACTGTGACGTCAGGACATCACTGGGCGCTGTCCTGCGTGTCGTCTGCCGGGCACACCGCACGCCGCAGACACAGCACCAATCGCGTTTTCAGCCGTTGCCTTGCGCTGTTTCTGGAACTGCCACCGTGTTCCCGCGTGCCCCCCCCACCACACAGGTGACGCGCCCCTGAGACGAAACACGTCCCGGAGACCCATGTGCACATACAGAACAGCCTTCCGGGTTTTATTCCGAGAGGCTTTCCCAGCGCACGCGCAGCCTAAACGCCCCTGGGAGGGAGGCGGCCCCGCGTGACTATCAGGCTCCAGCGCCCTTGACGCTCATTTCCCCGGTGGCTCTCAGCCCTGCAGCCAAGACCTCGCGCCTGAATTCCAGGCCGAGCCCAAAGCTCGCTGGCTTGGGCGTCCCGCAGGCACCTCAGACTCTACCGTGCCCAACACCAGATTCATCAGCCGCCTCACTCCCAAGCCTACTTCCGTACTGCCGTCCGTCAACCCAAGCAGCTCAGGCTCAAACTCTGAGAGCCACCTTGAACTTCAGTCATGAGAAGTGATATCTAAGGCTTGCTTTAAAATAATCCAGCGTGGGGGCGCCTGGGGGGCTCAGTCGGTTAAGCATCACACTTCGGCTCAGGTCATGATCTTGCTATTTGTGAGTTTGAGCCCCGTGTCGGGCTCTGTGCTGACAGCTCAGAGCCTGGAGCTGCTTCAGATTCTGTGTCTCCCTCTCTGTCTGCCCTTTCCCGCTCGCTCTGTCTCTCTCAAAAATAAATTAAAAATATTAATAAAAATAAAATAATCCGGGGTGTGTGTGTAGGTGAGTGGGAGGGAGGGAAGGTAGAAAAGCAGCAGAATGTTCAGATATGTGTCAAAAACTCTGAAGCTGTCTGACAGGATAATGGGGTTCATTCTAATCTTTTCGTATATGTCTGGAAATTTCCATAACAAAAGGTTTTTAAGACTTGTTGAATATGTCTCTTTTGAAATTCTATCCATCCTTACATGTCACATGTCCAGCTCACATTCCATGTCCATCAAGAAGCCTTTCCAGAAAGCTCCCGCCCCAAGGCCATTCCTCTCTCCTACTCTCCTCATTCCCCAAGTATCTGTGAAAGCAGTCTTTATACACAACCTGTGTCCTAAACTATGCTGTGGCAAGAGACAGAATCCAAGTCTTACTTTTTTGAACATCCGTCGCCTACCACAGAGGTACTTGATAAATGGTATTTCAATATTATGAGACTCGCGTTAGATCTAGGATGTGCCTCCTTTGCTATAGAAGCAACCAGAAAGAATAAAAAGATCTCTGGCAATTAATTAGATCAGGCGTCACATGCCACCACATTTACTTACTTTTTTAAGGTTTTTGCTCCCGAAGATGCGTGAGGTTGGAGGTAGAAAGGAATTTTGTTGAATTTGGGCATATTTTTCTGAAATATTAAAAGTAAAAATAAAGGCGTAATCATTTCTATTAGCTGATGAATGAAAATGATGTCAATAAAAAACATGACTTACCAGTTAAGAGTTATTTTACAACTGAAATGGACTGCCTGCGACATTTATGTAAGCTCCCTCATCACCCAAAGCCCAGTGAAAATGCATCAGAAAAGTCTGATGTTCAGCTTTGTAAGAAACCGTAGGGAGGACCAAGGACACGTCAGCGGCAACGTGGAACTGCAGCGCGTGGCAGTTCACGTAACAACTCAAGGTACTAAGGGAACACGTTTTATTTGGTATTTAAATCAAAACCTCAGAGCCACATGGAAACACGGGGCCCCAACAGAAATTTCCGTGTCTGGAGTGAAACCCACAGCACCGCCTCTGGCAAAACCATGTGCCCGGGCTGGGGAGCCCGGCGTCCGGCTGGGGGCCCCCTCGGGCCCTGCACTTCTCTCCCTCTCACAGCGGGTCTGGGCTGCTAGTCGAGTGGAAATGCCACCCAGACACCAAGGTGTCTACCATGAGTCAACCACATACTCGGAGGAAGGATAAAGCTAACTGGTCTCTCTTCCCTGGGGATGAATCCCCCTCAGCCTCCACGTCACAGCCTGTCTGGATGCCTCCTCTCAGGAAGAGGCCTCAGGCTTCAAGTGGGCAGTGCGTCCAGAGCTCCACACTCAAAGGAAGTAGCGCTTACGGGAGCTCAGACTCAGAAAAGGGCACAGAATACCCATTGAGTGGTCACGCAGGCTTTAGGTTCTTGGAGGTATATCTGGACAGAAAACACATTTCCTGAAGGTTCTAGAGATTAACTCTTTTTTCATATGGCTTTAGGAACATACAAAACAGATCAACAGCACAGTCTAGAAACAGACCCTGTGCATGTAGGAATTCAGTACCTGAGAAAGCTAGCATTTCAAATTAGTAAGAAAAGGGCAGACGGTCCAGAAGCCTGTTTTGGCTATCCGTTTGGAGGGAGTCGACACCCTACCTCACGCCGAACAGCACAGAGTCTAACAGCCTACAGACCCAGATGTAAACCACCGTCACAGGCGTGCCAGCGGAGACCCAGCAGACGTGACACCAGAGCCATAAAGGTCAATCTGGTTACATAAAAATTCAAGCTTTCTGTGAAACTTCAACAACAGTCAAAGGGTCACTATTCAATATGAAGATATCCTATAAATCAGTAAGAAACACAGACTCCCCAGTAGAAAAATGAGTGAAGAATACAAAGAGGCAATTCACAGAAGGAGAAACACAAAGAGCCAATGCGAAAAGATGCCTAAGCTCAGGACAAACGGAAACTAACAAACCGCCATCAAAACGGTATGTTTGCCGTCTTTCAGCAAAGACTGGGAGAGCACAGTGCTGGGCAGTGTGGAAACACAGGCACGCCGGCCCTGGGGGTGCCTTCGGGGGGCAACCTGGCCGGGTCATCAAAATAAACGTGCAAACTCTGAGCCAGCAGTGCCACTTGTAGGAACGTGTCCTACGAAGTACACAGAGGTATGTGTACAAGGATGTTGGCTGAAGCACTGTCTGTGATAGAACACACTGGAAACGTCCATCCGCAGGGCACCGGGTGCTTAACGATGGCACATTTATACAAAGCCACACTACGTAATCATTAAAAAGGAACGACCCACATGATGTACAGACGGGAAAAGATGTCCAAGGTGTATTTTTAAGTGAAAAATTAAGCCAAGCCAAGTTGTAGAACAGAATGTGTAATAGATTTTGTGGAAAACAACGAACCGTGTGTGTTCACACGCAGAGGCACGCCCGCACACCCGGGGGACAACTGCTTGTGCGCGCAGAGGTCCTGAACGACGTGCACCGGCCTGCGGGCGGCTACCGCCTCCAGGGAGAAGGGCAGGGCGGCGGGGACAGGGGCGGAGTTTCCCTTTATCTGTGTACTTCCGGTAACAAGCATGTGCTGAGGATAACGAGATCCAGCAGACACACAAACACAAGTAGCTGCCAACTTCCGGCCTGGAGCTGCGGGGGCGGGGGGCACCGCCTGGCAGCCCGGGCTTAGCGGACATGCCGGCGGCAACGGCTACCGCGGGTCTTGACCGCCCACATGACTGGGAAAGGACATGAGGGTGCGGCAGGCGCAGAGGACACTTACGTCCACGGTGATGTCAATGACCCACTGGGGCACCGTCTCGTTAAGAAGCATCGACTCAGTCTCACCCCCGGAGTCTCGGCACAGCAGCCTAAACACAACCGACAGGCAGTCAGCGACGCAGGAAAAGCACCGATGTGAGTGCCCCCCATCAACAACCAGAAGAGGGTGGGGCCCTGCGGAGGTCACCGGGGACCACCCACCCGCAGGGGGCGGCTGGCGGCTGGGATGGCGGCTGGGATGGCCGCAGCCAGGCTCCCCGAGTGCGGGCGGAGCCGGTGCCGGGGCAGGGCCACTGCGGTCACCACACTCAGGAAACCACCGCAAAGGACGAGGGTTCTGAGCCCAAGACAACGGAAGGCCCTATAAGACTGCAGTGACCCCCGGGGCCTGGCGTGGGGCGACGCCCGTGAGCACCATGGTCCTCAGGGCCAGCGCGGCCCGTGACCCCCCCGAAGCTCTGAGCAGGGACTCTGGGGACCCCCACCCCGCTGTCACGCTGGCTTCGCCGAGAGAAAGGGAGAGGGTCCTGCAGAAGCCGCCGGGGAAGCTGCCTGAGTGCAAGGTGCCACCCGCAGCGCAACACGGAGGCTCAGCCCGCAGTGGGGACGCGGCCCAACAGCACCCGCCACGGAGCCATTGCCGACACGGAGCCATCGCCAGAGGCGGGAAGGCCTCTGGGCCCTGCACGCCCGTAAAGCGAGTGACAGTCTCTCATGTTTGGAGGCGCCTGGCCGGCTGGGTCGGTAGAGCAAGTGACTCTTGATCTCGCGGTTGTGAGCTTGATTGAGCCCGTTTGGTGGAGTGACTGCTTTAAAAATCAAATCTTAACCCCCCCACCCCCTAATGTACCGTGTTTGAATCAATACTCGTTAGCAAACGGGCAGGCTCCCTGGGCCTCCGTCCCCGCCCCCGTCCCTCCCCGTCCTGTCCCCGTACCTGAACAGTGTGCGCCCTCCGGCTTCACCGAAGATGACCGGGGTGTGGGGGGGGACTTGAAAGTACCCGTTTCCCTTCTGTACTCGGTTCTCCTGCTCCCCGTTTACTAGGAAAAGATGCAGAGTGTCAGCACCCAGGACTAGTGCTCAAAGCTCACCTTCTGTTTCTACGGGCTTTAAACACCGCGACGTTTTGAAAGGTAAAAGTCTGGTAAGTCAGCCGAGCAGATAAAGGTAAAAAACGAAGTTAAATTTCCACAAATAAGAAGGACCACAACGTGGGATGCGCCTCATGGGACATGACTGTAGCGTGAGAGAAGACACTGACGTCTGGGGTCTGAAAGGAGAGAACCACCCAGCTCAGCCGCAGGGGGGCCTGGGACAGCCTGCTGCAGGGGCGGTGCACTCTGTGCACAGGGGTGGGACGCCAAGGCCAGGAAAATCTCTCGGGCCAGAGAATAACTCATGTTTTAACGGCAGCCGTAGCTGACGGCAGAGGTGCTGGTGAAAAGAGGCCCAAGTCTCTCTGTGAGAGAGCCGTCTCTGCCGATTTCACTTCCCTGCGTCTGACGGCGTGCGGCGGAGCCCCACTGAGTGCGCGCGGCGGAGCCCCACTGAGTGCGCCTGGCTCACAAACACGTCGCCGGGACCCTGGAAGCACCATCACCCCTCACCCTGCCCGACAGCACGTTCAGACCCCGTCCCCCAGCACCAGCACCCCGATCTCAGGACACTCTATATGCTCCACCCACGGGGCTCTCTGCCCTTCCAGAACGTCAGCCCCTAAGGGGTGGAGTCCATGCCTGTTTATCTGTATCGGCCCCAGACCCCCGAGCTGCTCACGGAGCGGAACCTACACGGCTCTGGAGGGTCCACGGAGCGGATGCGGTGCACACACCACACGCGTGGGCCTGCCGCGGCCGGGCCGTGGGTGGGTGGGCCCCGCCTTCACTGTGGCGGCGGGTTCCCGACTCCTCCCCCTCCCACAGCCAAAGCCGGGCGAAGCGCAGACCCTGCTGTGAGTCTTTGGTCCGTCTACTTGGGCCTCGGAGGCCATTCTCCCGGTCATGTTGCAGGTGGAGACGGATGAGCTGAGGGCCGGGATGGGCAGGCCCGCGGCCACGCCACTAAGCACCAGAGCCCTCGCTAAACCGGCTGTTTCATCCTTCTGTGGAAAGATCTTTCCACTGAGTTTCTCTGGAATAGGACAATTCTGACTGGGAGGGGAGGGGGCCACGTGACACAAAACAAAAGCCACCACGGGTGGGGTCAGTGGCTTCTGTGACGGGGACATCAGAAGTCTGGCTTGCAGAGAAGCACAGGAGATTTAAACTCCGAGACTCATTATGGAGGAGTCAGTGGAACACAGGCCAGCAGAGGCCCTGGTCGTCACTGGGCACCAGATGTGGGCGATCTCCAGAGCCTTCCGAGGACGCAGCAGAGGAAGCCCTCGGCGGGCAGGGCGCAAGGGTGCTCCGCCGGCTGCAGTGACATATGAGCTGTGGACTTTTAAGTTTTTTTCTTCTCTTCATTCAATCAAACTGAATCAAACTTACAAACCCAAAATCATGCTCTCCTCTACTGCCCAGAGAGAGCCACCGCCATGCCTGTGGCACACACAGCTCCCAGTGTCCTCCGTGACGGATTCTTTACAAACACCCGTTCGCTCATCCTGACACCTGAGTTGACATTTGATTCTTAGAAACGTTTAGAGCCAAGATCAGGTAGATCATCAGACGAGGCAGCGCCTATGTTTCAGGCCAAGGTGAACTATGACTAGGCAAGGACGGAAAGGGCCTCCTGATGCAGCTAAGCCGCTAGCCCTGGAGAGAAACTGCTTCGGGAGAAGACCGCTAAGCTGCTTGCTTTCACGGAAAAGGTCACTTGAATGTACAGGTTTTCTTGAGCAGCTTCACTGGAAGTGCTCCTGGAATCTGGGTTAGGCTGCACGCTCTCTAACATGGGGAAGGGAGGGCGGTGAACTGGGCACATCACAAACATACGTTCTGTCACGATTCAGCAAATGCTTCTTAAATGTTTCTTAAGCATCCTTGGGATGACAAACACTCCAAGCAACTTACACTTCTGAGTAATTTTAAATCAATTATTCAGATATAAAAACACGAACCATGGTTGACTTCATTTTCCTCTTCATCCATTGGATTCACATGTGTTCTAGGCCAATATTCTAGGAGCGCCTGCAGTAAAAGTCCTCCTAAGTTCACTGCAAAAGAGTTAAAATGAAAAGACATGGAAAGGAGAATTATTAGTTTTAACCTAAAAACAGAGGGGAAGAAATAAAAATTGTTTCCACATATTCGGATGCTAAATTCTTAACCCAATGCCAACGATGTTTAAAAGTAAGACTTTCAAGATTTTGCCAAGTCTATTAAAATTTATCTTAGAATCTTTAATATGGAGCAAACATATTCTATCTGGTTGTTCAGATATAACCATTCTTTTTTTTTTTTTTTTAATGTTTATTTTTGAGAGAACGAGCAGGCGAGCAGGGAGGGGCAGAGAAAGGGCCAGAGAATTCCAAGCAGGTTCTGTGTTATCAGCGCAGAGCCCAGTACGAGGCTTGAACCCTGTGAACAGTGAGATCACGACCTGAGCTGAAGTCGAACACTTAGCCAACCGAGCTACCTAGATGCTCCAGGTATAACCATTTTTTAAAAAATGACAAAAACAGGGGTGCTTGGGTGGCTCAGTTGGTTAAGCGTCTGACTCTTGATTTTGGTTCAGGTCATGATTTCACAGTTCATGAGTTCAAGCCTCACATCGGGGTCTATGCTGACAGCATGGAGCCTGCTTGAGATTCTCTTTCTCTCTCTCTCCGTCTCCCTGCCCCTCCCCAGGTCACGCTGTCTCTGTCTTTGAAAATAAATAAACAAAAAAAATTTATAAATGAACAAAAACAGGAATTACATTGTTTAAAGGACTATTTCCATACAGAGTCACTACAATGGTATTTATATACATGAAGTATATCTACACGCTACATTCTCAGGAGAAGAGCAACCAAAGACATAATCAACAAAATATGATAGACTTTTATAAGTCTCTTCTCATAATACACTACAATTAACTCAAAGTAGATTAAGGATATGACTGTTAGAACCACAAAACTCCTAGAAGAAGGGGCGCCTGGGGGGCTCAGCTGGTTAAGGGTCCAACTTTGGCTCAGGTTATGATCTTATAGTGCGTGAATTTGGGCCCCACGCTGGGCTCTGTGCTGACAGCTCAGAGCCTGGAGCTGCTTCAAATTCTGTCTCCCTCTCTCTGCCCCTCCCCCACTTGTGCTCTCTCTCCCTCTCTCAAAAATAAACACACACTAAGAAAAAAAAACTCCTAGAAGGAAACACAGGCAGCAAGCTCCTGGGGCCTGGTGATGATTTTTGGATCTGACACCAAAAGCAAAAACAAAAGCAGAAGTAAGCTAGTGGGCCTGCATCGAGCTGACGAGCTCCTGCACAGCAAAGGAGACCATCAGCAAGGTGAAAGGCCAACTGTGGCCCAGGAGAAAGTGTTTGCAAATCACAGCTCTGATAAGGGGTTAATACGCAAATATATAAGGAATTCACACAACTCAACAGCAAAAACAAAAACAAAAAACCAAACAATCCAATTAAGAAATGGGCAGAAAAGGGGTGCCTGGCTGGTTCATTTGGTGGAACATGTGACTCCTGATCTTGGGGGTTGTGAGTTCAAGTCCCACATTGGGTACAGATTACTTAAGAATAAAATCTTAAAAAAAAAATGGACAGAAGATCTGAACAGACATTTTCCCAAAGAAGACATACCAATGGCCAACAAGTACATAAAAAAAAATCCCAACATCACTAATCACCAGGGAAATGCAAATCAAAGCCACCACCTCACACACATTAGAATGTCTAGTGTCAAAAAGATAAAAAGTAAGCGTTTGTGAGAATGTGGGTAAAGGGAACCCTTTATACACTGTTGGTGGGAATCGGTACAGTCAAGTGGAAAACAGTATGGAGTCTCCTCAGAAAATTAAAAACAGTAATGCCATATTATCTAGCAATTCCACTTCTGGTATCTATCCAAAGAAAATGAAAACCTAACTCGAAAAGATACACACACCCCTGTGTCCGCCGCAGCGGTGTTTACGGTAGTCGAGACACGGAGACGAAGTGCTCACCAACAGGTGAAGGGGTACAGAGAAACTGTGGTGCAGGCACAACGGGATGTTGTTCAGCCACCAGAAAAAACAAAATCCTGTCATTTGTGATAATTTAGGTGGACTTGAAGGCTACGTGACATCAGTTACAGAAAGAAAATACCACATGGTCTCACTTATACGTAGAATCTTAAAAACAAAAACAAAAACAAAAAACACCAAAACACAAAACTCAGAGACACAGAGAACGACTGGTGGTCGCCAGAGGTGCAGCAGGGGATGAAGAGGTGTCAACGGGCACAGACCTCCAGTTATGACGTCAGTCAGTCATGGAGACTGCGCTACACTTCACATCTGAAAGGTGCTGAGAGGGCAGATCATAAAAGTTCTCGTCACAGGCAGAAAAGAAAAAAACAGAAAACAAAACCCCAGTGTGACCATGTACTGTGGTAACGGATATTAACTAGGTTTAGGATCATTTTGCAATACAGACAGATACTGAATCACGCTGTACATCTGAAACTGATATAACATCACGTCAATTACACCTCAATGAAAAAAAAAGGGACCACAGATCTGTTTCCCAGCTGCACGTGTCTTGCCCTGACAGATTTCCAGAAAGGATTAAGGGTAGAGAGTGTGCTGAGTGTTTAATGGTTAAAGGTAAACCACAGAAAAAGCAAGACCCCCACAACATTTATTTATTTTAAAACAAAAATTTTTAAGTTATTTACTTATTTTGAGAGAGGAGGAGAGCATGAGCAGTGGACGGGGGGAGGGAGAGAGAATCCCAAGCAGGCTCTGTGCTGTGAGCATGGAGCCCGACACAGGACTCAACCATGAGTCATGTGAGACCATGACCTGCGCCAAAACCAAGAGTTAGAGGCTTAACCGACTGAGCTGCCCAGGCACCTCAAGATCCCCGGAACATTTAAAATACAATAGTATTTTCCAATTCCACGAGAGAATATATGTGCTTCTTGAAAAATGGTTTAAAAATAACCAAGTGTTAAGAAAACGAGAGCACATAGCAAAAAACCCAACCCAACCCAACCAAAAAGCCCCAATCCAGCACAGATCCACCTTCTCTTTCGAAAGGAGGAAGGGAAGGGCACGTAAACGCACGTTTTGGGTCTGACCCGTCGGGGCTGCTGAAGCCGGCATCTTTTGCGGAAACCCAAGCAGCAAAGCAGTCACTCTCATCCAAGGTAATAGTCAGCATCTGTCAACGGAAAAACACCGCTAGGGCCCCTCCACTTCAGCGCGCTCCCCGAAGCGGCCCTACTTACCCAGGCCGCCTGACCACTCAGCGCGGGGCCACAGACCCAGGACAAAGTGCGTTTCATGGGAATCACTTGAACTACAACTTAACTTACTGGGATGCCAACAGGCACTAGTAAACTGCATTTTGCAGGTTTAACATGAAAAGTTTATTGCATCCAAGACTCTGTAATCACTACTACTTAATTCTGAGCTACATTAGAAACTTTCAACCATCCCAAATTGTACAAATATCAGTTGCGAACTTACCCCCGTTTTTAAGTCTACTGAGAACCAATTTGGCACGTATACCATCTTAAATCTTTTCTTAATTTCATCTTCAAAATCCACTTTGCCCAAGTCTTCAACTTTACATGCCTATACATCAAAAAGAAAGTACGGTAATTGATTTGATTCTGACATAGGTAGTCAAAGTTTTACACATATTCACATCTGTCTAAAAAAATGGAGTCAAACATTTCAAAAAGGATGGGGCCAAATGGTTGAAGGTAGATGCTTTAATACAAAAATATCTGCTATTAAACTTTTAAATTAAAAAAAACCACAGAACATTCTCTTTTTGGAATCGCAATTTTGCTGATGCTCATAAAGCACACTACCACATGTACTTGGAAGCAATGTCAAATGAGGCAAGAACATTTTCAGGGAACAAAGACCAGCTCCTCAGCACCCCAGGAGAGCGGGGGGGCTACTGTGAAGACGAGAGCACCCTACAGGCAGCCCCTCTCTCGCTCACGCCGCGTGAGAGCTCCCTAGCCGGGTGTCCTGACCTCCGCTGGAGCCCTGGGCGGGTTCCGATGACTGCTCACCTCGGTTCCGATCTGTGCCGCGGAATGCTCCCTCCGCCACCTCCTCACACCGACCTGGCTCTCTCCCTGGCGTCAACTGTCTTCTCAAAGGCCGACTCTGCCTGTTGTCTATCCTACACCCCGCTGATGGCAAGTGGAGACCACTGTCCCCTCGCCTCCATGTAAAGCCGCCTACCTCCCTGAGGCTGCAGCACACCCGGCCTGTCTCCTCACGATGGGGGTCCTGCTAAACAGCCTACAGTGCGCAGGTCGGGTCCCGCTCTACCCTGCCTCCCTCAACAGAGACTTCTTCGGCCCAAAATGTCCATAGTGTCCAGGATCAGGAACTGTGATGTATTCATTTTAAAGCAAGGCAGCATATAACACAGAGGAAATGGGTCCGTTCAAATTTCAGGTGCATATAAAGATGAACTATGGCCTTCTCTAATGTTTGCATGAAAAAGTACCCCTAAGGTAAGGTATTATTGCAATCAAATCTTAATTTACACACTTACTATCTTGCTTATTATATATATTTTTAATAATAAAAAATATAGGTAATACATGATCCAATAACTGATGTTTTATACAAAAAGATACTCACCTTCAATACATCCCAATATGCCACATTATTATTGGTATCTTTGGTTAATATATGTCTCTTATCATTAAGAATGTGACACTGAATAATACTAGCGCCCCCTACAGGAAAAAAGAACCCACACAATTAGCAAAACTATTGACAGTCACACGGTGGGGCAGTAATCACTGATGGGCATGCAACAACATAAATCATACCAGCCACCGGGAAGAAGGTGAGGCAAAAGATACATAGATATTAATATATATACATATAATTACATCTAAACCAATTTGAGACCAAAGAAAAACTGTCTCATTTGAAAAAGAGATTACAGACTTAAAAACTCGCGACTTCGCGGGGTCTTCTAGTGGGAAGCTGTTAAGGGCGCACAGTTTTATCCGGCGGGGGGAGTCCAAACGATGGCAGGAGATCTCGGCGTCAGTCCCGTCCCTAACCCCTGCTTCCTGTCCTCCTCCCCTCTGAGGCCTCCTGCACGGCACAGGGCACAGCACGGGCAGCCCCTGAGCCCGCCCTCCAGGGGAGGTGGAGGTGGGAGCCGCCCCTTCCAGCTGCAGCCCAGAAAGCACGAGTCTTGTGCCCACAGACGGCGTTCGATGCTACGTGTTTCACAAAGTGGCTCTTGGTTTTACTGACACCATCACCATTCTGACGCTAGGGAGAGATTGTACCCCAAGAAAGCCCACTTTTTAAAGGCACTAAATTGTATTTTAAAAAAAATGTTAGAGAGAGAGAGAGAGCGAGCGAGCCGGGGAGGGGGACAGAAGATCTGAGCGGGCTCTGTGCTGACCAGAGAGCCCGATGCAGGGCCTGAACTCACGGCCTAAGCTGAAGTCGGAAGCTTAACCGACTGAGCCCCCAGGCGCTCCGACACTAAATAGCATTCAAAAAATATTTTTCTTCTATTAAAAACAAACCTACACATTGTGTCCTCTGTTGACAACAGAATTACATCTACAGTAAAGTCATCTCCTTATTGTCCAGGTCTCAATAACGATAATTAGGCTCAGTAAAAAGTACAGTACCTTCCACCTACCCTACTCACCTTTAATAACCTGGTCAGGCTGTGTACAAAGTGCTGATATAGGATTTGTACAGTCATTGTCATAATCTCCGGAGGCTCTAAAATTATGAATTCCCTTCAAGGTCTAAAGGAACAAAATTTATTTTTTAATCATTTTATGCTTTATAATTTGCCAATCTGTTTAAAGTGGCAAGAAAAACAAAGAACAAGAAAAAAACACAACAGTAACAACATCAACCAAAAATATTTAGTGACAAAGTACAATTAATTATCTATCACGATTTTAAAAAACAAAACAAGTATTCAGAAATGTCACTGCTGTTTTTTGGAGGGAAAAGTAAGCCCTCTTCCAGGTAGAGCTGCGTTGATCTCAACCGGGACAATGAAACGTAGACAAGATATAGAACATTTTTTACCGGAGCAAGAAAGCCCACATGACCCGCATATAAACAAACAAATGCAAACACGCTCTCTTTTGTTATCTGCGTACAGGCTGGTAAGCAAGAGAACCTAAATGTTCTTTAAATAACATTTAAGGGTTAACAGTATTTTTATGACTTCTCTATGCTCATCTTCTAATTCTATCCCTGTTCTACAACCTGGGAGGGAGAAGGAAATGAACCTGAAAGCACAATTTCCGAGTTTCTCGTATGCTTAGAAAATCAGAATGCCAGCGAGCGTCCCTGCCATTGAGTACAATGCTCCCTGCTTCCCGAAAGCAGAGGGTTCACACAAAACCTTCCCTGAGCGGCGGTGCTGTAAAGACAAGCAACCACCCTTCACAGAAGCACCGATCCTCCTCTGATGGCCTTCGGTCAGAGAACACCGGAGACACAGAATTTGCAGAGGTGAAGTGGCATAAAGCAAACCTTTGTTCAGTGGGGGAAACCTGCACCCAGGCTGCCCGTCTGCTACTGCAGGTTTGTGAGCTCCGAGCTATAAGGATAGTTTTGGCTTTATCGGGCAACAGGGCCTATTCTGAGCCCATCAAATGTCTATCTTGGCTCCTGACAAGGAAGCCAGAAGCTGTGTCTTGACTTTTACCTTAATTTTACTACAGTCCTTAGGGTGACTCAGAAGCTCCCAGATCCCGGCCACTGCTCAAGAGCACGCTGGCCACCGGGTTCACCTTGAGCATTTGCTACAGACACCTGGCGGGTCTGTGACAGCAAACCTCTGCCAGGTGAGCGGGGGCTCACTTACCCATTTATTTACGGTAGACTTAGTCGTGGCAACCCAGATGGCGGGAGGGGGGTCGGCGGACCTGTCGAGCTCCATCTGAAAAGAAAGTGCAGACGCTGCTCTCCTGCATGCAGACTCCTGAGCCGCTGCACCTAGCTACATATTATTATACACCAATGCCTTCACCCAGCATTTGCATGCTGACTGTACCCTGCACGTGTTAAAAGATAGGGATCTAGGGGCGCCTGGGGGTCTCGGTTGAGCGTCTGACTTCGGCTCAGGTCATGATCTCATGGTTCGTGGGTTCGAGCCCTGCGTCAGGCTCTGTGCTGACAGCTCAGAGCCTGGAGCCTGTTTCGGATTCTGTGTCTCCCTCTCTCTGTCCCTCCTCTGAGCGTGCTGTCTCTCAAAAATAAAAAAAAAAAAGCTAGGGATGAACAGGGGCGCCTGGGTGGCTCAGTCAGTTGAGCGTCTGACTTGATTTCAGCTCAGGTCGTGATCCCAGGGTAGTGGGAAAGAGCCCCACGGCAGGATCTGTGCTGAGTGTGGAGCCTGCTGGGGTTCTCCATCTCCCTCCGCTCTTCTACCCTGTTTGCTCTCTCTCTCAAATAGAAATTTTTTAAAGAAATAGAAATTTTTTAAAGAGAGAAAAGCTGGGATGCACAGAATACTGAGGGAGTCGCTTTGCTAATGGAAGCACGGCCTTATAAAAGTGTAACAGGGGTGACGTCTCATCAAAACAGTGGCTGAAAGTCTGTGTGATTTTAAATTATTTAATTAATCAGGAGCTCCAAGTAGGTACGGTCAAAAGGATAACTTACCATAATTTCTCTTTTTGTTACTCTTTCGTTTTGTTTTCCTATTCTTTTTTAAACTTTATTTTTTGAGAGTGAGATAAGGGGAGGAGGGGCAGAGAGAAGGAGACACAGACTCCAAAGCAGGTCTCAGGCCATCAGCGCAGAGCCCGATGCAGGGCTCAAACTCACGGATCCTGAGATCATGAGCTGAGCCGAGATCAAGAGGTGGACATGTACCCGCCCTGTGGCCAGGCCTCACTGTCAGCACGTGTCCGTATGGAGGGCCTCCCGAGGACCCTCTCCCCGCACGCCGGATGCCGGCCAGCAATCAGGACTGCTGTGAGCAACGTCAGGTTTGGAGTATGGACCGGCTCGTTCTCTCCTATTCCGGAGCATTCTTCCACAGCCTCCCTCTTCAGGCAGGGGTACTTCTGCTTTGCTGTCTGCTTGCAGAGACCTGACCTCGCCCTACTCCTCCCCTGAGGACAGGTCAGGAAAGCCAGGGGCGCTCAGGAGCAGGCGGGGCAGCCGCACTGGGGTTCGCCAGTGCGAGAGCCACGTGTCACCGATGCACCCAAGGGTCACAACCTCTCCTACAGATGGCTAATGAAACTTACAGTATCTTTTTTCACAACCCCACAGTTGATCTGTGCTCTAATACAGATTTTGTTGGATTTGATCAGCACAAGTAACAACCTTAATCACAAAACTAAAACAGGACTGACCTTGAGAACCGGTGCTTTTTCTTCACAGATGAGTACCCGGATGTCAGGGCTCCTTAGGTCTGTGCAGTAAATCTTCCTGTCCCTCCCACCAGAATACACGTGTGTGAAGGCGTCGTTGACCTGCAGAGCCCAAACACCTTCATCGTGGACCCGGTACGTTGCTATGCATCTCTGTTGGCCAAGGGACCAGAGGCGAATTGTCCCATCGGAACTGCCGGAAAGGCACTGGAAACAGAAGAAGTTAACGTTGGAAAAAGTTCCGCCCAGAAGCTCCTGCTTTCCTGTGCTCTGTGACTGGCGGGTCTCCCAGACTCCACGCCTCAGACACGCGTCGCTCACGACATGTGTGAAGACCTGTGCTAAGCACACACCGCAGGCTCGAATGACCGACGGCAACAGGACCTGCCCAGGCAGGGGACCCTCTGAGCGAAGCTGCCTCTGTCCTCCCGACCTGGCTGCGCGCGCTCAGCACCCTGGGAACTTGAGAAAAGCGCAGACTCCTGGGTCCGACCCTAGACCCAATGAGGCAGAAGCTGCCGTGGGGCCGGCAACCCGTGGTCCGACGGCCTCTCCGGGCGCGCTGGCACACGAAGGTCGCCAAGTTCTGCGCGAGGCCGGCCTGCCTCATCCCCGTGCTCACGGCAACGGACTCCTGATGGCTGCCGGGTCTCGGAGAGTCTACTAATAGGAGTCGGAAGCAAGTTCTAGTCCCAGGTTTACCACTCACTGTCTGTGACCCTGGGTACTTCCCATCGGAGCCTCAAGTTCAACATCTATTAACATAAAACGTGGACCTCCAGCATTCGGAGTTAACGTTAGCAATTCTGACACTTCATAAAGGTTCAGGGGCATCAACCACACAGAAGTCGCTGGCACACAAATCAGGGCCGCGCACACCGTGAGTCCGGCGGAAAGAGGCTGAAGCGGCCACCCCACACTCACATTCGACGCGCCTGGGGGTCACTACCAGCTACGGTGGGGACTTGCAGAGGAGAATAAAGCTTACTCTTTGGGGGAAAATGGCCTCGAGGAGAAGCACCTGCTGGTGCTGGTGTACGAAGTTAAGTAGGCACAGGCTCAAGGAGGGAAGACAGCTGTGGGCTTAGAGGGTCTGAGTACATGAGACCCTGGGGAATGCCGTGGCACCGCGAGGGCCTCTGGAACTCTGGACAAGCTTAACCAAGTGAACACGCGCTGGGGGACTCCCCCAGAAGTTGCCGGGGGCATCAGTGTTTGAATCACCAACTCCGACTGGGCTGCAAGGGCACCGAGAGGCCAGGCAACACAGAGGCCTCCCGCGTAACTTATGAGCAGACCTCCAATGTGTGGATGGTGGGGGGAAGCAGTCGGAGGAGGGAGGCCAAGGAAGGGCTCCCCTTCCACAGAGACGCTGCTCTGAGGCGGCGAAGCTGTCAGTGCAGCTCCGGCCCCTCAGATCGCAGCCCGTGTATCTGCAGAGAGTACGGGTGACAGAGGACGCGGAAGCTACGGTGAAGGGCTGGAGGTGCGCGGAGCCTGGGCAGCCCGCGGCGGGGCATGGAGGCGGTGAGGGCCAACCGCGAAGCCTACGGCGGGAAGCTGCTGAGGGAACACAGAGCTCTACCGACCCTGAGACAGAACACAAAATAATCTCTGACGGCAGTCGTGCTCGGAGAGAGCAGCCCCCCGAGTAGACAGCAACAAAGCAGTGCGGGTGAAGTTCCTTGCGGTGGCTGGCAGTACGGCTGAAGGGGGTGTGTTTCGCAGGACGAACAGGGGCCTGACACCGTGTGCAGCGGAGCTAGTGCACAAGAGGAGCGCGTCGAACTGCCTCCACCTTCCAGGTGGTTAACGTGAGTCCCCGTCCTTAGGAGGTAACTCCCGGGACGAGGTCAGGAGGCCCCGAACGGTTCTGCTACATCAGGCTTAGGGGCCCAGAGTCTATGGCCCAGATCAGGGAAAGAAGGGGGGCCATGTGCTGAGCCAGGCCGCCGCCAACCACGAGTGCTTCCGGGTGGTCGCCCATACACAGCCGCGGCTGCCAGGAGCAGCCAGGTGGCCAAGGTGAGCTGGCCCGGAGTGGCCTGACGCTTGAAGACCCAGGGCCCGTAGCTAGGTTACGCAGCACTTAGGTTACCAGGAAACCCTCCGGGGACACACGAGGACTCGCTGACTCAAACAGACGGCAGGCTGTCCCAGCTCGTCAGCTACTGCCTGAGCAAGTGCGAGGGGTGAGCTGGCAGGTGGCTCAGCCCAGTGGTGCCGGCGCCGATCAAAACAAGCTCGGTGGTGACAGACCTCCGGCAGCAAGATGTGCTACGTGATAACCGCAACTAAGGAACGGCCATGGGATTCACAGGCCTCTTATACAGACTTTTTGTTTTTAATGTTTATTTCTGAGAGAGAGAAACAGAGGCAGAAAGAGGGAGACAGAGAATCCGAAGCAGACTGCTCTATCAGTGCCGCGCCCAAAGTGGGGCTCGAACCCACAAACCGCAGGATCACGACCTGAGCCGAAGTCAGACGCCCAACCCCGCCTGCCAAGCGGTCCGCTCACAGGAGTGGAGCTGACTTCACACGAAGCGCGTCTGCGGCCCCGTGTGCCGAGCGGCCCGAGGGAAGGGCACCGGCACAGCTGTACGTGCAGGAGACGAAGCAAGGAGCTCAAGAACAGGAGGGGCTTGAGGAAGTCTGTGCAGCCGCAGCCTCGACCCGCTAGGGGGCCGGCGCGTGACGACCATGTGGCCCAGTCACACCCTGGACACAGCCAACAGGACACGGCGGGGGCAGCGGCCACACGGCACAACCGTAAGGAGCGGACGGCGCCGGGCTTCTCAGACCCTGTGAAAACGGGCTGCAAAGGAGCTCAGGCTCTAGACCCCGCGACGGCTCACATACACTCGCTACCGCTAACCTTCTTACAACTGTACCAGCTAACTATGATCCCCACTTCGCAGATGAGAAGACTAAGGACTAGCAAAGCGAAGTCCTCTCCTCGAGGCCACACAGTAAGTACAGTTAACACGGGGACAGATCGCCGAAGACCTGCATGGTGTCTCCCAGCCCCTCTCTGGGTCTGAAGGACGGTTTTCTCACCTCTAATTCACACGAGGCACTTGCCGCGATGTAATTTCCACGGGGCTGACTAGTGACGGTGCGTCTCCCTCGGCCCTCCCCACCGGGCCTTTGCTGACCCGCCGCCATCAGCCCCGGCCACCCCCGGGCTCCTCCCAGCCCGTGAGCAACCGTGGCCCGGGGACGGGGGGAGGGGCAGCAGTAGACCCTGACTGCACGTGGTGCTCGGGTTTGTTTCTATCGCCCACACAGACGGAAGATCACTCCCCATTGCTAAGGGACAAATCGAACTGTGATTTATAATCCACAAATTATGTATCCAACCAAGTTCTAGAGTACCAGTCCGTGTGCAAACGTGACCAAGATGTTTTTCTTTGAGATGCTGACTCTAAGCAGCGCGTCAGATGCCTGAGCTTACAGGCTGTATCTACAAAATCAACGGCAGGGTCTGCCCCAAAGTCAGGCCCGCTGTCGGGAAATCTCCGCCAGCAGAAAGCACTCAATGCCAAAGCTTCTTTCCGCTTTACACAAAGGAAGATTTTAGATTACTTTATCCTGAGAGAGTCTGGGTGGCTCAATTGGTTAAGTGTCCAACTTCAGCTCAGGTCACTATCTCACAGTTCGTGGGTTCGAGCCCTGCGTCGGGCTCTGTGCTGACAACTCAGAGCCTGGAACCTGCTTCGGATTCCGTGTCTCCCTCTCTCTGCCCTTCTGCTATCACGCTCTGTCTGTCTCTCTCTCTCAAAAATAAATAAACATTAAAATAAATTATTTTATCCTACATACGTCATAGCTGCATAGAGCCGTTGGCATTAGAGTTATTCTGAGGGAACTTCTTATTTGGCCTCTATTTAAAAGCGATGCAAAAAGAATTAATTTCCAAATGTGGATTACCATTAGGTGCAACTGGGTACTTTAGAGACTTAAAAGCAGACCACTCCTGAGACGTCTCTGGTCAGGACACCCCACCACGGCCGTCGGGGGCATCCCGTGCGTGTACGCACCTGGGTGCCGTCCCTGTTCAGCAGCAGCGCTTTCACATTGTCCGTGTGCCCTTTCAGCTTCATGAGCTTTGCACATGTTCTTGGGTCCCACACCCTTAAAACCTGTGATTTGAACAAAACGTAACATAAGCTGAATACACACCTGAACAAATTTCAAGAATAAATGGCTGAGAAGTCAAATGACAACCACCACATTGGGAAGGAAACACCGCCTGCCAACGGGCACCATCTCAGGCTCCCCATCTTTCCAAGCAGGAGGAAGCCTCTCTAACGTCAAAGCGCGACAGGCCTCCCCCACCCATTCACCCCGCCCCCATCACCGCAAACGACAGTAATTATACAGTTATGTTCTTATTTGTTCAAATAAAACCTTTCTCTTAACAAAACATCAGTCTGTATATTTAGTAATTATATGGATTCAATTATTTTGGTGTCTCTGTTTTCCAGAGTTAAAACGCACCCGTTAGCTCCCTCTTACCTTCTCAGTGGACCCCGATACAATGATTGTTCCCAGTTGATTCATTGCCAGGCTATAAATGGAATCTTTGTTCCCACTTAAAGAAGAAGCTATTAAGGATAAACAAAGCTAAATGTTAACAAAATCCTCACCTGTTCAGCAGCTGGTCAGCGAAAATATAAGTTTAATAATTTGGTTTGGAAAATCTTATCTTTGTGTGTGTTCTAAGGAAAAGAAATCTTGCTATGATGGAGATCATTCTAAACAACAATACTGTTAACACAATTCACATCTTTTCTAGATTTGAGCATACACACATGCTCAATAAAATTCACTAAACTGAACTACACTGCTGTTTAAAAACTATCCACAGAAGTAATGTATTTTCAAAGATATACTTGTGCCAATAAATAGATATGAAAAACATATCCAAACTCACCATTTTCAAGGAAACACAAACCCAGAGTTATTATTTTCACCTATCAAATCAGATTTTCAACGAGGTAATCATGAACTCTCGGACCACAGTACAATGGTACCCCACATATTACCTGTGGGATAAGCCCAACTTGTTTGGTACGGCTCCCGGAAGGGCGCTAGACAGTGTTTACAAGAGTCATGTTCACGCTCCACAACTCAGAACTCAGCTTCACTGGATGGAAAGAAGCTAAGTGTAAACTGTCTACACAGTATGATCCTAATTTTCAATAAGGAATGAGTATAAATAAACATACTGAGAAGTTTTGAGTAAAGGAATTAATATATGTATTGAGAAAACTAACAGATTATAGTAAGTGCTCAATAAGCGTTAGCTATTAGTGTTTCTGTAATCATAAATCAGCTTGTGTGCCGCCCTCTCTACACAATTCTAAGCCAGATGTGTCTGTGCAGAATCTGTAAGCCTAGGCCTGGCCTCTGGGCCCATCCTGCCTTCTTCTGCTTGGCTCCCTCAGGGTCTCTGGGGCAGGCCCTGACGGAGAGCCACAGACGCGGCGGGACAGGCTGCAGCAGAGACGGCTGCCGGGCCAGCACAGTGATGCACTGGTGAAAACCAAGGAGAACGAGGGGAGAGCAGTGTTTACAGTCTGCGTCCTTCCTGGGGAAAGGGTGGGAGCAGCACTCGAGAACCATAAACACCTGTCTCCCAGCCCGCCCTTCCCGACACACCCCAAGGTATCTGAGGCCTGTTTTAGCTATGCCACTGCGAGTCTTCCCCGGTTGTGACAAGCCAGGCCTGTATGCAGAGACCTAGATAGCTCAGGCCTGTACTCTGACAACACACCTTCCAGGCCAGCCTTACCCAAAACTGTGCTCCTAAGAGTCCCTTCGACACCTGGCCTAGGGGACTCTAGCAGGTTGGCTCGAGGGGAGGCTCAGTTTCAAATCCAGACTCGTATGGGTCTGACCTGGTGATCTCAGATCTCTTGCTCGAGGAGGCACGTGTGTAATTAACATGCTGTGTGTATCTGTGAAGTTCCTCCCCAGGCGCCCTCCCCTCCCCCGAACTCTCCTGAAACCGGCTGGATTCTTTAGGGCGGCTCTGAGCGGGTCCTGTCAAATCGGTGCCGGAAGGCTCCAAGCCTCTGCTTCCTCTCCTTTGCGTATTTTCCACGCTGGCCATTAGCTCAAGGGCTCTTAACACACAGTGACACTGTTAAGAGTCAGAAGCTGCCTGCTTTGTCATGTTATCACCACCGCCATCAGCAGCGCCTGCTGAGATCTGACTGGCCCAGGCAGTGCTGTGGGGGGCACGGCGTGGTGACACACGGACGCTCTCACCCTGTAGGGAGCTACACTTGGGCGAGGGAGCTAAGACCTGTGCGTGGACAGACCCGGCAGGTCACACCTGCAGAAGTGACCGTCAGAGCGCAGTGAGGAGCCAGCTGCGTGTTCGCTCCTGCCCCAGGCTTGAGCGCTGTAGGCAGACGCTCTCTCCAATACGAGCCACTGGCTCGATGCAAACCTATCGAAGCTGTCTCATACACCATTCTTTATCGATGACAACCTGAATCACTTCCAAAGACAGTTTCTTCAAACACCTTACTTGTGACAGTGTTGTTTGAGGCAGTCAGTGCCGTTAGCGTGTTCACGTCCCAAAGGAATATCTGCCTGTCCAGCCCCGCGGACGCCACCAGCTCTTTGTCCTTGGCGTACGCTAAGGCCTTTACGTAGTCCTGCAACGGGACACACACAGCGATCGACGGGGTCAGCAAGGAGAAGAGCGCCACACGACCGCGACCTCAACGTCACACTGAGACTCTGGAAGTTCCGTTGGTCCTTTTACCTTGTGTGTCCTTAGTGTTGACATGCAAAATCCCTTATGCGCGTTCCACACCTTCACTGTCGTGTCAGAGGAAGCGGAGATTACTAGGGGAGGCGAGGAGTAAACAAATCCTTAGTAAGACCTTCCATCACTTTAAGGACTTAAAACAATGCGACATACTTCAAACTGACACTCACGGACATACACGTACACTGGAGTACCGACCTATGCCTAGCATTAATCCCAGGATCTGTTAATGCTCTCGCTCGCTCTCTCACACACACACCTAAAAGCTCTTTCTAGAACCTGCTGTATTTCTTAAAATATTTTTTTTAAATAGGCAGGTTTGCGTTTTTTAATGTTCCAGTTGCAGGCACAACTAATTTGATTGAGAAAAATTTCTCTAACACACACTGCGAAACTAAGAAATGGATCTTATCACAGTAAGAACAAAAAGAGACGTGACCAGGCTAACAGGAGACTATGTGTCGTATAAATCTATTTACATGCAGCTGGAATGCAGGCAAAACTCATCTATGGTGGTCAGCAGACGGGAGAGCAGTTATCTCGGGGCACGAGGGACTGACTGAAAGGGTGGTCTGGGTGGGCTTCTGGTGATCTGTATCTAGACACGGCCTTCACCGTATGAAGTTTTACTGAGCTGTGTTCTCAAAGGTGTGTGCTTTCCTGCATGTATATCAGACTTCAGTTAAAAAGGCACATGAAAAACACATCAAATTGAATAAAAGCTTCCGACACCAGTGGTCTAAGAAGTACTCACATGTTTTCCCGTTACAGCAAAGCACGATGTCATTTACCCAGTCCGTATGGTGCTCCATAGATGCTATATAGGGGTCTTGCTGCAAGAGAATGGTGAGGGCGTCATTGGTCTACAGCAGAGGACAGAACATGTAAGTTTTATATATGTTCACACCCTGCGGTTAACGTGACGCACTACTCTCGGGTCTTAAAGTGGATGACCGAATTCAGAGTACAATTTCATCAAACAGTCGATGCTTCCATGTAACGGATGTGAATAGAGCTTTTTTTGTTCCAGGAGTTTTATTACTGATGAAAGCCTAGATTCCTCGGACAAACGCTTACCTTTGATGCCTCGAGTGAGCTAAGGCCACAGGGCCTGGGCTAGGCCCTGCACGTGACACTGAGTGCCACATGCCGGGCTTCCCTAGGGAGGACAGGGCGTGAGCAGATCTGCGGGCTGGGGGGCAGGGGTGTGTGTGTGTGAATCAGCCGTGTTGACACAGACGTGCAGATGAGGCTGATGAGAGCGGAGAGGAGCCCAGCCTAACCCGCTCCTGCTGTTCCAACTCTCTGGATTAGCGCTTTCCTCACATCTACCGTCTGTCAGAAGGCGAAAGGAGCCCCACCCGTGCCCCCTATCAGTTCAGAGACGTGAGATTCTTCCACCCTCCTCTCGTGGCTTCCTTACCAGGAGTGACGTTTTAAAGGAGAGTATTAGTTACGTCCTGCAGCCAACACTTCCCACAGAAAGAGAACAGCCTCTACAAGTCTACTTGGAAATGATCCTACTCAGTCTTGCCACAGAATGAAGCCCGGAAATGTCTAAGGGCAGGACCGGAAGCTTTCTCGGTTCTCTCAGGCTTAGACCCTTGTGAGTGTTTGTTTTAATTTGTGTGAAATACTGCAAATTCCCAGAACGGTGATGTTCCAATTCAAATGTGAGTTCCAAAAAGCATTTAAAAGTCATATTCTCTTAGTTTCTGTGTTTTTGATACTGGGCCACCACCATTTCCGTTGGTTAAAAAATTCAAAACCCACTGGACCAAAATCCATTTAAAGAAACGTTACCCAGCAACCGTGTGAAGTGTGGCTCTTTTTCAGACTGAACATCAGCCTCGCCAAGCTTGCTAGAGACGCGAACTCTTAAAACCACGAGGTCTAGCACCAGGGTCCTGAAGCTACCCTGGGCTCTGACTCTGTCCCTTGCCAGCTGTTTAACCATGGGTTTCTCTGAGCCTGTCTTCCCCTCGATGAAAATGAATCACAACTGCTGCCCTGAAGGTTGTTGTGAGAATTAAGACCACACCAGACAGGAAAGTGCTGAGTGCCTGGCACGCAGCGAGGGCTCTAAACGCTCCTTCTCCTTCCCTGAGTCTTCCTTCCGCGTCACGGACAATACAGGCACTCAAACAAAATACAGAGCGCGCTCCTCTCCCATGGCTGGGGATCTATCTTTGCATAGATGTAAGTCCTGTTCGCTGTTTAAGAAAACAACCTTACCTCTCCCGGAGAAGTGGAGTATGCTGTCTTTACATTTTTATATCAACTGTCTATTATCTAATGGGGCCCTATGGATTTTTTGGGTGCCCTGGTCACTTGTAAATAAAGAAATCAAATGTCTGTTCAAGATTAATTATAAATGTAAAAGCATATTTGACCTCTTTTTCCTTTTTTGAAGCACTGACAAAGTTGCCAAGAAGCTTTTGGGAAACCTACTTAACGCAGAAAAATAAATTGTTGAGACTAACCCTCCTCCGAGACCCATCTCTGTTCTCTTGCAGCAGAGAGCTCGCATCGCTCACCTAGTTTACGGAGTCCTGACCGTAGCCAGAACACTCTGGAATAGTCCCTGGTGGGTGTTTTCTCAGAGGATTATGGGATTCCGGCTGTAGTGTACCAAGTAGCTCCCGGCTCGGAGATGAAATCGGAAAGTGAGAGAGGTGCTGGGCTGACAGCCCACGGGTGTCTGAGTGCAGACCCGCCTTACCTTGTGCTGATTGACGCTCCATATTCTTATGATGGAGTCTCGTCCGGCCGTGAAAAGCCTGTTTAGTGCTGGGTCCAGCTGCAGGGCATTGACTCCATTTCGATTGTACTTCTCGACTTCATCTCGAATAACATAGGACACCTGATAAATACATCCAAATTTACTTTTTATAAAGTCACAAGACGTGCAGTAACAGTACGTAGCCTCCTAGTGGCCAATCTGGAATTCAAAGTCCCTTGTTTTCCAACATAAAACTTATTTTTCACCCCACTGAGCCGCCGAGGAGCTGAGACGGATTACATTAACGACTGCGAGTCCAGGGTGAGCAGGGATGAAGCTCGCCGCCCCCCCCCCCCCCGCGCCTGTCCGCCTTGACTCGCCTTTCCACAAAGCCGCCGGACCCTGGAGCGCGCCCAGCGCGGCCTGCTGTCCCAGACGCATGACGAGCTCGGAGCTCCTCCCCCGGTCCCCTGCCACCCGTGTCTGCACACTCCGCCCGCAGCTGTGACACGGCGCCCCCGGCCCGTCACGTGCCCCCGGCCTGTCACGTGGCCCCCGCCCATCACGTGCCCCTGCCCGGGGTGTCCAGCTCCCCCTTTTACTTGGCTGCAGTCTTTCACGTGTTTAGATGATGCCTCGTCAGAAGGCCTCGTGTGAACTGCCACACACGGTGAGGTCGTGTGTCCCTACAACACACCGGCCCTCCCCGTGCTCCTGCCGGTGACCTGTCCGACCCCTGTAAAACCCAGGAGAATCAACCGAATGCACTCACAACGAAGAAAAAGGCAGCCGAGAGCAAAACATTCCTCATCTAAGGAAAGAACTAGTGAAGACGAGATTGGGGGCGGGGCACTCACACTAGGAGCCTAGAAATACCTGGAAATACCCCTTGCAAGGACGACACGTCACCAACAGGTCGAGGTACATAAAAGAACACCTTGAGCAGAGGAGGCTGCTGCACAGGAAGATTCAAAATTCATAGTTCTTTCCTGAGTGTGAATTTGGCCCAACTTTGGTCAGAATCTTTCTTAAAAACAAAACACATATAGCATAATGTCTGGGAGGAATACCCAGTCATCTTTAAAACGGAAAAGATATTCTCTGGGGGATCTTAGAAGGTCTTATTCTAAAGCTACTAGAATTACAATGGAGTGGCACACCAGGAACACAGAAAAAGGCTCACTAGAATAAATCAAAATTTGGAAACATTTTTCTGTTATAAATTTTTAATTTTTGATATAAACATAGTATTCCAAATCAATGAGGGCAAGATAAGTTATTCATCAAATTATCTAGGGGCATCTAGTGATTCCACCGGGAATAATTATATTCTTTTTCCAAATCTTAAACCAAAATGAATTTTTATACAAACTAAAGATTGCAATTTAACAATTTAACCATAAAAATACTTTTTAAAAAGACCAGCAAAAACATAAAAATTAAAAAAAAAAAAGACCGGCAAACATTTATAATCTCTATACAGAGAAGGTTTGCTAACATGACGGGCAGCAGGGCAATCTTTTCAAAGAAAAAGACCAACGCTGCTCTGAGCACACACAAGTCAGAACCTTCCGTGTGCACACTGCTGTTCACAGCCGCCCTACACACGATAGCCACAGACTGGAAACAAGTCAGATGCTGCAGGCTGAGGGACGGAGAGACAAGATGTATCGTGTCCATCAGCGGGACGTTGTCCAGCCACGAAAAGCAGAAGTTCTGACATGGGCTACGGCACAGGGAGGCCCCTACGTCAAGAGACCAGTTACAAAGACGATCTATTTCACGACTGTGTTTCTGTGAAACGTCCAGAGCAGGTAAACCTACAGAGAAAGTGGATTAGTAGTTGCCAGGGGCGTGGAGGAGAGGAAAGCAGGGGTGACTACCCACAGGTATGAGGCTTCTTTCCGGGGTGACAAACTGTTCTGAACTGAGTGATCAATGCACAATGTTGCGAGTTTACTAACCAGCACTAAATTGTATACTTCAGCAGGGTGGACTCCAAAACTTTATCTCAATACAGCTGTTATTTAGGGAAAAAACCCTGAATGTAAAAAAAAAAAAAACCAAACATATATATATGTGTTTTTTTATATATACTTATATATATTTTATTTTATATATATACTCATATATATATTTTATATACATACTCATATATACATACATATTTTATATATATACTCATATATCAATGAGTAAGGTTAAAAGGTAAACATCTAACTGGGAAAATAATGAAATAGATAATGAAAGACAAAAGTTCACGCTTAAGAACATACTAAGAGTCCTTACAAAACAAGAAAAAGTCAAACTCTCTAACAGAAAGAGGAATAAAGATCACGAAGGAGAATTTTTTTAAAAAGCAAAGAAAATGGCCAAAAAAACCACATAAAGTCATGAATGTCTGCACAAAGACAAAAGGACTATTGTTTTTGGCCTGGTCTTTTGGGTACAAGTAATTGTAATAGAAATTTACAAACCAGCTTAAATTGAAAACGAGAGAGAGAGAATTTAACATAGAGATACAAGGATATCTACCAGAGCCCAAGGGCAAGGAATATATATAGTCATGACTCATAAGAAACATTTTTAAAATAAAGTCATGGCACTTGTCCGCCAAAGCCCTCCACAGACTTTTCACTGCGTTCAAGTCCAAGTTCCTCACGTGCTTCGGGCCTGCCCTGCGTCTGCACACTGCCCTCAACCTGACTCCCCCAGCGCCTTCCACGACGGCCCCCCAAACTCTGACCTGCTCCTCAGACACACCGAGCCCTCTTACTGCTTACTGTGCCGGGACCCCCACGTCTACGGCACCCACGGGAACTCTCCCCTGGCCCTTCCCTGCGTCTGTCCCATGCGACTCACCCCGGCCCTTCAGCTCTTAGCTTCTCTGGAAGGCGCCCCTGATCTCCTTCATCACTCACCCTATTTACCCCTCCCGTGGCTCTTACCACACTCCAGCTTTCTCGTTTTCGTCCTTTTATCATTAAGCTTCCTGTGCTTTGAGAAAGTCCTTTCACTCTAGGAACTTGTGGTACGTCAGCTCTGAGAAACATTTTTTTTTCCTAATGTTTTATTTATTTTTCAGAGAGAGACAGAGAGACAGCGTGAGCAGGGGAGGCTCAGAGAGAGGGAGACACAGAATCTGAAACAGGCTCCAGGCTCTGAGCTGTCAGCACAGAGCCTGACGTGGGGCTCGAACCCACAAACTGTGAGATCATGACCTGAGCCGAAGTCGGATGCTCAACCTACTGAGCCACCCAGGCGCCCCAAAACGTTCTTATATCAAGTCATTAATAATGATCTTTGTTTTTTTGCTCCTTCTTAAACTCCCATCAGTTAGATGTTGGAACTTGTGAAAATTTTTAAATTTAGTTTTGAGAGAGAGCGCGTGCACGAGTGAGCAGGAGTGGGGGAGGGGCAGAGAGAGAGGGAGACACAGAATCGGAAGCAGCTCCAGGCTCTCAGCTGTCGGCACAGAGCCTGACGCGGGGCTCGAACCCACGAACCATGAGATCATGACTTGAGTCGAAGCCGGACACTTAATTGACTGAGCCCCCCAGGTGCCCCAGATGTTGGAACTTTCAAACTGATCCTTCATTTTTTTATGCATTCTGTATTACCCATCTTTGTCTTTTACTTTTGTAATGCCTCGTTTACTATTTTTTAACTATTTTTTTTTTTAGTAAATTTCAGTATGATGGAAAAAATGGAGACGGTGTCTTCAAAAAGGAAATAAGTAGGTAAATTATGGCACGCCCTTCCTGGTGAAAGAAGGAAGATGAGCTATAAACTCGGAAGTGTTCCCAGACCGACTACATTAAAAACCTATTGTTAAAGAAAAAAATATTGGCTGTGGAGATCAGGAAAAGAGGATTCAGTTCTTTCAACAAACACTGATGAAGCATCCACCGGCGGCCTGGCTCGTATCTAAATGCTGAGGGTCTTGTGAGCAGGCACAAATGCCCTCTTGCGGCTTTCACTCTAGCGGGGGAGAGAGGGTAAGTCACTGCAAGTTAGGTTTGCTTCCCTCCCCTGCAGGACATACGTAAGCTTTGTAGGCAGATGAGACGGAAGTAAAAGGAAGAGAAAAGCAGAAGGTACTGGAGACAGAAGCAATGAATGAGTGAACAAAGTCCTGGAGAAACAGATGGAGTCAAGAGTACAGGCAAAGGCAGAGAAGACAAGACTCATATCTGAAAAAACAACAACAAAATGGGCAAGGAGCAGAGGGAACGGTAAGAACTCTGAAGGGACGGGAAGACAGACCTTGGGTGGGACCGTGCGTTCTGGAAGCCGTGACAGGGACTGACAGGAAGAAGGGCAGTGCCCCAGCAGCGAGCACCCGTTAGACCACGCTGTACGGGCAGCTGGCTCAGCACCTTTGATTAATTTCTCTAGCAGTTACGTGGGACCCAAAAAGAAGAAATCAGAGTGGGGACGAGCCACTAAGCGTCACGTGATCTGCCTCTGCGTTCCAAGCTTAAACACCCCTAGAGTTACTGGTAATGTCCAGAGGGCAGAAGAAAAACTATCCTTGATTATTTTATTCCAAGATAATCAGATCAGTCTTCTCCTGCGACACAGAAATTACCACAGATTTCATGGTTTCAAACAGCCCTCAGGTGTCGCTTCACAGTTCTGAAGGTCAGAAGTCCAGGCTGGGCGTGGGCAGGTCCCCTGCTCAGGGCCTCTCACAGGGTCTGTTCCTTCTCGGAGGCTCTGGGACACCCGCTTCGGAGCTAATCCAAGTGGCAGGCCTGCGGGCCCCGTGCTCTTGCTGGCCGCCGGCCCGGGCCCCCATCCTTGAGCCTAGAGGCTTTGCAGAGCCCTCTCCTGCAAAGAGGGACTCTCTCACTCCTGCATCCAGTGGGAGGACATTCTCTGCTTTCAGGGATCATATAACTAAACTGGGCCCCCTGGGATAACCCAGGATAATCGCCCCTTAAGGTCTGTAAGCGTAATTACATCCGCGAAGTCCTGTTTGTCAGGCAGCACAACCCATTCACAGATCCCAGGGCGCAGGGCTCGGGCACTGGCTGGGGGAGGGGCTCTGCGCAGCACGGCAACAACTCTTCCTATGAGAACAAACAGGGACGGCCCTGCACTAAGCACAACATTCACGATCTGTTTAAGAAGAGAAGGGATACGTGCAAGCATTTCAGGCCCACAATGGAGGCATCCGCTCCGAGCTGTCCCCCCACCCACCCCGTGTGCACTGACTCACCGCCAGCCCATGTCTAACAGGCATCTTGATCGTACCCTGCCCAAGCCAAGCTCCTAACAGTCCCCTCCAAACCTCCAACCGAGGCTTCCCGGCCTCCCGCACAGACGGGCGCTGATGGTGGCCCCTTCTTCAGTCGCTCAGGCCAACACCCTTGGTGCCACGGTTACTTCAATCTGTCTCATCTCACAGCCTGTCGGCAGGGCCAGCCTTCCAAAATCTAACTGGTTCTCACCACCCTGTGTGGAGCCGCTGCCACATGGCACCTGGATCTCTTTTCTTTTCTATTGTTCATTTATTCATTTTGAGAGAGAGAGAGAGAGAGAGAGAGGATCCCAGGCAGGCTCTGCGCCGTGCGACTGCGCTCCCCCATCCCCGATAAGGGGATCAAACAAACAAACCGTGAGATCATGACCTGAGCCAAAATCAAGAATTGGACGTTTAACCGACTGAGCCACCCAGGGCTCCCCACCCCCAGCATCCAGATTTCTTAAATAGCTGCTGGTCTGCCTGCTCTGCCCTTGCTCACCTCCCGTCTGTCGTGAACACAGCCGCCAGGCCGGCCCTATTAAAACACATACGTGTCACGTATACTCCTCTCCTCCAAACTCACCCGCCGCTTCCCATCTCACTTGGGGTGAGAGGAGAAGCCACCCTGTGACCTGCAGCGCTCTACGCGACCTGGCCTGCAGTCACCTCTGCGAGCTCACCTCCGGCCCCTCTTCCCTCACTCATCCAGGCCAGCCACAAAGGCATCCCGAGCACTCCACAAACGGGCCAGCGACATTCCCACTCGGGACTCTCGCATCTGATACGCTCGCCGGAATGCTCTCCCAGACGGCAATCTCCCCTCCTTCAGGTTCTCACTCAGAAGCTGGCCTCTCGGCAAGCCTTCTCTGGACACGGCTGAAATCTCAGCCCCCCACTCCCGCTGCCTACCAATGACCATTTTTTACCCTTTAACTTATTGTCCCCCAACATTATATTATGAAAATTTCAAACAGATATAAAAATGGAAAGAATTACACCACGAATGTCTGCACGCCCACATCTATTGTACAACTAACACTGTTTATGTTTGCGTCATCTCACACCCATCCATTTGATCTACTGTTTTCAATGCGTTTCAAAATAAGCCGCACGTCCGCCCCACTGTCCCTCAAGGACTGCAGCGTGTGTATCACTGTCTAGACTCTGCCATTTATTTATAGCTTTTTTTAACGGTTCCTTTTTTTAGGTAAAACTTACAGACAACGAAGTGTAGAAACGTTGAGGGCACACTCACGCCTGGCAGATGTGCGCACCTGCAGAACACCCCCCACCAGGGCGCGCACAGCGCCACCACCCTCCCAGCTCCCTCCTCGGCTTCCCAGCCTCCACCTCCCTCTCCGAGGCAATCTGGACCTGACTTTTTCCACCACAGATTAGGTTTGTCTGCTCTACAACATTCTGAAAGTGGAACCACACAGCTCTTTTGTGGAAGCATACTTCCAGCTCTCCAGGCTAAATCCGGCCCCGTTTGGCCAAGAAAAGTAGCCTCGGCAGTTCTCACACCCGCTTTCCCCGTTCAGGCTGTGGCTGCTGCCACAGCCACGTACCCAGTGGCTGAGCTGAGTGGTTCCGACACAGAAGCGTGGCCTGCAAAGCCTAAAATCCTTACCATTTGGTCCCTTGGAGAAAAAGTTTACTGACCTGTTCCAACAGACGTCACAGCTGTACAATTCTTTTTTTTTTTAACCACCCACCTATGGAAAAAGTAACTCGTCTCGGCCGGCCGGCTGATCTGTAAGGGTCTTTCCTCGGAAGCCAGGATTTGGCATCACTGTACTTCTTTTAAAAAAGTCTCAAAGACTAAGCTACCAACCCGGAACTGGGGTTCAGAATCACAAGGACCCACGCCACCTCTGAGTGGTGTGGAATGACTAAATATTTAGCAGAGAAAGAAGGTGAGCGCCGATAGAACGCTGGAGGCTGCCTCTCCAGCCCCCACCTCTGCCCCTAATATTTTCCTTACGGCAAGCAAATCCTGGAAGAAAACGCACGGGAGCTACGTCAGGCACTGTGAGTGTGGACACTGTGAGCGTGGACACTGTGAAAGGCCGCGAGGGCTGGGAGGGCACAGCCAGAGCCGGGAGGGGGACTAGCAACCCCCAAGGGTAGAGGCTCCGGGGTTAGAGAGTCCGTGCACCTGCTGGCTCACGATGTGCATGAAACTAGCACTCCCTGTTGAGTTTTCATTTGCATGAGCCAATACAGGTCTTTCATTAGTGAGCGGACTGAGAGGGGTTTGGGGTCATTTCCAAGGAAAAGAGTCCTCCTGCCACGGAAGACCAAGCGTTTGTATGCGGGAACCATCGCAGAGTCGGTGCTCCTAAACCATAACAGCAGTGACAACCTCACCCCAGAGTTCTGAGGCAAGCGAGGAAAAAGGCCTTGTTGAGGGAAGCTGGGGGTGGGGGTGGGGGAGGAGAGACAGGCAGTGCATGTGGGTGCGAACAGACTCCGGTTTTAGAAAACCTAACACTCACGGAGCCCCAGGAGAGAAATGACTCGCTTCGACACTTTGACTCCCAGGACAAAATCTGCATCATACATCTGAATTCACACCCTTGACCTTCTGATCACGTTGCAGCCTCTCACAAACCCGCCCCATCCCTCGGGCTCACCTTCAGGCGATTGACAAGTGGAAAATGGTAGGACATGTGCTCATTCTTCATTATGTCTATAATTAATAGGCAGGATGTTTGGGCCCCTCTCCACTGGCTATTTATCAATACTGTAAGTCTCCGAGGTTCTCTCTGCCTACAATTTAACCAGGAAGCTCAAGGCTGTTGCCTTTCAGTACAAGACACAGACAGCCAAGAAGCACGGGATTTGTGTAGCCATACACACTCATCCCAAATGGAAAGATTTTATTTATGAGAACAAAGAATGTTTTAAAAAGCTCAAAAATATACAAGTTAATACGTTATTTCAAATAAAAGATATCCCCTTTCCTGCCTTACCCATAATCACATATCTAAAACACAGATAATCACTGTTAATAACAGCTTTCGAGACTTTACAAACATTATTTCCCTGTGGAAATGGGACTATGTTTACTTATTTTTTTTACTTCTGGACACCTTTCCTTTTTAGTAATACTGATCGAACTTATCTTTTTTTAAATATATATTTTTTTAATGTTTTATTTATCTCTAGGAGAGAGAGAGAGAGACAGTGTGAGCAGGGGAGGGTCAGAGAGAGAGGGAGTCACAGATTGAAACAGGCTCCATCCAGGCTCTGAGCCGGCAGTCAGCACAGAGCCCGACGCAGGGCTCGAACCCACGAACCGCGAGATCATGACCTAAGCGAAAGTCGGACGCTTAACCGACTAAGCCACCCAGGCGCCCCAGCGAACTTACCTTTTTAACAACTGTGGACTCATCCACTACATAGAGCACCTAAGTTATCGGCCAAGGGACTACTGATAGACATTGACATTTTTTTTTCATAATGACAGCATTCTAAAAATAAACACATTTGCACAACTAGAGAAAGATATATGCATATGTGCTTTTGTTTATTTTATTTTTTTAATGTTTATTTTTTGAGAGAGAAAGAGTGTGAGCGAGGCAGGGTCAGAGAGAGAGGGAGACACAGAATCTGAAGCAGCTCCAGGCTCTGAGCTGTCAGCACAGAGCCCGACGCGGGGCTCAAACTCACAAACTGCCAGATCATGACGTGAGCTGCAGTTAGACAGACGCTTAACCAACTGAGCAGCCCAGGTGCTCCTGCACTTTTGCAAAACAACCTTTTTTATTTTTTATTTTTATTTTTTATAATGTTTTTTATTTATTTCTGATAGAGAGACAGAGAGAGAGAGAGGGAGACAGACAGAGCGAGTGAGCAGGGGAGGGTCAGAGACAGAGAGGGAGAGATACAGAATCTGAAACAGGCTCCAGGCTCTGAGCTGTCAGCACAGAGCCCGACACAGGGTTTGAACCCACAAACCGTGAGATCATGACCTGAGCTGAAGTCGGATGCTTAACCGACTGAGCCACCCAAGCGTCCCTAAAACAGTTTTTTAGACGAAGAATTGCTGATCAGTGGGAATGTGTATTTAAAATTTTGACAAACAGTAAGACACTAAACAAATATTATGACATTTAGAATAAAAAAAAAACCACGTAAATTGGGTACACATGCACGAGGAGGTACAGAACAGTGGTTTTCAACCAGGGGCAATTTTGCCTTCCAGGGGACATTTGACCGTATCTAGTCATTTCTGGTTGTTGAAACTGGGAAGATGCTAACATCTAGCAGACAGAAGCCAGGATACTGCAAAGCAGCTTACAATGCACAGGACACCCCCACTCCCCGGAAATAATCATTCAGCCCAATATGCCAAGAGTGCTCAGAGTGAAAAATCAAAAACAAAAACCCAAAACTGGTCTCGGCTTATATATCATACTGTCCACAGTAGCAATCTTTGAGGAGTAGAGGACAATTGTCACTTATACTTTCATACTGTTTTGTGGGGCTCCTTCACAACGAACACACACTAGTTAAGAAACAACACTTCCATAAACAAAAGGTCTGCCTCGCCTTGAGATAAAATCAGTCTCTATAGCTTCTCACATTGGTTCTGTGTCGTGGGGACAAGTTCTGAAAGCAGCTAATAAGTTTCATTGAATCTTCTCTTCATCAGACTAATCTCCGTTCTTCTGAACGTTCTTAAAGGAAACAGTTTTAGGTCATTTCACCAATCTGACTGCTATATCTATCAAGAACAAGGTACCAAGTGCTGATCCCCAAACTGTAGTTTTGTACTCTGACCAGCAAAAAATGGAATTATCTCCCTCACATTCAGCTTATTAATACATTCAATTTTTCCATACACATCATAGTGAATTCATATTTCCCCTATCTTGCACTTTTATATTGCTTTTTAATTTTTTTAAATGTTTATTTTTGAGAGAGAGACAGAGAGAGAGCAGGGGAGGGGTGGGGGGCAGAGGATCCCAAGCGAGTTCTGTGCTGATAGCAGAGAGCCAGATGGAGGGGTCAAACCCATGAGCAGTGAGATCATGACCCGAGCCGAAGTCGGACACTTACCCGACTGAGCCACCCAGGTGCCCCCAATTTCTTTTATTTAAATTTAAAAATCAGTATAAGGGCGCCTGGGTGGCTCAGTCGGGTAAGTGTCCGACTTTGGCTCGGGTCATGATCTCACGGCTCCTGAGTTCAAGCCCCGCGTCAGGCTCTGTGCTGACAGCTCAGAGCCTGGAGCCTGCTTCAGGTTCTGTCTCCTTCTCTGTCTGTTCCTCCCCTGCTCATGCTCTGTCTCTCAAAAATAAAGAAAAGAAAAGAAAATTAAACATTAAATATGAAACTGAAGCGGCTGATTAACTTTCCTTTACTACCCTGCAGAGTGTACCATCTAGTGTTTAGAACACAGTGAAGACAATTTGAGTTACACTGTAGCCAGGAGCAGACGGCCTCAGCCACCTGGCTTGGATATTGGGGTTATATAAATATCGCTACTGACGCACTTAAAAATCCCCTAACAGGGTAAGAGACTGTAGATTCTTACTCAGGACACTGCACCGATGTATGAGATCACGGAAACTGGTAGGGTTACCTTACTGAAGGTAAGGTGTTCTTTACCTGTTACACACTCGATTTCAACCTGTGGACCGACATGTGTTGTGTTACATATTACTTACACCTATAGTGTCTCAATTCTTCGCACATCTTTGGGACTAAACTAATTGCTCAGCATATGTTCAATGAGTAAGTGCACAAACCTTCACTCCTACATGCAATACACCTGCCGGCAAACACCTGTAACAGGGCTTTCACTCCTTGCACCGTTTAAAATAATACGTAGCAATAAGTCTTAAACGTACCCCAAATAAGTGGATTCACGAAGGCATAAAGCACACACGGAAGGGTTGGATAAACTCTACGCTTGGAGGATAAATTAAGGAAACAGGAAAAGAAAGATTCGAGGATGCACAATGAAGATGAAAAAAATTAATAAAAATGAGAAATTCCCCACTAACACTAGCACACTCCCACGTCGTTTCCACCTCACGAGGGACAAGCTTCCGGGAAAAAAAAAAAAAAAGAGAGAGAAGAAGGCAGGGCTCCGTGCAGAAGCCCCCGCGGAAAGCGCGCAGGGCCGCGGGCGCCCCGCTGCCCGCCACGCCCCCGCCCGGCCCGCTCGGCCGCCGCCCGCGGGGGCGCTGCCCGGAGGCCTCGGCTCGGCCGCGGCCACGGAAGGGGGAGGCGGGTGGGCGGGGGCCGAGCCCTTCCAGATGCCGCAAGCCCGCAAGAGAGCCGGCGACCCGCACGCCCGGACTCCGAGCCGCGCACCCGAGGGTCCCGGGACGCGGCCCCGCGGGCCCCGCCAGCCGCCCCCCGCCCCTTCCTCAAGCCGTTATCGCCGCGGCCCCACCCCTCGCCGCCGGCGGCGCCCCGTGCCGCGCGCCCCAAGGCGCTACCCGGGCCGACCGCGGCGCGAGGCAGCGGCTCGCTGGAGGTGCGCCCGGGGCCGCAGGCCACGTCCGGGAGGTCGAGGAGCGGGGCGCCCTCGCGTACCTGCACTTTCCTGCGCCCTGCCGTGTTCTGCCGGTGATGGGCCGCCATCTTGCATGTTGACACTCTTACGTCACTTCCGGAAGTGCCTCGGACCGGGCGGATGTCCCGCCTCTTCCCCTCTCGCCGGGGGCCGGTGGTGAAGCCGGAGCGGCGCGGTGTCGGGCTCCCCGGCCCGGCGGCGGGGCCCGCGGCCCTCGGGTGCGGTGGGGGCGCCCGCAGACCGGTGTGTGGCCTCGCGCCGGCCGAGAGCGCCGCCCTCGGAGCCGAGGGAGCGAGCCGCGTCCCGCTGCGTGGCCTTCGGCCCCGCCCTGCGCTCGGACGCGCCGCCAGAGGCGCGCAGGCCTGCGGGCCCCGCGGGAAGGACGGGGGCGGCCGTGCGGGGCTGGCCGCCCCGGCCCTCTGGGCCGCCGGGTGCCTGCAGTTGTAGGGTCACAAGTCGCTTTCCAAGGGGGAGACGTAGAAGGTTCGCAAAGAAGGAGGCCCACGTCCTCAGGAGGAGCAAACGTTCTGTTTAAATAAGATAGAAGGGTGTTCTCGGAAGGCGCACGTTAGAGGCGCTCCCAGAGGCAGCTTAGTTCTGGGGTGAGGCCCACTCTGGCCCCTGCTCTAACCCCTCGGGCTCGCCGACACCGGACGACAGAGTCGCTCGACCCTCTCCTGACGCCAGCTCGGGCCGGGGAGGGTCGACTCCTGGAGAAAGTGGGCTCTGTAGCCCCGCCCTGCCCCCGGCGTCCGCTCCCCGCGCGGCCGGTGCGGACCGACAGGCCGAAACTAAAGGACTCCCCGCCTTTCAAAGAAAGGGTGAAGAGAACGTGAAATAGTTCATCAGTAATTTTTATGTAGATCTTATGTTGAAATACTGCAAAATAAAATCGATTATTTCTTTTTACTTTTCATGATGTGGCCATCAGTGTATTTGACGTTGCCTACAAAGCTCACAGATTTCTATTGGCAGTGCCAGTGTAGAATGATGCTCTGGAAAGTTCTTGTCTGGACAAATGCCTTTCTAAATTAATAAATGTGGATTAGAAGAGTAGAAACTGATATCAGAAAGCTTCTTAAAACTTGCAATGGTAACGTGTGTGTGTTTTTAAGTCTACTTCTTTTGAGAGAGAAAGAGAGACAGCGTGAGCAGGGGAGGAGCAGAGAGAGAGGGAGACACAGAATCCCAAGCCGGCTCCGCACTGTCCGTGCACAGCCTGGTGCGAGGCTCTAACTTACGAACCACGAGATCATGACCTGAGCTGAAACCAAGAGTCGGACACTCAACTAACTGAGCCACCCAGGCGCCCATGGCAGTGATAACTTATAGATAAGTTACTGCACTTCATTATGACACATTCAGTCATTTATTCATGTGTTCATTCAACACAATATTATTTAGCGTCTGTTAAGTGCTGGCACTATATTAGGTGCTGGGCATCTAGTGGTCAGTGCGCATAATCACAGTACTTAGAACCCCTGGGGAAGGCAGGATTTAAGTAAACACATAAATGAATATGGAATAAGTACAGAAAAATGGCTATAAGACAGGAAAGGATCCTTGACTCAAGATCTGAGGATGGAGTTAATTTGGCAAGGAGAGGAGACAGTCTGAGCAAAGGTCTTGTGGCAGGAGGGAGCATAGGACATTCCAAGAATTGAGGACCAGTGCTTAAGAGTACAGAGAACGAGGAGGAAGAGGAGACAGGTGCTATATACCCAGCAGGGTCTTTGAGAGCAAGAGGAAGCTGGTGAAGAGGAAGCTTAGACAAGGGAGGGACGTGATCCATTTAAAAAAATGATTTAAAAAATGCCTATTGCGTACCCACGATGTGCCAGACATTGCTCAGGCTTATTGCTCTACACGATATGGTGGTACCTTCCAGAAATGGGTTGTTAGATCGCAGCGGTCCTACTTGGGTCCTGAAGAACAGTGAAGTCATGAAGTCCTTATAATGTGCAGAATATCCAGCAGTACTGGGGCACCTGGGGGGCACAGTTGGTTAGGTGCCTGACTCTTGATTCCAGTCAGGATCTCACGTGTGTAGTTTCGAGCATTGGGCTCTGTGCTGACAGAGCGGAGTCTGCCTTGGATTCTGTCTGTGTCTCTGTCCCTCCCCACTTGGACTCTCTCTGTCTCTCCAAAATAAATAGAATACATATGAAGAAAAGCTAAAAAAGAAAAGAATATCCAGCGGTATGTCTTGAAGTTCACTTTGCTGAAAGGAAAGACGGTCTTGGGTAATCATTCATGGCAGAAGGCTAATCGTTTGGCCAGTTGGTCAAGGACACTGCAAAGAGCAAGACTGGGGAACCGATGACAAGGAAGATTTGGGACGGGATGTGTGGATGGACCTAGCGCAGTGATATGACGCTCTGTGGAGGAGACCGCCTCCTTTTCCAGGCTCAGCACTTGCTCAGTGGAATCATGAATGAAATGGAAAGGATAACAGGTTGGAGCTCTGCCTAGGACCGCCAAGCACTGCCGAGTGTCCAGGTTGCCGGCAGCAATGACCAGTCCGGAGTAGGTGAGGTGACCCCTGCTCCAGGGGGAAGCAACCAGCCACTTGGAGGTAAGTCAATTCCTTTGGCCCCACCCTGTCATCGAGAGAGAGGAGTTACTTGTGCTCTCTGGAACATACTTACTCTAGACTTAGATTTGCTTCCCTGCTTGCTGTGCTGGTGTTAACACCACCATCTGGGGATTTAATGAGTGCTTTATATACAGTCATTGTGTTTGATACCATATAGCATCTGACCAAGAGTTTCACTCTGTAATGAAAGAAGTGATGCAATGAGCCATTGCTCATAGAATTCATTGGTCTCATTGCATTGTCTGTCTCCAGGAAGCACACGTCTTACTGAAGACATTAGTTATAGTGCTTTCTTGGAGATAGTCCTTTTGGCAGCATATGCTTTCAACTGGTGTCCAATATTCGGTACTTTTTCATCATGTTCTTGCTGCCTATTGCTGTATAACTACCCCAAAACTTAGTGGTTTAAAACAACTACAATTTTTACTTTGCTTACAAATCTGTAATTTGTGCAGGGCTTGTGAGGACGGCTTATCTCTGTTTCACTTTACACTTAATGCTAGCGGGGGGGGGGAGGCAGCCAAAAAGTTGGGGCCTGAAATCATCTAAAGGCTCCCTCTTCCACATGTCTGGGGGCCGATGCTGAGTCTGTGGCCAGAACATCGACTCGTGGCCTTTCTGCCGTGCTGTTTGGGTCCTCACAGCATCATATCTGGGTTCCAAGGGCCGGCATCCACAGAGAGAGAAATCTGGGTGGAAATGCCTTTTCTAAACTAACAGTGGAAATCCTACAGTATCGCTTCAAAACCACATTCAGTGCGTTAAGAGTTAGTCATTAAGGTTGGTTATACCGAAGGAAACTCTATTTTTTTTTTAATGGAAGAAGTATCCAAGAATTTGTGGGGTTTTTTAAAATATATTTTTTAAAAGTTTATTTTGAGGGGCGCCTGGGTGGCTCAGTCGGTTAAGTGTCTGACTTTGGCTCAGGTCATGATCTCGTGGTTCATGAGTTCAAGCCCCACATCAGGCTCTGTGCTGACAGCTCAGAGATTGGAGCCTGCTTCAGATTCTGTGTTTTGCAGGCCTTGTGTCACTGGCGAGGCAAGAGAAGGAAAAAGAGAAGAATAAGGCTGTGGCGTCAGCCGGAGTGATTCACCCTGATCATCGAGCAGATGGTTCCGTCCCTTAGCAACGAAGGCACTGGCTGAAGGTAAAGGGAACACGGAATGGCTGGTGAAGAAAGGGAGCCACCACCGTGGTGAAGTCCTCATGATCAGGGGAAGAAGTGAGCACGGCATCTTGTATGTCCTTTCTTGAAGAGCATCATGTACACTTTTAAGTGTTGTAATTTTTATTTTATTTCTTGGCCCTCTACTCCACTGTCGTATGTAGGGTGTGCTGTTGTTGGCAAACTTCATTATTTAGCCTGTAAGTTACAAAGGAGTGGATACCAGCTGGAAGTCCTGGCCTTAGCAATGGACAGATGGGCGCGGGCACTGATGAAACGGTGACTGACGGTCTGGGAGGGTTGCAGTGCGAACACATCTTTGACTGTATGAAGGGTATTTGCAACATTTTAAGTGGCAACTTTTTTTTGAAGTATAAGCATTGAAAGCCGTGGTTGTAGCAGTGTTGGGCAGCCAAAGAGATGACTTTGAGTTAGACATTTTTGTGGTTTTGTCTTCTGTTGTCCACCATTTGAGTTCTTTTTCTGTGTCTGGGGAATTCCCCGTGGGGTGTCTTGGTGGTGATGAGCACTGCTTACAGAAAGTGAGAAAGACGGTTACTCACTTTTTCTAGCCTTCTTAACAGTGAGAGCGTACGCACGGGAGCTCAGTCTGATCAGTCCGATGACACTGGGACTGCAACTTTATGAGGAACTCCAAGTCAGCACATTCTCCTAAAATATCCCAAATTCCCAATTTTTAGAAACTGCATGAGATAATGTTTCTTGTTTTAGGTACCTTCCTGGTGGGATAATTTCTTACGCAGCAATAGATAGCTGATACATCCTTCCTTCTCCATGAGGAGGGGAAATGTCACAGTACCTTCGTAGCTGTGCAAAGATATTCTCATCATCAGTCTCCACAATCACTATTTCATTCTTTGTCTTGTCTTGTATAACTGCTGGAAGGCTTGTCCTGGAGGAATTCCTTCATCAATCTCTTAGCGTGTCCTGCATGGGCAGATTAGCAACTTTATTCAAAATGCAAGAAGGCTTGACACCTATTATATTGTTCTCAGATTTTGAGACCTCTGCCTAAGGTCCTAGGCAGCATGAAAACTTGGCCATCCTGCAAAACAATCCTCACACAAATTAAATAAAAATGCAATAAATTTAAAAAGTAAATTAGAATTCCACATCCAAATAAACCAGATATGTTCTTATTAAATCTCTCTGGTGGTTGATCCTGCCAGTTACTTGAGCAAGTTAATTAACTTCTCTCTTCAGATTCCATATCTGTAAAATGGAATAACCAGGGCATCTATCTCATGTGGTTCTTAGGAAGGTAAGTGAGATCATCTCTGCTTGGTATAGTGGAAATATCCACTATATTTTAGGTATCATTTTTAATCATCACCTTGCTCAGGAAACATTGCCAAAGTGCTGTATTTTTCGAGGGCAGACGGTCTCAGAAGCCCTATCATTTTTTAAAGTTTTCAAACCAACTTGAAAGTTCATGTCTTTTGTTCTTGCCTCCTCTCTTATTCTCAACAGACTGGAAAAAGATTTATGAGATGATAAAGCCTTTTTAAAGCATGCTTAAATCCCTGTTTGCCTCCATGACCAACTGTTTATTGAACAATTACCCCTGACTTGCAGTCACCAGGGGAGACATGAAAGTTGCCATGTTTTTTGTTTTAATTATTTAAGAGGAATTACCATGTTTTTAAAAATGTTTATTTATTTTTGAGAGAGAGAGAGACAGAGAGAGAGAGAGAGAGAGAGAGAACGAGTCGGGGAGGGGCAGAGAGATAGGGAGAGAGAACCCCAAGCAGTCTCTGCACTGAGTGCAGAGCCCGACACGAGGCTTGAACCCATGAACCGTGAGATCATGACCTGAGCTGAAATCAAGAGTCGGATGCTCAACTGACTGTAGTCCCCTAGGTGCCCTGAGGATTTAATATGTTTTTGAAAATTTGTTTACAAACATAAAACCATATAGAGCCTTAGTTAGCAGCTACTCCCGTCTGCTAGTACTTAATGCATTAATTTGGATATTTGAAAGATGAATTTTAAAAAGTATAGAATTTTAAGCTTCACATGGAAGTGCTAAATAAGCTTTTTAATGTCATGATATCAATCAGAAACGTGGGGAAACTGAGAAGCTGTGTAAATTTTCCCATAACACTAATGATTCTGTTACTAAGAAGAGTTTGATGTATAACACATTATAGCATCATAACTACATAAGCATGTGTAAGCAAATCAGTTTTATATAAGTAAATGTAGAGACTTAGACTGCCTAGGATGTTTATTTATTTATTTTTATTTCTGAGAGACAGTGTGAGCAGTGGAGGGGTAGAGAGAGAGGGAGACACAGAATCTGAAGCAGCTCCAGGCTCTGAGCTGTCAGCACAGAGCCCGATGCGGGGCTCGAACCCACGAAGCGTGAGATCATGACCTGAGCCGAAGTCGGACGCTTAACCGACTGAGCCACCCAGGTGCCCCTGCTTGAGCTATTTATATCAAAACTTGTATGCTATTTTCTGTCTTGTCAGTAAGTCCTCAGGTTTAAATGCAGTCTTAGAAGGTGTGATACTAAATGACTCATCATTTGACAGTTCACTTATTTCGGAGCACACTGGGAAAAAATAGCCTTTGGTTCTTTTTATTACTTTTTGTCTATATTTTCTACATGCCATTATTAGAAGTATACACCCGTCTCTTTCACTCCGAAATGTTTCCACCTTCTCCCCACTCCCCACTGGAGGGCGGTAGAGAACCATGCAGACCCTCGCTGATTTTGGACCTCCTTGGCTCTAATGTGACAAATCAAATCTTATTTCCTTCTGCTAAAATGTCAGAGTCAAAGTATCTTTTCAGGAAATCAGTATGCTCCCATAAAAAGCCATAACTGATTGTGAAAATAAAAGAAAATATAGCGAAAGTTATGCCTTTATAAGCATATGCTAAGTGGAAAAAAGTAAAACTACATCACAAATGTGCCTTTTCGTGGTGGGATTTGTGTACAGTAGCTGACTAGCCGGAGATTCCCAAAGTGCTGGTGCTAAAAAGTACATTGGATGTGAATCTTACAACGCAAACTCTATTATAGCACATTAGATTATTAAAATTATAGTAATTATAATTCTGAGCACCCAGCCAGCCAAAATGATGGCAAGGTCTGCTAGACTCATTTCTCATTTCTTGACGCCCCGCGCCACGTGGTCCATGGCACGTCCCTTGTAGATTTTGGGAGTTACCCACCAGGGAGGCCCCAGCAGTACGAGGCCACGGTGGTTAGGTGTGAGGTGCCAGGTGTCCTCTGAAAGGAGCCAGGCTTTGGGTTTCTTCCTGCACGGCACTGGGATTGTTGTGGTGACAGCTGGAAACCCCAGTGCCTTGGTCCCTGTCCCCCTGAGATCACGAGGCATCATCGATCAGGCCCTGTCACTGTCAGGAGGGAAGCTTCTCCTTTACGCTTGAAGGTTCTCGTGGCCGGCCAAAAAATTAAATTGGCAGGAGGCAGATGAACAGGGAGAAATTAAATTTAGTTACATACACGGGGGACTCCATAAGCATTTGAGACCCACAGGCAGTCAGGAATCCGGGGCTTCTCCAGAGCTAAGGAGACGGGGTAGGGGTCTGAGACTTCAAAAGGAAGGAAGATTAATTCACAGGAAGATGAAAGAGATGAACATTTGGTGAGCAGATGTGTAGGGGCCACGCAGAAACAATGGGACATAGAGAGACACGTACGCAAACAGACCCCCCCGGCTCCCTGATCACCACCCCGGCTCTCGGCTACCCTAGTTGTGTGTGGTGACTCCCCCTTCCTGGAGCAGGTCCTCGGTCTGAATTCTGTTAGGCAGTCAGGGCGACGGTCAAAGTTTCTTCCTGAGCCTTTTGTTCTTTTGTTTCTTGAAAACAATCAGCCTAGGGGTGGCTGGGTAGCTCAGTGGATTAAGCTTCCGCTTCAGCTCAGGTCATGATCTCACAGGTCGTGGGTTCGAGCCCCGCGTCGGGCTCTGTGCTGACAGCTCGGAGCCTGGAGCTGCTTCGGATTCTGGGTCTCCCTCTCTCTCTGACCCTCCCCTACTTGTCCTCTGTCTCTGTCTCTCAAAAATGAATAAACATAAAAAAATTTTTTTAATAAAAAATTAAAAAAATTTTTTTAAACTCAGCCTAATATAATCCACATGCCAAAGAGAAACATTTTAGGGGCAGATTTTGCACTCCTACAGCCACCAGCCTTTCACCCCTTGCAGAACCCTTCCTGATTTCACTGACTTCTCTGCCTTCCAGAGAGAATGGATTTTTCCTCTACTCCCCCTTTCCCACCTAGATTCACAGTTGAAGCTCTTCAGTGAGCCCGGGCTTTCACTAAAGGCGAAGCCAGAGGTAGTCTTTAGGCTTAAGGCCCACTAAGAACTGGGGACGGGCCACCATCAGCAGAAGGTGGGGAACGACGGAAAATTGCAGCAGAGCCAAAATGCAATCTAATGTCCTAACAAATTATCCCCACAGAAGCTGGAACTGAACACAGTTCTTTTCCTGGTAATCTCCCTATGGAAACCTCAGGCATTCTTCAGGCCTCTAGGCACCTTCCGACCCGCATTCACAATCAGGGCTGCCAGTCTGGAAATCTTTCTTCGCTAATTTGTCGTACATGAATGCCTATAGAAGCCTTTGAATGGTAAATGCTGTGGGAGGGGCAGTTTCCATGGTGACTTTTCAATGCACCCTTTTCCTTGCACTTCAATTAGATCTTCATTGCTGAGCTGCTTTGAATGAGAAGGTGAGGGCTCAGTCACATCTGGAGAGCAGGAGACGGGAGAGGTGCCGCCTTTCCAGATGCAGGTATCGTGAACCCGCTGAGTTGTACTCTGCTTGCCTGGCCCCGTCTCTACCTGGTTGCCCCAGCCCCTCTGTGGGAAAGGATGTCTGCAACACCCGTGATAAAAGGCCAATTTCCTTCGTATCTGAAGACAGCTTACAAGTTCATGTGAACAGTACCAAAACAATAGGGAAAAAATGGGCAAAGGACATAAATAGGCAGCTTACTGAGAAAGAAAATTGATGGCTTACATAGTATGAAAATATGCCACTTTAATTCATAATGAAAGAAATACGTACTTAATTAGATAAGATTCCATTTTTTTACCCACCACCCTGGAAGAGATCTAAACGTTTGATAATGTGCTGTGTTCAGAGAATATGAAAAACCATCATTTTATACACTCTTAGTGGGCGGATAAATTGGTATAATTTTCTGTGGAGAATGATTTAGCCCTTCTTCTAGAAAGACATCCTACAAGTGTAATTATATTTGACTTTAAAACACAAGTAAAATCATATTTATCAAAGCCTCGTTGAAGCAAATGATGAATAGATTAAATGAGTTACTGATACATCAGACAGTTGCTCAGACAGAGACAGATATAAAGTTGGGTTTTCCTCACACCCCATGAGTTGTGTGTTCAGCCTATTGGCCAAGCGCCATTAAAGGATAATTCTCAAAAAAGAAAAAGAAAAAAGTAAAATCGTGACTCTCATGCAGATATAAACCGAGCACGTGTTCCAGATTTTATTTTGCTCATAACGCAGGGGTGAGGCAGAGAGGTCATAACTGGCTCAAGGGAGAAGTCAGAGAAGGATACACGCGTGTGCAGTAAAGGAGCGTTGAAATGAACGTGCAAACTGTGGGTTTTCCACAGGCGGGGGGGGCTTGTCTCTACACCGGCCAGAAGTGATTCGCATGTGGGTGGACGGAGTTGGTGTGCGTTGCCATCTGGGACTTAACAGAGTTGTAAAACTGCTCTCAGAAGCAGAGTCGGTCAGGCTGCGGGGTGTGCTGGGGGCGCAGCGCCCACGGTAGCTGCTTTCTGCACGAGCTTTAAGTGACTTACGTGATAAAGGCAAGGAGTCTAACAGTGTGAAACACTGGGGGCCCAATTATACTCAGAAAAGGACACTCGAGTTCGGGCACACGTGTACGTGCACACGCACACTGGCTGTCCTTCTGTGGAGAACGAAGAAATCAATCGTGGCTGACGCTCAGGAGAGGGATTGAAAGTTAGGAACCTGAGCTGAAAGAGGAATCTGTTTTTCACTGCCCACCTTTATATATTGCTTGATTTCTTTTTCTTTACGTTTGCCACGAGTATGTATTTTTCTTTTTCCAAGGCAGTCTTTTATAAACCTCTGCGTTTATTGCTTTATTTACTAAAGCAATAACATGTATAAATCAAGCATTGCAGGAAGTCAAGAAGAAATGGATAGAAATATAATAGTCAGGGGAGGGGAGTCCTTAACAAACCTCTTTCAGATTTTGATTGTTGAGCCGACAAAAAAATAGATACAGCAATGAAACGCAGCTTTCAGCACGGATTGCATATTAAGAACAATTAGGGAGCTTCTTTGGAAAAATTGTTTTATTTCAAACCTATGCAGAAGCAGACAGACTGGCCTAATGAGCCCAAGGGGCCCGCCACCCACCTGTCACAGTTTTACCAATTCATGACCAGCTAACACTCCCCCACTTCCCCTCTTTCCACTGTATTGAAGCAATCCCAGGAATCAGATGCTTCCATAAAACATTTTCCCCAGCAAGTATCTCTAAAATGTAAGGAATACATACAACATGCAAACATAGCCACAATACCATTACCACTTTTTTAAATTAAAAATTCATAAGCACAGTATTATCATCACATCTGAAAACTAAACAGCAGTTCTTTAACTTCATCAAAGGTTCAGTGTTAAAATCTCTAATTGTTTTATGAATGTCATAAAAAAAAAGTTTTGTTTGATTTAGGACCTGAGTAAGGTCCACACATTTGGTTAGTCGATGCATTCATCTCTCAAGTCTTGTACTGTAATCTATATGTTATCTGGGGACTTCTAGAAACTGTTGTTGTCCAGGCTCCATCCTGACAGCGTTGAGTTTTACCTGAGCCCAGTGCTCTGGAAAACCGCGGCAGTCAAGGTGCATGCACATGCGCTTGCGCGCGCGCACACGCACACGCACGCGCGTGCACACACACACACACACACACACACAGAATCCCTTTTTGTTCTGGAAAAGGCTTACTACAAAAAACCATCACTTTCCCGATGGCTAAGGTAAGGCTGATGCAGGCGCCCTTGTTTACCTGTTACAGGGCTCTGCACGACCTCAGTTCCCAGCCGTGTGGCCTCATAAGTGATTATCGGACTTGTTCCCGCTGTGACCAGTCAGACACAATGCTTGGTAACCAAACTTTGGTTCACAGTGTCCCCAAGTCTGGGGGCTTTGCTCCATCCCCCCCCAGCCTGAGCCAGCACACAACTCCTCCTTAATAGCCTCTCTTCTCTGATCTACCGCCCCAGTAGGTCACCCTTTCCCCCCACTTCCGCACACCCGGCTCCTTCTGCTCTTGTTTCCTCGTCTCCGCAGAGGTAGGACCCTTCTCGGCTAACGCTGGAGACCTCAGGTCAGAAGCGCTCCCTCCCTCCCCTTCGCTTTCGCTCTCCCAGGAGTCTCTCCTTACTAAATCTGGGTTTGTTTTTTTATTTGACAATTCCCAGAAATTTTGGTATATTTGTCTCCAGGTGATTATAACATGAAATGAGGTTTGCGAACTGCTGCTGAGTGGATACCAGCCGTACAATTACGAGGATAATCTGATACACATATCCGTGTTTGGGTCCCCCCAGAGATCTCCAGGTTCTGAGGCGAGGGCTTGCGCAGATGGTTTAGTTAGGAGGTAATCTCAGGAAGCACGAGAAAAAGGGCGGGGGCAGTGAGCCAGGACGGGGGAGAGCCCCCTCCAGGCCACACAACGAGCAGGTTTCACCGGTGGCGAAGTGAGACTTGGTTCCTTTGGGGGGTTCTTCGAAGAACATATAGAATGTATCTTAGATTTGACCTCTCCAGGGACAGCAAAGCTGGGGTATTTATCCACTTTCTCCTGTCCTTCACTGGGTGAGAAGTTGTCTCTGAGGGTTTTAAGTCCCAAACTTTGCTGGGCACTTTCAAGCAGAGAAGCAAAAATGTGTAGATTTTGGAGGGGACTGTCAGCAAATTGTCCCCTGAAGCGGCAGGCAAACTCGGAGGCGGCTAAGGGGGGATGGAGCTGGAATCAAGAGCATGTGTACTGAACTTTATGCCTACAGAGAATACCCTCTTCCACTTCTTGCAAGTGCCAATCAAATAGCAAAAATTGACCGCCAAGAATTCCCTATAAATTCCCACAAATAGACATTTTAACTAGGATTTGTTGGATACTTACTATGTGCTAAAGGATTTACATGTATTATCTTAATTTAACTCTGAGGGCAACCACCTGAAATAGGTATGATTATTTTCTCAATTTTACAAATGAAGAAATTGAGCCTTAGATTAAATGCTCTGCCCAAGGTCATGCAACCAGGAAGGACGGAGCAAGAATTTAGATCCAAGCCTTCGGACTCAAGAACGCAGCTGTTAATGTGGCAGGGTTTGCCTTTCATCATAATGTGGGAAAACTACAAGTTAATAATAACAATGCTATAATGATCCAACAATAAATACTCCCATCCTTTGGGGATTAAAAAAATTTCTCTAGGGGCGCCTGGGTGGCTTAGTCGGTTAAGCGTCCGACTTTCGCTTAGGTCATGATCTTGCGGTTCGTGGGTTCGAGCCCCGCGTCGGGCTCTGGGCTGACTGCCAGCTCAGAGCCTGGAGCCTGTTTCAGAGTCTGTGACTCCCTCTCTCTCTGATCCTCCCCTGCTCACGCTGTCTCTCTCTCTCTCTCTCCTAGAAATAAATAAAACATTTAAAAAAAAAAATTTCTCTAAAGAGAAAATGAAAACACCGATAAGAAAAACCCTGTATGGCCAAATATATGAGTTCTGGTTAGAAGCTGTGATGGAAAGGAATATCATTATAAGTAAGAGTGACACTATATGAATTAAACATTCTGCTCAAAAGGTTAGGAAAAGAATAAATCAACATTGGATAATGTAAGTAAGAAATTAATAAAAATAACAATGGAGACGACTTCCAATTCAGCTCAAGGTGGAGTAACAGGAATTAGATGTACCCTCCTGCCTGAACTATCAAAAAGCAGACAAAACGTATGAAACAGGTTTTCAGGACACTCAGTATCAGGCAACAAAGGACAGCGATCCCTGATGGGAGACAAGGTGAGCCCCACCTTGAGAGAGTTTCCAGGCCTTGGTATAAGAAGCAGAAGCCGGGCAGAGCCCAGCAGCCTCCTTGAGTCGAGGAGGAGCTCGGAGTCTGGAGGAGAATAAGAAAGCCGGAGTTCTCAGGATGGGCTACGAAAGAGGAGAAAACTGCACACGGAGAGAAACCCAGGATGTGTCGCGTGCTCTCACCTCTCCAGCAGGATACTGGCCAGCGAATGCATGTAAGAAACAGCCTGCAGATGGGGGGAACAGCACCCAAAAGTAGGAGAGGTAGCAATGCAGGCTGCATACCCCCCTCGGAGAGCCTAGATTCTGCGTGGACAACACGGTAGATGGAAATGTGTTTCCTCTTGTCGGCGAGAGGGTGAGAGCATCTTCATTTGTGGGCTCCGTCTTCTGCCTGGCCTTTCGCTGGGCTGGTCCCTGCCTGCTCATGGGGTGCTGTGGGCTAGGTGCCGCAGGCATTGCCCAGACCCGCTTTATCGTTCGCGACCTCACAGACAGCTCCCCAGCAGGGCCAGCGTTGTGGCTGGGTTAGCCCTTGGGATTCTTCTGCTGCTTCTTAAAATTATTATTTTATTCTTTAATGTTTATTTTTGAGAGAGAGAGAGAGAGAATGCAAACAGAGAGAGAGAGAGACACAGAGTCTGAAGCAGGCTCCAGGCTCCGAGCTGTCAGCCCAGGGCTCCAACTTACAAACCTTGAGGTCATGACCTGAGCCGAAGTCTGTTGCTTAACTGATGCATTTCAGCGAGACACTGTCAGAGAGCTTTGAGGGACACGATTTGTTACCCACAAGTGCTGGAGGGTGCACAGCATGCGGAGGGCCACATGGTGAGGTCTAGGGTAAAAGGAGAAAGAGGGAGGGAAGGAAGGAGGGAGGGAGGGAGAGGACCTAGAGCTCTGCCTTTATTAGGGTCCAAGGCTGGGTTGTCTGGGATTTCATGGGTTCCACTGGCTAATTTAAAGCTTCAGTGTGGAACTGGGGCGTGGGAAGAGAGACTCGGGGTCACTTGAGCGGTCAGCTGTCTCGGTTACCCAGTGCTTTCTGAAAGCAGAAGCTTCGTGGGTAGTGGTGGCCCGATACCTTACCTGGTTGTTTTGCTGGTAGCTGTGTCATACAACCAGCAACATGCTTGTGCAAGATGGATGTCTGAAAACGGATGCCACAGCAATCCAGAGCGTAACACCAGCCACTTACACTGCAGTTTTATGTTAGGAGCATGAAGTTGTTTCAGAGACTCAAGTGTGGCTAGAAAGACAACAATGAATGCTGAGTAGAAAAAGGGGTGGACTGTGCTGATTTGGCTCTTATTTATGCCGCCCCTTGTCTCCTCCCTGATGGACAGGGGCTTCCCTGCTGCACTTTCCAGACCCTCACGTCTGCTGGCTTCTGGCTGGGTTTGGCAGCACTGAGGACCTGAAAAGAACACTGTCTTCTTCTTTGTTCTGGGCATCATCTCGGTGGGGGTGGGGTGCCATGTCTCCTCCATAGAGCAGCCATGACATGTATGCGCTTTTTTTTTAATGTTTTTTATTTATTTCTGAGAGAGAGAGACAGGATGAGCAGGGGAGGGTCAGAGAGAGAGGGAGACACAGAATCTGAAACAGGCTCCAGGCTCTGAGCTGTCAGCACAGAGCCTGACGCGGGGCTCAAACCCACGAACTGCGAGATCATGACCTGAGCCGAAGCCGGACGCTTAACCGCCTGAGCCACCCAGGCGCCCCGACATGTATGCACTTTCATGTATGTGACAGTGTGTGTGCTTTTAAAATGTGCCTTTGCAGTGTGTCTCTGGGCCACTCTGGTTACTAGATCTGCCAAGAAAAAAGATTGGAAGAAACTGTTAATGATGCAGTCTATTAAAGGCAGTTTTCTCTAAGTGGTGGCGTTATCGATGACTTTTCATCATTTGGTTATTTTTAAAAAAGAGAAAACAGTATGCCCCCTCTCACCTCCGTTAATACTCTTTGATGAATAGTGCAAACTGTCACCTGGTATTTATTTTCATGCACGCCTAATTGCAGCTAATCAAGCATTTACCTTGCACTTACAAGCTCTTGCTGCAGGTACATTTTTAGCCATCCTCAGTAAAGAAACATAATTGCAGTAGAAACCATAGAAATGAACATAAGAAGGAGGACCATCACTTATTACTGAAGCATCATTCCTTTCTTCTAGCCACAGAGTTCAGGAAGAGAAAACAGCATCTTAAACAGAATTTTCCAAGCAGAGAAGGTGTTGACAAAGAGCTCAGATAGAAACACCCTGGCGTTGGCATGTAATGGAACTGTATCCAGAACGCCAGTTTTATTCAATGAATAGACTTACGGATTATTTAATTGAGAAATCTTGAGGCCCAACTCAAATATTTTCTTCCCCAAAATGTTTTTATTTCTATATTAAAGATAGAAGAGTTTCCTTGTTGAGCTCAATCTGACCTGCCTTTGCTGTCCAGACCTTTACTGGTAGAACATACAATAATTTTTGGGCTTCCTTGTAATCGTAGTGACCATCGAGTGCAGCCCTTTAATTTAACAGAAAATTGGGACCAAGTGTCTTGGTTCAGTGAGTAAGGGACAGAGCGAGAGACAAGAACCACCCTCTTGACTCTGCCTTCACTGCTTCCTGTAAATATTAGTGGTTCTCGAACCAACAATGATTTGTCTTCAAACCACACGTACCCCTCCTCAGCATCCCCACTCTTGTGATTCTCTTGGATTCCCTTGCCCAGTTGAAACCCAGCATATTATAAGCTTCCACTTCTCAATTAAAAATTTAAAATCCCAAGTGTACTATGTTATCTCTTGGCTTTCTACTGGGGAGATAAGGAATCAGCTCTCGTTTGCCTACCTTCCTTTTAACCCCCTCTTCCTGACCTCAGCCCCCAGCATAGTTATGCCATACTTTTTTTTTAAGTTTATTTATTTATTTTGAGAGAGATAGAGACAGCACCAAGTGGGGGAGGGGCAGAGAGAGGGAGACAGAGATTCCCAAGCAAGCTTCGTGCTGCTAGGGCAGAGCCCAATGTAGGGCTTGAACTCATGAAACCACGAGATCACGAGCTGAGCCGAAACCAAGAGTCGGACGCTTAACCGACCGAGCCACCTGGGCACCCCAGTTACACCATACTTTGATTAGACGATACGAGTTTACATTAATACATCTCTGTAAACAAATGCTGTTGTCCGGTGAGCCATGCAGTATGCTGTGCGTATCTTCCTCTTCTGTTTGATTTTCTCTTTTCTCTGGAGTTTACAGTTGTCTGTTTGCTTAGGTCTGCTTAACACTAATGCAGTCCACGCACTCCACACTCCACTGCGTCTAAATTAGCGGTTCTCAAACTTCTTGGTGTCATAATATTATGGAGGATCCCAAAGAGTTTTTGCTTATGTAGGTCATATCCACGGACATGTGCCATACTGGAAATCAAAACTGAAAAAAAAATTATATATGCATTTAAAAGCATTAATAAATCTATTTCATGTAAACATAAATATTTCTTAATGAACTATAACTACATTTTCCAAATCAAAATAAATTTAATAAGAAGAGCGGTATTATTCTATGTATTTTCAAGTTTCTTTAATGTTGGGCTTACTAGTAGTGGACAGTTGGCTTCTCATTTCTGCTTCTGCATTCAATCTGCTGCACCTATGTTGTATGTTAAGTAGCCTCTGGAAAACTCCACAGTATATTTAAGCGGAAGTAGTTTGACCTTGCAGAGTCCCTGACAGGGTCTTGATGACGCCCTAAGGTCACTGGACCTCACCCTGAGAATTACACTGGATTAAATATGTTCCGATGCAACAGCTGTTCTATCGATTTCATCTTTCAACATGAAATTGTTTCTGGATCCTTGACTGTTCAGCTCTTATCCTGGGATCTCCCTTCGCCTCTCTCCAAAGGAACTGTTAGACCTCCCTTTCCAAAGGAGAATCACCGAAAACAAAGCCCATAAAACACAAAAGGAGTTGGTTATTCAGGTTTATTTTAGTCCGGCTGGACAGCCCCTTCCGAGCACCCGAAAAGTCCTCGGAAGAGCGCCCCGCCGAGCCGTAGCTCAGGGTTTATAGAGGGAGAGGGGCGAAGCCAGTGTACGGAAGCGAGAATTTTGCGGTTAGAGGTGGGGGTTGCTTAACAGTTGCTTGAAGAACATGTTTGACCATTCTAATCACAGTGTTCACTAAAGATCCACATCTCAGGGGCTTGCTGCAGCCGGGAGGAGCCAGGTTGCTCAGCCCCTGACCTTTCACCCGAATAGAGTTTGAGATCAAACAATGATTGGTATGTCCTCATTTGCAAGCCCCTCACCTTTTAGCCCAAGGGAGTTTTTACAGAACTATCCTTTGTTTCACAAATCCCAAGGCTTCCTCTTTCTGGCTTTGGTGGTATATACCCTGCAGGAGCTTTCTTTAAAATGATGCACGGGAAACACATTTTCATAGACCTTGCCTGTCCAAAAATATTCTACCTTCAGACTCCATTGGAATGTGGGTGAATTTATAATAATTGGAAATTCTCTTTCCATCATTATTTTGATTGCATTCATCTGTCTTCTTTTCTTTTAGCTTCCTCTGTCGGAGCTCATGAGTCAAAAGCCATTGTGATTCCAGATCCTGGTAGTTTACCCTCCGGGAATTTTTAGTACTTTCTCTTTGTTCCCCGTCTACAGTGATCTATCTTGATGTGAGCCCACTGCGCTGGCATTGCCTGGGTCCTTTCAGTTTGTAAATGCGTCTCTTTATGGGATATGGTGATATAATAAGAGTTGCACACTTGGTCTTCTTCTCTGGTTCCCAGCACAGAGCTTCTAATGCCCTTGGAGTTTCCTGGGGCACCTGGGAGGCTCAGTCAGTTAAGCGTCTGACTTTGGCTCAGGTCATGATGTCACCATTTGAGTTCGCGAGCCCTCCTCCCTCCCCCGATTCGCATTCTGTGTTTCCCTCTCTCTCTGCCCCTCCCCAGTTCATACTGTGTCTCTCTGTGTCTCTCAAAAAATGAATAAAAGTTAAAAAAAATTTAAACCCTTGGAGTTTCCTGAGGGGTGAGGGGAGTGAGGAGGAGAAGAGCATCTTTTGTTATTTATAACAAATCCCTTTGGACCCTACCAGAGTTTATGTTAATGAAGTGATTCTTGAAGGTTGGGGAGCTGGTGGCCAGAGGAACCAACCATGTGATCAGAGGGTTGGAACTTTTAGCTTTAACCCCTGACTTCCAGAGTGTCAGGAGGAGGGCTATGAATGGAGTTAACCACCAGTGACCATTTTTTAAAAATTAATCGTGCGTACATAATGAAACCTCCATAAACGCCCTAAATGAAGGAGTTTGGAGAGCCTCTTGGTTGGGGAAGCCGAGAGGCTGGTATACTTCAAGCTCCATGGTAACAGAAGCTCCTGCGCTTGAGACCCTTCTCGATCTTGCCCTGTGTGCCTCTGTCTGGCTCTTTATCTGTGTGCCTTACAACATGTCAGCGATGGTAAGTAAAGTGTTTCCCTGAATTCATGAGTCATTATTGAACCTGAGGAGAGAGTTGTAGGAACCTCCAGTTTGTAACCAAACCAGACAGAAGGGTCGTGACCTGAAGACCTGTGACCCATGACTGGTGTTTGAAGGGGGGGACCTCTGGTGGCATTGAGTCCTCAGCTTGTGGGGTCTGTACTCGCTCTAGGTAGTGGCAGAATTAATTGCTTGGTGGGAGGAAAAAATCTACACGTGTGGTGTCAGGAGTGTTTTAAGTAGAGAAGAAAAAACAGTTTTACTTTCCATCTTGAAATTTAAAAAATTAAAAATTTAAATTAAAAAAATTTCTCCTTTGATGATATTCTCACTTAAATCTTTTCTCTTTTCTCTTCCTGAAACTGTTATTCAGATGTTGGGCCTCCTGGGCTCCTTCTCCAATCCCCAACCCCTTTGTTTCTATGTCTGATTTATTTTGGCTCTACTTTTGTGAGATTTTCTCAGTTTCATTTTCCAGTTCTTCTATTGAATTTCTAATAATTTCTTCTAATAACATTACAGTCCTCTGAATGTTCCTTTTTAAAATAGCGCCTTTATACACAAAAATACTAATTTGAAGGTACACATGCACCCCAATGTTTGTAACAGTGTTATCAACAATAGCCAAATTATGGAAAGACCCCAAATGTCCACTGACTGATGAATGGATGAAGAAGATCAGGAAGGAAAACAGCGTCTTAAATAGAATTTACCAAGCAGAGAAGCTGTTGACAAGGAGCTCAGATAAAAACACCCTGGCATTTGCCTCTGTGCTTTTGCTTATATAAATCATTCCAAATGGTGAAACTCAGCTCTGTTTTTACTTCATAAACACATTCCATTCATACAAAACATCTTTGAAGAAAGAATTTATTGTAGCATGGGTCATGGGGTATATTATGGGCAAAATAAAGTTACAAGTTCATGCTTTCATAATCTATATTTCAGTTAGACTTCTTTATGCCTTATTGCTTGAGACTCATTGGTGAGATTTCAAAACTTAGCTATATAAACTACAGTAATCAAAACATTGTGGTCGCGGCATGCGTATAACCATGTAGATGAATGGAATAGAATTGAAAGTTCACAAATAAACCCATATGTCTCTGGTCAGTTGATTTTTAATAAGGATAAAAAACCATTCATTGGGAACAGAATGGCCTTTTCGACAAATGGTGTTGGGACAACCTGCCGAAGAATGGAGTTGGACCCCTTTCCTTATGCCATATACAAAAAATAACTCAAAATGGATGAAAGATCTAAATGTAAGGACTGAAACTATAAAATTCTGAGAAGCTAACGCAGATATAAACCTTCATGACCTTGGGTTAGGCAATGGTTTCTTAAATATGACACCCAAAACACAAGCAATAAAGGGAAACATTAGAGGAATTGGACTTCATCAAAATTAAAACTTTTGTGCACCAAAGGATACCATCAAGAAAGTGAAAAGACAACTCACAGAACGAGGGAAATGTTTGCAAATTATAGGATCTGATAAGGACCTCATCTCCAGAACATAGAAAGAATTCTTACATCTGAACAACAAAGAGACAACCCAATAGAAATAGTTATTTCTTCTAAGAACATGTATGTGTAGGGGAGGAAAAATAATTTTCCCTGTACTCTTCTAGGTTCTTGGCTGAGATCCCCTATGATAAAATGATTAACAAGACAAAAACATACGTAATTACATATGTATATACAAGAGCCCCACAAAGATATGGGATTGAAAGGAGTGACCAAAGTAGGAAGTGTTTTACCTTTTAGACAAAGAAATAATACATTTTTGAAGAACTGACTAGTAAAGGGGTTTGGACTAAGGGTGGTAAAATGGAGAAATAACACGTTTTGTTTAAGGATCCTTTTTGGCCTTAAATTCCCTGTCTATAGTGATCAGGATGCTTCCTTTCTCAGGGGAGATTTATCTCCTGCTTTCAGAAGGACAAAGACAGGTCAGAGCATCTGTCTTGTACTTGGTGTTTCTCAAGTTTAATTCAAAATAATCAATATACCAAATGGCAGAGTTTGAGGTGACGTATTCTGAGCCACTGCCTACAAACAGCCAACAAGCGCCTGAAAGATGCTCGGTATCATTAGTTATTAAAGAAATGCAAATCAAAATTACAATAAGATACCACTTCATACCCACTAGGGTACCTATATCTAGTATTAAACATTATGATTATACTAGAAACCATTTGTTGTACACTTTAAGATGACTTAACTGGTACATTTTATGTTGTGTGAATTTTACCTCATTTAAAAATACTCGGGTCAGGAGGCTGATGAAACCTTGGGCTGTTTGGCACAAATCACAGTATTCATTCATTTAATAAATTTTGAGTGAGTGTTTTCAATGTGCTAGATGGTGGAACACATGCTAATAAAATTAAACCATGACAGCTGTCCTCGAAAAGCTGGAGTCTGGAGGAGATGGATTATTAAACAATTAGGGCGGATGTGGTAAGAGTTGTAACAGAACCGACTCAAACCTGTTTGAAGCACAGAGGAAAGAGAACAACTCTGGGAAAGTTGAGAAAGTCTTTGTAGAGGGGACATTTGAACTTGATCTTGAAGACCAGTTTGCTGATTGGGCCAGTGGTATAAAGAACATGTGAAAGAATGAGCCGTATTCCCAGAATGGATTTCGCTGTTACTGTGCAAGCCTTGAAGACTCGCACAGCCAGACCCAACCCCGTCCAGAGCAAAGCAGATACAAACTCAGAATCTCTCAACAGACTCCCATTAGGAGAAGGGGGTTTAAGCCTTGCCAGACCACCTCAGTTGAACTCCTCGTTGAACTTGTCTTGGCCTAAGCTAATGTATATAAACCATAGACTGCAATGCATTGCCCCCCAGAGTCCTTTGTATTGTCTACAGCAATAAAATTGGAAATGAAGCTTACTTTCAATAGGTGGCAGTGTTCACAAGTAGATATTTGTGTCTTTTTCCCACCCTGGGATTTTAGCTCTAGGTGTTGACCATAGCCGTAGGGCTTAAGCATTCAGGGTCTGGAAGCCAGAGCCTGGAGGGACCTTAGTCAGCCTCTCTGCCAACATCACTTACGTTAGAGCTGACCACCTTCACCCATGGTGGATGCCTCACATTTCTCCCAGGGGGGTCCTTTCACCCAGAAACTGCAGTGCTAATTCCTGCTTTTGAGTGCAAAGGAACTGCATTATCAGAGTGTTTATTATCAGAGGACCCATAATTACAAGCTGGGAAGCAAAGGTCCTCCCAACATGAAACGTGCCCTGACAGACCAATCCCTTAAAGCCAGTTCCCCCTTCACATCTCCTTCTGGCTTAACACTGACAGTCTACTCCCACCCGACATGAATGTCAGATGTTTTCACTGTGATTACGATGTCAAACAACTGCAAAGTGAAACTGCCAGCTTTGCAAACGATGTAGGATTTCACTAGGATAATGGAAGTGTTGGTGGAGGACTGATTCAGTAATTATTAGAAAGCCTCCAAGAAATGAGGGTCTGGCAGAGTTTATCTGGTTACAACTGAAAACAAGGAACTCAACAATGATGATGACATAATGGAGGCTTCAGAAGGGGATGAACAGAAATTCAAAAATTAGGAACAGCCCTGGGGAAAAGTAATGACGCCCTTGACTATTCGCAAAATTTACTTTCTTTAAAACCTCCCCATGAAGATCCAGTGAGAAGTGATGGATGTTGCGTTTTGCTATCTTACAATTTCTTTTTTCACAAAACAGTGTGCTCCAAAGAAGCCTTGATTCATTTTTCTGTTCCAAGAATTAGTCCATTGCAGTTACAATCAAAATGTGGTTAAATATAAAATAAATTTACTATCATCATTTTTCGTTCTTTTGGAGCTAAATCTCTAATCCACACTCCCGTTTATCCCCACTTTTTGCTCTAAAATGTTGCTTCCCATTTAAGTGGATTCACTTAAAGTAACCTTTTGCCTGGACCAATCATCCTCAAAAACATTTTTTTTCCTAAGGAACTCCTTCATTCTGCCCTGTAAGAGCCTCTAGGGCCCACTGGGCATGAGAGCATTTTAGATGGTCTGTGTTTTGTTTGTGGGAATGGCAGAGCTGGGCCCAGATCCCTGGCCCAGCCCCCCCCACCCCCCCCCGCCGCCCCCCAACCAGGAGCGAGGTTTCCTGGTGACAGCTGTGCATGCTTGCTCCAGGCTGGAACCAAGGAGATGGGTTGGTCATGGGGCTGCGCTTTGTGAGGAATTCAGCTGCTGATCTAACCGGCTGTCCGTCTTTCCTTTAATGGTGCAGCCACGTTTCTTAAAAAGTGATACACGTAAATAAAATATTCATCAAGTGAATCAATTCACTTGAAGTCCATACTTAAAAAACAGAGAATCCCTATGTTACAGTAGGCGGTTGTTAAAGCAAAGAATTCCTCCTTTTTTTGGAAGAGGAATTTTTTTTGAAGATCCCCCCCCCCTTAATTCATGAGTATTTAATGTATTGATTTTTTTATTTTAATTTTTTTTAATGTTTTATTTATTTGTAGGAGAGAGAGAGAGACAGCGTGAGCAGGGGAGGGTCAGAGAGAGAGGGAGTCACAGACTGAAACAGGCTCCAGGCTCTGAGCTGGCAGTCAGCACAGAGCCCGACGCGGGGCTCGAACCCAAGAACCGCGAGATCATGACCTAAGCGAAAGTCGGACGCTTAACCGACTAAGCCACCCAGGCGCCCCAATGTATTGATTTTTTAAACTGTGTGCCCAGGGTGAAAAGTGGGGAGGTCAGTTATCTGCAATAACCAAAGCAGGAACTGATAGTCATTTAAACCGAGGTAGAGACAAAGAAAATGTTCAGAACTGGTTAGCTTTGAAGGCAGATCCAACATTTATACTGGCACGTTGGATGTGCGATGCAAGAGAAGCGAAGAAATGACTTAAAGTGTCTTGGCTACTGGAAGGATTGGATTTCCATCAGCTGATGAGGGAAGGCTGTTTCAAGTGTAAGAGAATCGTAGCAGTTGAGCTTTGGATATGCTAAATTTGAGAATGTCGACTAGTCATCCCAGTGGAGATATTAAATAAGCAGTTGAAAATAAAAATACAGAGATTAGGAGAGTGGCACAGGCTGGAGATATAAACTGTCACCAGCAGATAGGTCACAGTTCAAGGCACTTGCTAGATGTGGTCGCCAGGGGTAGTAAAGAAGGGAAGGGGCCCAGGAGGGAGTCCCTGGGCCCTAACATGGAAAGGTGTTGGGGAGAATGGGAGGACCCCAAACTAAGACTGAGAAGGAGCGGCCATAGGAGAGCCAGGGAGGTACGGTGACCTGGAAACCAAGGGAAGAAAGTATATATGAGGAGAGAATGGCCAGCTTTGTCATATGTCACTAACTGGCCGAAAGCTCGTCGTTGGGTTTCACAACTTGGGATTCAGGGGTGACTGATAGGAGAGGTTCCGGTAGAGGGATAGAGGCAAGAGCCTGATGGGATGGGATTCAGAGAAGGCACGAGTGAAAGAACAGGAGACCAGCAGAGTAGACCGCCCTTGGGGAGGGTTAGAGCGGAAGGAAGTAGAGAATTGGGGCAGAAACTGGCAGAGGAAGTGGAGTCAAGAGAAGGTTTTGATTTATTTTTTGGTATGGGGAAATACCAGCATGTTTGCAAGGTGGGAGGGCCGATTCCTCAAAGCGCGAAACGTTTCCAGTACAGAAAAGAGAAGGGAGAAATGAGGAAATAGTGGCTCTAAGTTTATAAGAGGGGGTGAGGCAGGTGCGCAAGGGGAGGGGCTAGTTTTAGACGGGTCGCAGAGGCATCCAAGGCAATAGGGGGTGTGTTGCTTAGCTTTTGTGGTCTAACAAGCCACCCCGAGGCCTAATGGATTAGTGGATCAGTGGCGTGGCTCTTGTTGTCTGGGCTGGCTTGGGTGATCTTTCCTGGGCTTGCTGTGGGTCAACTGGTGGGTTGGCTAGAAGTTGGGGGATCTAGGCCATCATTTGGAACTCATGCATCCCTCATATATCTGGCAGTTGGCTGTCAACTGGGGTGTCTCTGTTGTTTTCCACAGGCCATCACTCTGCTGGGAGGCTCACTTGAACTGGTTCACATGGTGGTCTCAGATTTCCAAGGGAAGGCAGACCCCCATGTGCAAGTATTCCTCAAGTCTCTATTTGCATCACAGTGACTAACGTCCTCCTGGCTAAAGCAAGTTATAGAGCCAAGCCCAGATTCAAACCGTAGAGAAATAGATTCTATCTCTTGATAGAAGAAGCTGCATAATTACATCGCAATGGGACATGGATTCAGGCAGGGGAAGAATTTGTGGCCACGTTTGCAGTTTGCTACAGGACAGAAGGCAGTGAATATGAATGCAGATACCAGTAGGTGAACAGATGTAATGTGGGATTCTGGAGAATTCTCTTCTGAGTGCTGCAGTTTTCTTAAAGGTAGGGTCTCAAGGCCAAAGCTCACACCAGTCTGATGTTGATTTATTCACTTACAATGAACGGCAGAACTGCTGAGAGAACTAGATCTTCATGGCACCTTTCTAGAGTCCTCCATTAGGGGACTGTTTCATGGAAGCCACCTAACCGGGATGCCTGGGATTCCTACAACAGGGGCTACTTGGATAATTGATGACTGATGTCATGGAACTTGACAGTGAGATGCATCCAGCCTTGAAAAGAACAGATTGAAATATCCTGTCTACTAGGCATCCCCCACTCTGGATCCTGTTACATGGGTGCCCCTGGACTCTGCTTTTTGAGTAGAGCCCCTTATCTACCTATACTCTATTGCATATGTTATCGATGAGGCTGCAGTGGACTTCTCTTCTTGCTGCTTTGGTCCTGGGAGACATTTTGACTTTTCAAATATATTTTATCCCAACCTTTTACCTGAATCTTATCAGTTTAACTACCAGTGTTCCGAGAGGTATTTACACTTGGATTTTTCTTTCTTTGAATGTATAGATTTTTTTCAGACCTCTGTTTCTTCTAGATTTTCAGTGTCTCCCTATAATTTTATGAAGTGTCATTCAGTGACTAGAAGCTTCTATTGGCCTGGTTTTATGATCAGTGCATAATTTGATTCTTGTAGTGAACTTAATCCTTCTCTTGATTAGCATAAAAGTATTTGGGAACTAATAATTTTAGAGGGAAGAAAAGGAGCCAAGGTCAGTTTTATGGATGGAATGTTAATGTCCCTATTCCGCCCTGCACCCCAAATTAGTGTATTGAAGGCCTGACCCCCAATATGATAGTATTAGGAGGCGGGGCCTTCGGGAAGTGATTAGGTTTAGATGAAGTCATGAGGTAGGACCCTCACGATGGGATCAGTGCCCTTAGAAGAGGAGACCAGAGCTCATGCTCCGCGCTCTCTCTCTTCACCGTGGGAAGACCTAGCAAGAAAGTGACCATCCGTAAACCAGGATGTGGGCTCTCATCAGACCCTGAATCTCTCAGTACCTTGATCTTGAACTTCCCAGCCTCCAGAACTGTGAGAAATATTTGTTTTTCCTATAAATAGCCACCTATTTGTAGTATTTGTTGAAGCCTGGGATGACTAAGAAAGTCAGCCTAACTTTGGGACACCCAGATATGATGTAACCTGGCTGAGAAAAGGTGAGACATGATTTTGGTTCGGTGCCTCTAAGTGGCAATGGAGATTCATTTCTGGTAGGGCTCCATTTTTGTGGTTTCTTACAGACTTGATCCTGGATTCTTCAATGAGTAAGACTCCCAGGAGTACCTCTGGTCTGGAATCTGTTGCCTCTCTCAAGGCCCTTTAGAAAGCATCCTTCTGCTCTCATGGGCACCCCAAAGAAGTCCAGGTGGATCCCCAAACACTTGGGAGTCACAGTCCCTCCAAACAACCAACCAGCCGCAGCTGATCTGACAGAGAAGTGCCTTGGGAAAATCGAATTTTCCTTTCCTGCTCTCACTGCAGCGCATTCTCTGTGGCTGAGTGGGCCAAGTGCAGCATTGACCACTGCTTCTAAAGATCAGTCAACTCCACCTGTCTTTAAAAATCAAGAAAAAGCAGTGGATTAGAGTCAGGCTCCATCTGGACAGTGTGATGCTCGGCAGGTCACTTAACCTGTCTGTGCATTGGTTTTCTAGTCTCTAACATAGCGCCATGCCACTCTAATGAGGTTGCCGCAGAGTGAAGGGAGACGAAAGGTGTGAAGGAATATTAGCATGACATGGTAACTCTTAAGGGCACTTTTACTACTCAAAATAAGTAGAAGGTAAGGGTATTTCTCTTTTTGATGAAACAGGAGTCATTTATATAACGTGCATGAGGTAATGGGGAGCTGACTATCAATGGGGAAAAGAGATCAGCCAAAGGGATGCAGGTTGTAAAGATGTAACAGAAGTCAGCAGTTATATTTAGTAAAACTTTAGGCCTGGGGGAGAGCGGTGTATTGTCTATTAATGTTTTGAGGCATGAAAGCACACAGCTTTCTCACGGGGGATTGAGCGTGGAGCTGGATGGATGATCTGGCTGTAGCCAGTCCTGGATAGATTGAAATCTGGATCTTTACCCTGAAATTAACATTGATGGATCAATTCATCCGGCCCGCAATGAGAAGTGTCGCTGATAGAGAACATGCAGAATGCACGGAATGTGTCGGACGTTGTTCCCGTGCTCAGGACCTTGGGGACAGTAGAGCTGTGAAACAACTGGGAGCTGTTTGCAACCTAAACCACAAACCGAAAATTCGACTGCTTATCGGCAGCCAGCAGGTGATGTATCCAAGGACGCCTCACCAGTTACAAGAGGAAGAAGTGCATAGATGCAATGTCAATGGCATTTGGCCTTAATAAGAAAATAGAGGGAGTGGTAAAGACAGAGGCAAACAGAGCATGTACCCTGTTGAAAGGGCCAGGAACCTCGGCTCGGCTCCCAAGTTGCCCAGCGAGAGTGCAGGCCTATGATCGTCAGGTCTTCTGTTTGGTCAAAAGAAATCAGAAATCCAGATGTTTATATGGAATCTCAATTTTTGTAGGTTCTCAATTAATTAAAAACAATCACAAAACCTGGGTCTATAGCTCTCTTTGTGATCTTTGCAAACACGTGGTGGTGAGTGGAAAGCTGGGGGGGTTCCAAGAGAAGAGAGCAGTGGGGGGTGAGCTTGGCATCCTGGGACTGAATGTCGGGCCCTCTGAATGGCAGGAGGGTGGGTCCCCAGCTCGCTCTGGGAGAGGACAGGATGCAGAGGCTCATGGGCCCTGCCTACTCCCGTAGCCTGAGTGCTGGCTCTGGCTCGATCTGCTTCCCCCTCTTGATGTTCCCTTAATGTGGGGACAGGTGGAGGAGAGTCTTTCCTTTGCTCATTTTTAACCAAACAATATTGAATGGTTAAAGTGACACAAGACAAAATTTTCTCACGTATGGAAAGTGTAAAGTATTAAGGAAGAGCTCCTCTCCCCTCCTCCCCACTTGCTTCCATTTCTAAGAGGTAATCACTGATAACGGGTTTTTGTGTATATCATTTCAGAAATTTGCTAAGCATATAAAGCCATATGCATGATTCCTTTTTTCCCCAGGAGTTCGAGGAAAGATGCGATTGGCCTTTGAATGAAGAGCATGGCCCCACCTCCGTGCCCTTCACCTGGAGAGCCTCCTCTGTTCCCTGACCCCTCACCTTCTTGCATTAATGCCTTGAAAGGCAGCGCTGCGTAGTGATAAAGGACACAGGTCCTGAGTCAGACTTTCTGGCTGCACATCCGCTCTGCCATTTGCTGACTCTGATTCTAGCTGAGTTACTCAACATTTTCATGCTATGATTTTCTCATCTGTAAAAGGAGATTAAAAGCAGAGTCTATCTCAAAGGGTTGTTACGAGGAGTAAAATATGTTAAAGCATATAAAGGGCTTGGGGCAGGATTTGGCACAAAGCGAGTGGTATTTAAGTGGGCACCTGGGTGGCTCAGTGGTTAAGCGTCCAACTTAGGCTCAGGTCATGATCTCCCGGTTCACAAGTTTGAGCCCTGTGTCGGGCCCTGTGCTGACAGCTCAGAGCCTGGAGCTGCTTCGGATCCTGTGTCTCCCTCTCTCTCTGCTCCCTGCCCCATACTCTGTCTCTCTGCCTCTCTCTCAAAATAAATAAAACATTAAAATGGGTGCATTAAAAAATAAATAAGTGCTTACTATTATTATTATTCTCGAAAGTCTAGCCCTTGTTTCCTCTCTGCTAGGAAACCTTCCTCAATTATCCCTAATCCCTGCTACTCTGCTCCCCTCTGGTTTACCCCTTTTAGTGCCAATCATGCCACTTAATTTGGCACCCAATTATACTGCCTCATATACTGTCTCACCATCTGTCGTATGCGCACGTGTACTGCTGTCTTGTCAAGGCAGGGACCACGCCTCTTCTTGGTGACTCTGGAGAGGCGCTGCCTGAACAGAGTTGGGGCAGGGACTGGGGACCCGGCTGCCCCTCTTTTCCAGGGCTTGGGTGAGAGGGAAACTGAGGGCTTCTCTTGTTTTGACCCGCTCTGTATGTGCCCCGGAAGGTGCCCTGCCAAAATTTAGAGCAAACAGTTTTAGAAACTCTTCCCTAGCACCAGGGCCCTCAGGGCGGCACTGCTCGGCACTTCTACTGTCCCCAGGGAGCTTCTGAGATCATCTCAGTAAAACTTTAATGCCTGGAAGTCAATTAGAGTGGAGAATTCTCTTGTAATCAAAAGAGGCAATGCTTTTATTGGAAAGGTGCAAACTAGAGGGGAAGGATGGCAGCTGTGTGAAGCTCTCGAGCTAATGGCTTGGGTTGGGAACGTTGTTTGGACCAAGTCAAGCTGTACCTCCCAGGCATCAAGGCGAGGGGGGCTGTGGAGTGGGCAGGATGGGAAACAGATGGTAGGTGGCCTCTATGATATCCTTAGAGCGAGTAGGTTTATGCCCTCGCTTTCCTGGACGCCCCCCACCCTCTCCCCGGCCACCAGATCCACAAAGTAAAAATCACACCTCATCTCTCATCTATTGAAGAGGAACTGAGGTTCAGAGAGGTTAATACAGCACTGGACGTGGAACCCTGGCTCGTCCGCCTCTTTCCAGAAAGCAAACCTGGCTGGAGCGAGGAGTGTGAATGAGGAGGGGGGAAGCCTTGCTCTATCTAAGCACATCCTCCAAAAGAGGCACCATCTTGTTATCTGTTCCGAGAATTCTGGAAAACTGTTAGAAGAAGTCATGTGAAATTTATGACGTAAACATCCCTGGACAGATGCATGGCCTGTGTGTGTCTGTTTTGGTTTCTGCTGTGTGACAAGTCACCCCAGGATTAACGGTCGTGCAGGCCGTGTGTCTCAGGAAATCGGACAGGGCAACAGTGAGGATGGTGTCTTCCTCCTGGGGCATCAGCTGGGAAGACTTAACTGTGAGGGTCACTTGATAGGTGGGGCTGGAATCTTCTGAGGGTCCAACTGGCTGGATGTCCAGGGTTGCTTATCAATGGTTGGCAGCTGATGTCGGGTGTCATCTGGGGTCTCAGCTGCCCCTATAGATTAGACACGTGGCCGTGTAGCACGGCAGTCTAAGGTACTTGGTACTCTTCTATGGGGCTGACTTTCCCCAAAGTAAGCATCCTGGGAGCACTTAACAGACCTTTTTGGACCTAGCATCACTTCTGACCCATTCTACTGATCGAAGCAGTTGTAAGTCTGCTCAGACTCAAAGGAAGGAACACAACCCCCCCCAACCCCCTATTCAATAATGCCAAAGAACATATAGCCATTGTCTTGTTCCTTTATGTCATTATTCCTTTATTTTTTTTTTATGACCCCACTAATTCCTCATTACTTTAGAAATTGTAGCTGGAGTCAGCAGGTGCTGAAATCCTGCCTTTGCTCTGCCACTCACTGCTTGTGTGACCTTGGACAATTTGCCTATAACCCATCCAAATTTCTGTTTTACAAAATCAATTATTATGAAACAAATAAACTTTTAGATATCTTTTGTCACTTATAAAATATCTTTAAAATGTAGCTGTCCTAATAAACCTCTGAACAGGATTATCGGAAAAGGTTGGAATATCCCCAAATCCGTGGGTGATTCTTGTTGGGTGGAAGGTTGGTCACAGTGGCGAAATGGGGACAGGGCCATTGGTGGGGACATGGAGCAGAGCTGGACAGAGGTGAGAGGCGTGTGTGGAATCACCTGAGGCAGAAAGAGACTGGAAGGTGGTCCGGGAGGCCAAGTGTGGGCTACAGGGCTGTCGCTGCTGCGCAAGACAGGAAGAGCATTGTGAGGAGGAGGGATGGGATAGTCCAGAAACTTTGATGATGGCGACCACAGGATGTGTACCTGGCCAGGGAGGTGGGACGATGAAATTGCTTAGGCTCAGAGAGTAAGAGATGGATAATAAGTAGAGGAAGGAAGACTATTTCTCCTTCAGGGTCCCGTGTGGCTCAGCCCAGGGCTGGAGGAGAGACTGTCAGGATGAATGTCAATGGCAGGCATCAAAGCTATGGACTCAGGGGAAGTCACAGGTAGGCAGGGCTGGCTTGGTGTGTACGCAACCTGTGCGGCCACACAGAGCCCTGCACTTAGAAGGGCCTTGCGTTTGGTTTAATGCTCTGCTGTGACCATTTTGAAATTCTTAATAATTTATGAACAAGGAACCTCACAGCTCCATTTGCACTGGGTGCTGCAAGTTATAAACGTGGTCGTGTAGGCAGGGCAGCTTGACTGTGGCCTTCAGGCTTATTCTGAGGCTCAGCTGCAGAATTTGTGCCTCGATCCCTCACGGCATAGCAAACTGAAGGTATGTGTTTCTGTGGATGGAGGCTGGAGATGGGGACAGACTGGGAAAATGTCCTGGTGAAGACTGATGGGTACGAGGCTCGGTCCTTTGTTAAGAAAACTCTTCCTTAAGGCCAATCCTGGGGCAAGTGAGCGCCTGAATCTCTGAGAGAGCCGACCCGGGTGTTCACAGAGCCTGGGCTTTGCATTTTTAAGGTAAGACTCAGTAAATCAGATCAGTTAGCATTCATGGAAGTGTCAATGCCGAGGATGAGCTTGATAGTTTTCACAAGTTGACCATCTCGGGGCCGAAGTTACAGCCCTTCAGATCACAGGGGTGGGTAGCTTCCTCCTTCCTGGGCAGCCTGCTCTTAGGAGCCAACTCTTGGTCTCAGAGTGTCGTGGGGGGATGAATACCTTCCCCAGTGTTCGACCCATGTTCCTTGGGGGAGGAGTCTTCGAGAAGTTTCAGGCACCCGTGGCAGAAGACATCAACTGGGAGCATGGGTCCCGGCGTGCCTGTGCCTTTAGCCAACTCTGCAAGGTAACAGTGACCCCTGTAAAAAACAGAGGGGCGCGTGCTTGTGGGCTGCGGACGTCTGCATCGCAACACCATCAGTAGCTTCGTTGATTTCTTTTACATCTGCAGCTCCGGGTTTCCCCTTCCTTCAGCAGATATGGTACCTCCCTGGATGATGAGTCATGAACTTTGTGGGCCTCTCCGTATGTTCTGAACTCCAAGCAGGAATCCGCAAGGCTTTTGACAAATAGGGTTTTGTGTCTCTCTAGCCCAGCTCGCCTCTTAATGGGGAACATCTGGCCCCACTCAAGTCCATTTTTCCATGTCCGGAATCACTCCCGTCGCCTCATTTGTATCTCTAGAATCTGCTCGAAGCCTACCCTCCAGGTCCCTCTGCCAGGTGGGCCCCCTGACACCCTGACTGCTCTGTCTGCCCTGTGTTTTGGCGTCTGTGTGGACAGCGTGGGAGCCAGTCACCAAGATGGCCCCTAGGGATTCTCGTCCCCTGGGATCATGCCCCTCTCACTCTGAGTAGGGCTGACTTGTGTAACCCACAGGACACAGAGCGTGGCTGCCGAGGCTGGGTCATTGGAGATCTTACATCATCTGGAGGAAGGCGGCTGTCGTGTTGTACGGACACCAAGGAGACTGTGGAAAGGCCTAGGTGGTGAAGAATGGAAGTTGCCTACCAATGGCCAGCACAACCTGCCGGCCAGTGAGTGAGCCGCCTGCGCAGCACACCCTTTGACCCCAAACAAGACTGCAGGGATGCAGCCCCCGTCAGCAGCTCGGCTGCCGCTTCATGAGAGGGCCTGAGTCAGAAGCACCCAGCGGCCACTCCTGAGTTCTTGACCCACAGAAACACTGAGATAATGATAGCTTATTGTCATTGTGAGCCACTAAATTTCGGGTCATTGTTATGTAGCTCGATGACTAACACAATGACAAGTCTCTCTCTCCCGTGGTTTCCACCATCCCAGCAAAGGGCAACTCCATCCACTCCGCGGTCCAGTCCGAAACCCAAGGGCCAGACTTGATTCTTTCCTTCCCTTCATGCGCCACGTCAACAGGGTTTTTTAAGGCAACTTTTCCTTAAAATCTTAGCAAAGGTATGTCCATTCTTCTCCACCTCCACTTCCCTGACTTGCACCCAAGCCACTTCACCTCTTCCTGGATTCCTGAAATCGTGTCCTCACTGGCCTTTCTGTTTCTACACTTGTCTTCTGCAGGAAGTTCTCAAGATAACCAGCCAGAAGGATGCTTTGTTTTGTTTTGTTTTGTTTTGTTATACAGTCAGAATAGGCTGCTGTGTTCAAGTCGTCCGGGGCTCTTGCCACATCATAAAGCCCCAACCCCTCACTGCAGCCTAGAGGCGCTCCGGGATCCAGCCCCTGCCTGGCTCTCTGCCCTCATCTCCTACTCTCTTGCTCACCTACTTGGCTCTGGCCACATTGGCCTCCTTGCTGCTCATTGATGACGTTGCCACCTCAAGGTCTTCGCATTTACTGCTGCCTTCCTAGAATGCTCCTTCCCAATCCCTTCCCTGCCTTGTTTACACACTTTATTGAAGGATCAGCAGAAATTTTACCTCCTTAGAAAGGCCTTTCCTGGCAACTCAGTACAAACAGCCGCCTTTCCCCATCTACTCTCTTGTCTTCACTGCTGAGGTACCATACTGAAGCCAGGATTCTTGAGTTGCAAGCAACAGAAACCAACTCTTTCCCATTTAAACAAAAGCAATTATGCAGAGCCAGGGCGAGCACAGTTTGATTGCAGGCAGTGGTGAAGGGCCAGGAAGAAGCAGGCAATGGGCAGCTCCGAACAGGGAGCTTCTGAATAGAGCACCTGCCCTGGGGCGGGGGCCTCAGTTGCAGAATGAGTAAACCCAACTGGAGAAGTGTGGTTAGAGAGAGCTGCTCGTGAGAAGGACCGCGTGGCCAAGGTCATAGGGCAGGACTGCTCCAGGACTCTTCCTCTGGCCTGGCGGTTGAGGTTGGGAAAGGGTGACCGCTGCCCAAAGTGACTGGACTAAAAGGAATTAGGAATGTGATGAGCAGGACTTCATTTTACCCCATTTTAACCCTGGGAACAACCCAGTGAACCGATCGTTGCTGCACCAGGGGCCCGTTTGGACAGAGAGCAATGGAAAAAGCACACAGACTTGAAGGATTTGTAATGCGTAAGCTCATCTCTAAGTAGGTTCTGTTCCTAACGTCCTGGTGGGTGAAACCCAATACAAGCTAGCTTAAGCAGAAAGGGGTTTTTGTTTTTAATAGAGACATATCATTCTTTTATGAACCCACAGGTATGATGGCCAAAGGGCCGGGACCAGAAACTTTAGAGTACTTGGCAGCCCGTGGGGCTCTCGTTCTGCTTCCGCAGCCTCCCTACGATGCAGGGACTATTATTAATTCATAGTTGAGGGAGCCAAGGCCTAGGGAGGTTGAATAACTTGCCTTAGTGTAACAGTGTGACTTGCTCTGGGATGGGAGGGTCCTCGTTCGTCCTGGCAAATGCCCGGGGGCTTCAGAATGTCCTTGCTGATCCCTCCCCTACTTCGGTTCCCCATTCAAATGAGATTCAGGCTTCTGGCGCAGAGGTAGGCAGGCTGCAGAGGACCAGAGTCCACTGAAAGGCCACTTCACAGGGCAGGGTAGTGCCCGCCCTCGGTCCCCAGTGCCTGGTACCTCGGAGCCCTCGAACGGGCGAGCCCACCATCCAGCACCCTGTGTCTGAGGCCTGGGTGTTGAGGGATGGCCTGATCCTCTGGGCAGGGTGACACGGAGCAAAGAACATCGGCTCTCAGGGGTCAAGGGAGGGATCGTTGAGGCCGTGGAACCCGGGGGCCACAAGCCTACCTGCTGCAAGAACCCCTCAGGTCCCGTAAATAAAACAAACAGTATGATCGGACTGTGTGGTGTGGCTAATGCTCTCATTTAAAACAGCCCGGCTTCTACTCAGCTCTGGCTTTTTCTGCTGTGTAGGACTGGTGCCCAACATCGTCAGACTTCCTGATTTTTTTTTTCCAGAGAAACCAGAAATTTCCTTCTACCTCATGAGATCGTTGTGACAGTTAAATGAAATGACTGCACAAAAGGTGCTTGGAAACGTGTCTCTGGCATCTGGAGGTAGCTCTCAGTAAGCGTTGGTTGCTACTCTTATTCTAGCACCTCACAGGTGTGGAAGCCGAGGCCTAGAATGGGGCCCCCCACGATCACAATTAATGGGTGGCTGTTACGTGACAGCCCAGGCCCCTGACCCTGGGCCCAGGCCCTCCTTCCCGGCTTCCACCCCACCTGCCGTCACCCCTTTCCTGAGCCGTCAACCGTCTTTATCATGCGGCACGACACGCCGCAGGTAACCTCAGAGAGCTCTGCTGTTGTGCGTCTCAGGCAGTATTTCCGCGGATTGCCCACTCTCACAGGAATCTCTTTCCCTTAATAAACGAAACCGTTCTTTTAGCTTCTTCCAGTAGAGTCCGTGAGGGTTCTTTTTTGTCCCTTTAGGTTCATACAGGAGGAGCAACTTGAAAGTAGCTCCCCACCCTGCTTTATTAGCGCCGGGGCTGCATTCTACACACTCAGGCTTTTCCATTTAAGCCAGGGGCTCACCTCCTGTCTCACCAGGGCCCATTAAACCATTAAGAAAAGCGATGCTTAGAGGGCCAGGGTGATCTGTGAACTTCGTTGGGAGGAAAGCTCATTTCCTCTCGCTCTGCGGAAAATGCCCTTCATACGCATTAAAAGTTCCAGGAATTCTGCACCCTGAGCTGGTGCAGGCGTGGTCCCCACCGAGCGGGCAGCAGGGCTTCTGTCTCCTCAGATGCGGCCCTCCGTCACAGCTCCCAGCAGGGCCTGGTGTTGACCCCAGGCTCTACGTTTGTCTTACACTCGTTCTGACCGATGCTGTCTCACCTTGCACTCTGCGTCAGACCCGTCCCCCTCATTGGAAGGTCTGAGGTCGCGTGGGGTCACTCCCCGTCCGTCGCCTTTTCTGAACCGGAATTTTCCTGTTGTTTGCTCTGTTGCTAGCCTCCTTGTTTGCCCTAGGATGGCCGCCACGGCACTTGACCTCAAGTCTGCCGTGAGTCAGGTGGCCTGCTGCCCTTTCCCAAGACCGTGGACAGGAGTGCAGAAACAGAGACTCAAGACTGATCTCGAAGCCATTTACCAGGTCTCTTTTTCTGAGCTACTTCTTGGGAATGTAATTAAGGTGCAAGGGGAGACAGTGGTACCCTTGCGTTTGTCCATCAGGTCAGGAAGCGACATCCCCGGGTGATAAGAATTTTGCTGACAGATGGGAAGTCCGAGTCTAGAGAAGGCTTCTAAACACACAGTCGTTTTGAGATTAGGGTTTTTCCGAGTGAGGAAGACAAGGAGCCACATCGAATAAACCGTAACCTTAGAAACGGTGACATGGCGATGACAGACGTCCGCAGAAGGTGGGAGTCCACACAGAGGGCGGACAAAGGTAGGCGGGAGAACACTAGTGTCAGGGGTTCTTCAGCTGCGGCCCGGGTGGGGAGGCGTGTCTGGCCTTCTGTGTCTCTCCCTCTGGGTGCTAGGCACCCCGGTTCTCCACTACACCGAACATCTCAGGCCCTGTGGAGTTTTGGTTATAAAACAAAACAAAACAATATGTCTGCAACTGTCTGGTCCCCTTTGGGTTCCTTCCACCCTCAGTGAGTAAGCTTCTGGTTACTGACGGCTGCCCTGGGATCCTGGTGCTGGGAAGAGCTTGCCCGGGGTAGCAGTCACAACTGTGTTATTAATAAATGAAATGCGGGGCGCCTGAGTGGCTTAGTCGGTTAAGCGTCCGAGTTTCGCTTAGGTCATGATCTCGCGGTTCGTGGGTTCGAGCCCCGCGTCGGGCTCTGTGCTGACTGCCAGCTCAGAGCCTGGAGCCTGTTTCAGTCTGTGACTCCCTCTCTCTCTGACCCTCCCCTGCTCACGCTGTCTCTCTCTTTCCTAGAAATAAATAAAACATTAAAAAAAAATAAATGAAACGCTGCTGACACATCAAGGCTCAGGACCACAGTCTGGGTCTGACCGGACTGTACGGTGAGCTCTTCCCTGCTGGACACCACCATCTACTAGCGCCTCAAAGAGTCCCCAAATCTCTCTGGGCTCAGACGCACTTGAAGCCCGGTTACAGTTAGAGAGCCCCCTCTCACACCTCTCTCCTTGCCGCCCTGCCTCTCCAGGGCATCGGTGTGCCATCTGCACGGCACGGATGTGGGGTGTCCGCGGGTGGTGCCCTGCCTGAGTCCGGTGGTGGTGACCCCTCGCTCCCACTAATGACTGAGATCACCGTGCCAGGGCTGCCTGCAGCGAGCGGTTCTGGGTCCCTTGCTGGGCCCATTAACTTCCCTTCCTGGAAAGATGTTTCAAAAACCACTTTGCCTCTGGGAATGAGCCCCTTCTTTCTTCCATTCTTCTGAGTGCAGTGCTCCATTGTTTTTCCAGGATCCACATGAAGTTCAATGTCTATTCTTTCAAGGTAAATTGGTCATTTTTTTTCCCCTCAAAGAAAGCAGAAAGAGATGCTTTCACTGACATCTATGGAGTTGTGTGGAAAAGGATGCCTCTCCCCACCCCTCCCCTCCAGTGCTTAGGGCAGTATTGAGGTGCCCGGGGCCACCAGGGCTGCCTGGGTCTCTGTGAGGCTCCTCAGGTGTGGCTCTGACTCACCCACGGCCCTCTCTGCCTGGTCCCCAGCGCTGGGCACTGCAAGGCGCGTGGTGTGCGCTGCCGGCTGGTCGCAGGCCTGGGCTCGATCTCAGGGGGACCATAGGAGCAGCGTTCTCCCCTGTGCAGCAGAGCAGCTGAATGTGGGCTTGGGCCGTGCTGAAGAGGGCCTTCAATGTTTGCCGGCAAGTTCTGAGGAGGTCTTGGAGGCTAAGGTTTTTCAGCTAAGAGACAGTCCGCTCATCTGTGAAGGTTTGACTGTGTAGAGAATCAGTTAGAGAGGACAGGCATGGGAGGGGCGCGTTATAATGGTCCAGGCGCCAGAGGGCGAGGGCACGCGATAGAGGTCGGCAGTGGATGCGGGGAAACCGAGTCTGAAGAAGCTTTAGAGGAACACCCTGCAGACTTGGCAGCAAATGGTTTGGGAAGGGTGACGTTTAGAGGCTCAGGGAAGCCCATTTTACACTGTATAGTTAGTTACGTGTTTATTTCACATATGAAAGCCCCTGCCTTCATAAGCTCATGTGGGTGACACCGTGCGGGCCTGCAGACAATGGACCTGGGGATGGCAGTATCAGGAGGACTCCGAGGGGTCAGAAAGCTCTGCCTCTCAAACCTGTGAGCAACACGCGCGCTCTGCCTCTGTGACCCCAGAAAGCAGTGGCGGCCTTTCAGGAGGGAGCTTGAGGTATCTTCTGTGCCTCATTGTCAGATCGGAAGCACAGAAGCTGAGCAGGGCACCGAAGATGTCCCTTCGGCACCCACAGGGAATTGCAGGACTTTACCACTTGATAGCTCAAAGACCCAGGGATCATTCATTCAGCCAGTCATTCATTCAGCAAATACCATTAGGTGCCTGTGCTTGATTCTGCAAATTCAGTGCTGAGCAAAACCAACAGCAGGTGTACCTCTGGTGGAAATCACGTAATCTGGCAGGAAAGACCGATGTTAGCGGACAAATGGAAAAATGTGCCTGATGGGGCACCTGGGTGGCTTAGTCAGTTGAGCATCCGACTTTGGCTCAGGTCATGATCTCATGGATAGTGAGTTCAAGCCCCGTGTCAGGCTCTGTGCTGACAGCTCGGAGCCTGGAGGCTGCTTCAGATTCTGTCAGGTTGGGGAGGGGCAGAGAGACAGGGAGAGAGAATCCCAAGCAGGCTCAGCCCTGGCAGCACAGAGCCTGACGCAGGGCTCAAACTCACCATCCATGAGATCATGACCTGAGCCAAAGTCAAGAGTCTGACACTTAGCTAACTGCACCACACAGGTGCCCCAAGGCCTGAAGGAGTTTAAGGAAGCTAAGAGAGTGGGGAAGAGTGTTCTGAGTGGGGGAACAGCATGTGCAAATACCCTCTGGCTTCAGGAGGCATGGCCAGCACTGAGAACAGAAAGCAAAATGGGGCGCCTGGGTGGCTTAGTCGGTTAAGCATCCGACTTTCGCTCAGGTCATGATCTCGCGGTTCATGGGTTCGAGCCCTGCGTCGGGCTCTGTGCTGACTGCCAGCTCAGAGCCTGGAGCCTGTTTCAGTCTGTGACTCCCTCTCTCTCTGACCCTCCCCTGCTCACGCTGTCTCTCTCTCTCTCCTAGAAATAAAAAAAAAAAACAACATTTAAAAAAAAAAAAAAGAAAGAAGGAAGGAAAGCAAAGTGTTGTGACCAGAGGGGAAAGAAAAGGGGTAGAATGAAGGGATTGAAGGCAGGAGGGGCGGCTTAGACCCAATGTTACCTTCACAGTATTGTTATTCAGGATTACTTTCTATTTTGGGCAAGTGTTATTAGGCTTTAATGGATAGTAGTAACATTCAGATATTTTTTTAGAGGAACATATTTAAGACTAAAATTTGGCTTGATTTAAATAAAAATGGTAAGTTAATAGTTAGACAGGTAGTAAACAGAACTGGCAAACATTGCAAACGTGGCTCAGAGACCATGCTTGTGGAATTGAGGAAACAGACCTGGTTTGAAATTCTGGCCCCTCTACCTTTAGCTCTGTGTCCTTGGCTCTTGAGTAGCAGTTTTCTTGTCTGTAAAATAAGCATGGCCATACCTGCTTCATGTGGGTGTCTTGTGACGAGTAATGAAAGACTGTAGAAGGTTCTAGTGGTGCTTGGCACATCACAGGTGATCGGAGAATGTTCATCTCAGGAGAAGAGAATTTCCTGGAAGCATCAAGGATGGTGATATTGGTGGAGAGAGGCTGAGGGTTGTTTGACGATGCAAATAGTCCTGTCTGGGATGACACAGAGTGAATAGGGTGGTAGCAGGGGGAGGAGAGTCTCGAGAGAAAGTAATACTCGAGTTACGCCTTTAAAACATGGCCCGTCTGCCTGTTAACCGATATGTAGAGAGGAAAAGCATGCATTCCAAGTGGAAATTACCAGAGTGATCTGAAGTGCAGAGATGGGAACTCATAGGCATGTTTGGGGGCAATGGAGACGGTCCAATCTGAGTCACAGTATGAAGTGAGTCAAGAAAGGCCAGCGATGGTAGGGCCACAGCGTACAGCTCTGTGTGCAGGGTGGGCAGGTGTGAGCACAGCAAGACAATACCAAGCAGCGGTAACGGCTGACCTTCGCCGAGTGCTTATGGTGTGTCAGGCAACGTTTGAAACGCTTTTCAGGGGCGCCTGGGGGGCTCAGTCAGCAAGCACCCAACTTCGGCTCAGGTCATGATCTCGCGGTTCGTGGGTTCGAGCCCCGCGTCGGGCTCTGTGCTGACAGCTCGGAGCCTGGAGCTGCTTCAGAGTCTGTGTCTCCCTCTCTCTGACCCTCCCCTGCTCTCTCTCTCTCTCTCTCTCAGAAATAAACAAAACAAAACAAAAAAGAAACACTTTTCAAACACTAAGCCTTCATTCTCATATCAACTTGATGCCTCACATGAGTTACTGTCTTCCATAATTCACAGATGAAGAAACAGAGACACAGAGAGTTTAAGTGACATGTTCAAGGTTGTGTACCTCGAATTCAGTAGCTAATGGGGCATCTGAGCAGCTGTGGTCTCAGGAGTCATCGTGCGCTGGGCAGATGGAGGGGAGGAGGAACAGAAGCAGGCTGGCCAGGGAAGAACACGGAACAACATTTCACACAAACTATGAGAGCTGGACTAGCCGGGTGGAAATTCATTGTGAAGTATAAACCCACTGTTTTGTTTTTTTGTTTTGAGTAATCACTATGTACTCAGCAACAATAATTTCATTCATGTCATTTTCTTTTTCTTTTCTTTTTTCTTTCTTCTCCTTCTTCTTCTTCTTTTTTTTTTTTTTTAGCAGAGATGTATATGGATCCAAATTCGCCATGAGACATCTGATTAAGAGGCTCTGAAGGGAGGCTTTCAGAGGGTTTGCTTCTCAACCCTCGTTAGGATCCACTGCTCTGAAACGATCTACCCTCTGAGCCATATTGGATATTGAGTTATTTCTCTGGCTACTTCTAGTTCTACATGTACTGATAAGTCACTACCTTCTGAGGAGGAAGACTCCTCTGGGTGTGGAAAGAGGGACTGGAGAAAAGAGGGTGGGGGGGGCGGGTGGAGGAAGAAAGACTAAGCCCGTGAGGTCACTTGAGGGCTTTGAGGGGTGACCAAAGACCTGTACAAACTGTGATTTGAGGAGGTTTGTATTTCTTGGGAGATGGCCCTCCACCTCCCAAGACCTTCAATAAAGTCCCCTGCTCGCAGAAACGTCTAAGGTAGGGTGTAAGTGGAAGCTCCGAGTGTGTAAAAACCGGGAAACGATGCTCGTAAGTATGGAAGCTCGGTTTGTGACACCATGTGTATTTTGTTGTCTCACTTTCAGTATATCTGTTCGCTTACATTTTAATCATGTCTCAAAGTGAGCCTACACCTGGATTTTTAATTTTAAGTCTAATGTTACAAGGTTGTTTGAAACTGGAGAGCTCTGTTTACCTTTCTAGCGATTACTGATATACTAAGATACACTTCTGCTGCATTATTGTTTTCTTTTTATACTGCGCTGTTTTCTAATTTGTTAAAACAGTCTCTGCTCATTCTTTTTTAAAAACTTGGGGTAAAATACACATAACATAAAATTTACCATCAACTGTTTTAAGTGTACTGTTCAAGTGTGAAGTACAGTCCCATCGTCATGAGACCAAATCCCCAGAACTCTTTTCATCTTGCAAAACGGAAACTCTATATCCGTTAAACAACAAGCCCCTCCTCCCCCCTCCCTCTAGCGTCTGGCAACTGCCATTCTACTTTCTGTATGAATTCTCTAGGCCAGGTACCTCATGGGTGTGGAATCCTTTTCTGACTGGCTTATTTCACTTAGCATCATGTCCCACAACCTCCTCCTTGCTTTCTTCCTCTTTTTTAACTATAATTTTTTCTCAACTTGTTTAGAAGTTATATACTCTGTGTCTATTTCCTTTTTTAAAAAAACTTTTAAATTTAAGTACTCTCTAAACCCAATATGAGGCTTGAACCCACGACCCCGAATTGCAGGCTTCTCTGACTGAGCCAGCCAGGCGCCCCTCTGTGTCTACTTCTTTGCAAGTTATGTTAACATGCCTACACTAGTTTAAAGTTAATTAACATTTTAGTCCTACTGAATTAGACAGTCCAAGGATCTGAGAATGCTTTAATCCTTCTCCCTGTTATCCAGGACTTTATTTCTTTTTAAAAAATGTTTATTTACTTTTGAGAGACAGAGCGTGAGCAGGGGAGGGGCAGAGAGAGAGGGAGACACAGAACCTGAAGCAGCTTCAGGCTCTGAGCTGTCAGCACAGAGCCTGACGTGGGGCTTGAACCCACGAACCGCGAGAGCATGATCTGAGCTGAAGTCGGACACTCAACCGACTGAGCCACTGAGGTGCCCCTCCAGCATTTTATTTCTAGCCTACCTTTTACCCCTCAAAGTAAGCATCATCCCTAATGTTAGTTATTATTATTAATTTTTAAAGTCAGTGTTTGTTTAGCTTTACCCACATATTAACATATTTTTACTCAGTATGCTTTCATGTGTCTCATACTTTCCATCTGGGAAAATTTTTCTTTAGCTTGAGGTACTGTGGTAGGGTTCCCTCCCTAAGGAGAGAAAAAAACAAAACAAACAAACAAAACAAACAACTCAAGGCAACCCGGCCATATACATCCCTCACAACCCTGTAACATGAGACCACTTAATCAGACCGCATGTTTGTGTGTTACCATATATTGGAGACGAAGGAGTAGAAAATGTATGAAAAAACTATGCACCGGGGAGCTCAGGGCTCAGTTCTTCTGGTACGAACCCAACTGAGCAAAACCGGTATGAATAAAGTTGCTTCCTGGACAGAAAAGCCTTGGTGCCACGACTCTCTGTGTGAGAATCCTCTACAGTGTATTTTTAGAGAGGATCTTTTGTTGATCAACTTTTCTTAGTTTTTGTCCAAAATTGTCTGTATCTCACTGTTGTTCTTGAAAGATAGTTTTGTCAACATGGAATTTTAGGTTTACTTATTTTTTCTCTTTCTCATTTCATTGGACGTTTTATTCTGTTCCTTCCTGGATTATTTTATTGCTGTTAAGATGTTCGCCATCAATTAAATTACTGTCCATTGGTACATGATCTGTCTTTTCTCCATGGAACTTTCAGAATCTAGTTACTTTTGATGTTCTGAAAATTTTTTTTAATAAAAAATCCTTCTCTTTGGATTTATTGAGCTTTTTGGACTCAAAGATTGATGTTTTGTAACAGTTCTGGGAATTTCTCCCAATTACACTTCGAACATTCTTTTCTTCATTCCCTCTATTTTTTCATTTGGGAACTTCAGTTTGAACTTATGTTAGGCTTAATCTATCTTCCATGTCTCCCAACCCCTCTTTACATCCTGTGCTGCACTTTGGTCTAATCTCCTTATATTTATCTTCCAGTTTAGAAATGCTCTCTTCATATGTGTCTAATCTGCTGTTTTACTTGCGTGCTGCCTTTCTAATTGCAGTTACTAAATATTTTACTTTCTAGACATGTTTTGTTTCATTTTAAAATTTGCCAAGATCATTACTTACAGTCTCTTGTTCCCTCATATTTTTAAGCTTTTTAAATTAGTTCCTAAACTTTCTGTCAGGTCATGCTACAACCTAACATCTTTGTGCCGTCTACTGCTTTGACTGGTTCTCACTCTTGGTAACTTATTTCCTTCCATGTTTTGTGATTTTGATTCCAAACTGCTGAGTTTTATTAAAACATTATTGTGGGAATTGCTCGAGGCCCTGGATCACAGTGGAATTTCTCCTGAAAGGGTTTGTGTTTGCTTCTGCCAGACTCCTTTCTAGAGGCAGGTTTAGTGTCTTGTTTACTGCGCATCGTGGCTGGAACACTTTGATGCCTCCACCTTACGCAGTGGACTGTTCTGACTTCCCGCTTTCGATGAGCCCGGGGCTTTCTGTCCTGTCCCACACCCCGTGCGGCCATCTGCTGGACGCAGAAGGTTGCGAAGGCTTGGCAGACGTCCTTTAGGTAAAGGCTGGTTCCAACACTCTTTTCCATCCAAGGGTTTCTGTTTTGTCTTTATCTGGAGAGTCCTCAGAGCTTTTTAAATATTTTAATTTTTAAATATTTATTTATTTAAATAAATATTTAAATTTATTCTTTTTTCAGTAGATTAGTTGTTTCAAACGCAAGAAATTTTCAAGGTGTCTAACTCTCCATGCTAATGGAAATGCTGCTGCAGGGTCTCCTTTAAGCTTCACATTTTCTTTTTTTTTTTTTAATGTTTTTTTTTTTTATTTATTTCTAGGAGAGAGAGAGAGAGAGAGACAGCATGAGCAGGGGAGGGTCAGAGAGAGAGGGAGTCACAGACTGAAACAGGCTCCAGGCTCTGAGCTGGCAGTCAGCACAGAGCCCGACGCGGGGCTCGAACCCACGAACCGCGAGATCATGACCTAAGCGAAAGTCGGACGCTTAACCGACTAAGCCACCAGGCGCCCCTAAGCTTCACATTTTCTAATACAAAAGCCATTGTCCTATATTCTGTGCTTTGTTAACATTTTAATTCTGAGGGGTGTGTGTGTGTGTGTGTGTGTGTGTGTGCGCGCGCGCATATAAAATTATTTATTTTTAACAGTACTGACTCCTGACTGTAAGGAGAGTCTGTGAGCCTCTAATTAACAGTCCTGTGAAAAAGCTTTTTCTCCTGAGATAATATTTATTTACACAAAAGCTTCATGAAAGGAGTATAGTAATTAAAACCTTTTTCTTGTGATGACACTGAAGGTTTAGAATAATCTTCAAACATAAGATGAAATATAAATTTAAATTCGTGTCCAGTAAAAGAGACATGGCCTTCAAACTTCTTGTACTATGTCTTACAGCCCTTGTCTTTTATTTCTGTAATCGTAACGATGTCTCTTGATAGTATTTGTTAGACCATCTTGTGGACAGGTAGACTTCAGCGTTTGAATGCTGTCTCCCATATCATGTAACTGAAACGCTCCAAGCCTTGCTGATTAATTGTCATGTAAACATTGCTTGGGAAATTCTAGCCTGTAACAGTGCTACGTGTTTCGGAACTCCTTTCTTGCTGATGTTTCACCAGGCCAGCTTTGCCTACTTCCTCTCCCTTTGGCCACAGGGTTGTCAGTCAAATCCTAGACTCTAACAGAATCTTTGTCTTAAATTAAATGTTAGAAAGGTTATTTTTTTTCTATGCAGCCCACAATGAGTTCAATGTCTGTGCTCTCAGCTGAGTGAAGGCAGAAGCTGTGTCTTACTCATTTCTGGGTCTCCTTAATCCTCTCCCCCACTAAGTGCTTTATAGTTTAGTAGGAACTCAGGATGTATAGAGTGAATAGAATAGAAACATGAGAAATAACAGTCAAAATCCAAGGTTTTGAACAGAGATTGAACCTGCTGTTGAAGCCACCTGGCTTTCTTTAGGGTGAGAGACACCTGAGGGGCCCCGTGGGGCAGGGTTGGTGTTCAGAGCCTGGGGGGTCGGAAGATGACCTGCTGCCACCTGGCTCACCTTTCTGACTCTCTCTCCCTTAGGAGACTTGGCTGCAAGCAGCTACAGCCGGCGGGGGCTGGGGGTGTGTGTGCAGAGTGTGGTGAGGGAAGGGACCTGGCCACTGCAGGGGGCTAGGGAGCGAGGCTGGCCTCCTGCTGGCCGTCCCTGCCTGATGGCTTCGTGGTCCTGGGGAAGCAGCAAGCCTCAGATTGCAGCCACCTCCCACCCGTTCAGCAGGCTCAGCGTTCCCTCCAATTAACTGTGCATAACAACAAGGAGTGAAACCAAGTGATTTAAGCAATAATTTATCATATTCAGTTCACCATTAACAGCCATCTAGTGTTTCCTCTGCCCTTTTAAATGAGCCTTTGTTCTGATGCTCAGTGCTTCTGTGTGTTCCATAAGCTTTTAGTGAGCCTTCCCTTCCCTCCCTCTCCCGCCCTCCCGCCCTCCCCCTGCTTTCCTCGAGCTCTGAAGCACAAGTGTGTTTCTGGAAGCAGCTGAGCCATCTCTCATCCAGCTTCCTTCATCCCTCTTAATAGGGAGCTTGCATGTTAATTTACGAGCACCAACCCCCGCCCGCGTGCTGAGAGGTACAGGGAGGAGCACACAGCCTTTGCCCCGGCCCAGCCTCCACGCAGGGCGATGAGGCGCATCCAACGTGAAGTGGCCAGAGGAGGAAGTGGGGTCGGTCAGTGTCAGCCAAGTGAGACCCTGCTATGAGAAAAGCTCCCTAGAGGGGAGGGCTTCACCCCAGCTCTGAATGTTGCTGTGGATCCGAGGAGGAGGCAGGGGAGGCAGCGTGTGCAGGGCCTGGCCAGAGCACAGGTGTGGATTTGCGTGTGAGCCTCCGGCGGCACCAGGGTAGGGGAGCAAGGTCAGGGAGGCGAGCCTCAGGCGAGCGGGGTCCCTCCGGGAGGCCCTTTGTCTGCCTGCTTGCTGGCTCGTCTCCATTTGGGGTCACCTGGCCTGTGTGCCTCCCTTTCTCTGCCTCCTGGTGTTTGGGGTGTGGGGAGTATAGCCTCACAGAAAAAATCAGGTAGCGTCCCCAGTGAAGTTTTAGGTTTTCTGGGTCTTATTTACTTTGCCACCTCTGTTTGCTGGGCTGTGCGTGTGCGTGAGTGTGTGAGCATGAGTGTGCCCGCGTGTGTGTGAGTGTGCGTGTGAGTGTGTGCATGAGCGAGAGCGTGTGCGGACGCATACCGGGGCTCTCAGGGAGCCTTATCAGCAGGTGCAGCAGGGGCTGTAGCTTTGAGTCACTGAGGCTGTGAGACCCTCAGCCCCGCTGCGGGGGCCCTGGCCTCACCTCGAGGTCCGCCGGGCTCCCCGATAGTGGAGGATGGGCCCAGGGATGGGCACGTAGGGAAGCCTGGGTCTTCAGAGGGGCCGAGGGAGCCCCCACAAAGGCCCTTTCTCTTGAGCAAGCTCCTAGGGCTCTGGGGGGCCCTTGAAGGTCCCATGATCAGGGGCCACCTACCGCCCACCGAGCCACCCCCTTCTCAGAAGGAGCTTCACGCTGAGTGCTGGGGGAGAGTGGCCTCGCTGGCCTTACGCTGGACCAGATAATTCCAGAGAGTGGAGAGGAGCAGGGCGGGAGAGGCCGCAGAGGCACCCGAGTGCATCTAGGCACCTCTACACACGCACTCCCTCCGTGGTGCCTCTTAAGACTCAAATACCTTAAAAATGAGGCCTCAAGAAAAAGAAGATTCACAGCGTCCGTTTTAGTTTCTAAAGTTAAATGTGAAATTGACGGCTGACAAAAAAAAAGACAGTAGTACTACCTTTAATGCCAAAGTATGGCAATCCAATGCCGTGGAGACGTGCTTCTCTACTAAAATTTCGTGGGCAGAGACATATTATTTGTTTGAAAAAAATGCTCAGATCAACTGCTCGAGATGGCGGGGGAGACCCAAGGGCAAGCCCGTAAAACAGTAGAGGCACATCTTTGAAACCCTCACACTCAAGGCATCGAGGGGAAGGATGGTAGGGTATTGAGGGAATACAAGGAATCGAGGGCCCCGCGGGGCTGGGGGACGCCAAGAGAGGAGTCCCCAGCGCCCCAAGCAGGGAGCAGCTGGAGGGACCCAGGAGGCAGGGGAGCGACAGACAGCTCACATCCGTGCTACAGATAAAAGGGTACGTTCTTCAGATGGCCGCTGATGGCCGCGGGCTCGAGCACTCCTAGAGCTTGGGGCCAGGCCACCTTTTACAAGAGGTAGGCAGAACAGCTACTGTGCTGAGGATTTTTTTAAAAATATTTTTTAATGTTTATTTATTTTTGAGAACGAGAAAGAGCATGAGCAGGGGAGGGTCAGAGAGAGAGGGAGACCCAGAATCCGAAGCAGCTCCAGGCTCTGAGCTGTCAGCACAGAGCCCGACGCGGGCCTTGAATCCACGAACGAACCGTGAGATCAGGACCTGAGCCGAAGTCGGATGCTTAGCTGACTGAGCCCCCCAGGGCCCCTGTGCTGAGGATTTTAAAGCCGCAGTATCATCCAGTTTAGGTTTCGGCGTGAAGCACTTAACCTGCGGGGCCAGGTGAGGCAGAGGAGGAGGGACTTAGGACTTCTCCTGGGGCATCCATGCTGTTTCTAAACTTGAACCTCAGAAGACCTGTTTCCCTTCTGTGCACATTGTGAATTCCTTTCCAGATGGCTTTACGTTCGCTCCAGAAATACCAACATCCACTTTCTGCCCAGTCAGGAGAAAAGCCGAGAAAAAGCTGCGATGACAAAACACCCGGGCGTCATGAGGCAAACCTGCCCGAATTCTTCAAGGGAGGCTGAACCTCAGGGCTGAGGCCACCTTCACCCCCTAGAGGATCCAGGGCTGCTGGAGAGGGGGCGGGGAGGGGGTTGGGGCCAGGCAGCTTCGCAGGTGGGTCTTTCTTCCTGTCACTACCGCTCGACTCCCCTCCTCTATCTGTTCTCTGAAGCGGCGCTGCACAGAGGTCTGACGTCAGGCGGGCCGCTGAGTGTGTGTTCGAGGCCGAGGCCGGTCCCTCTTTACAGGCCTGGGCGAGCTGTCCCTTTAAGACTTCTCCTTGCCTGTATCCCTTCCCTTCCTCCTCCACAAGGGCAAACCAGAAGAACGAAGCCAGGGTAAATTGAGAAAATATTTGAAACCTATTAAGTGTGGCTACAAGTTTATTGTGATTCTTAAGTTAATTATATCCTTTTTGACTTCCAGCCAGTCCCTTCCCTGGGCTTCCATATAGACTTGGCCACCTATCCCAGCCTCAGGCTGGCGGCCTGCCTGTCTGCGAGCCTCGTCCCCTCCCTCCCTGCCTCCACCTCTTCCCCTCTCCCTCCCGCACAGATAAGTTCACAGTGCACTGTGGCTGCTGCTTGCCGGGGATTAATTAAACGTGGCGGGGGCTGCGGTGGTGGGGGTGCGGAGGTGGGTTCAAGGCCAGGTCCTTTGGTTCCCGAGGAACAGTGAAGTTGTTTCCTTGTACACCATTGAGGACTGTGTGGAGGGGCTGGTACAGGCTCTCACCTGAGCCTTACAGTGTGGTGGTGTCGTGCGATCCCACCTGGGGCCCTTCAGGAGCCGCTCCACCTGCCTGCATTCAGGTCGGCAGCCGGAGCCGCCCAGCCTCCAGCTCCATGGCCTCTGTGCGTCGGTTCAGAGTCGGGTCTCGGAGCCAAGTGGGGTCACTCAGATCCCTGCCCTGGGATTTTGTATCCCAGAATGAAAGGGCTCCACATTTATTTTATTTTAATTTTCATTTTTAATATAGTTTATTGTCGAGTTGGTTTCCATGTAACACCCACTGCTCATCCCCACAAGTGCCCTCCTTCATGCCCATCACCCCCCTCCCCTCCCCCCACACCCATGAGTCCTCAGTGTGTTCTCAGCATTCAAGAGTCTCTCATGGTTTGCCTCCCTCCCTCTCCCCACCATTTCCCCCCTTCTTCTCCCCCACGGTCCTCCGTTAAGTTCCTCCTAATCCTCCTATACGTGCAAACATATGGTATTTGTCCTTCTCTGCCTGACTTATTTCGCTCAGCATAACACCCTCAAGGTCCATCCACGTTGCTACACGTGGCCAGATGTCATCCTTTCTCATTGCCATGTAGTATTCCATGGTATAGATAAACCACATCTTCTTGATCCATTCATCAGTTGATGGACACTCAGGCTCTTTCCATGATTTGGCTGTTGTTGAGAGTGCTGCTGTGAACACTGGGGTACATGTGTCCCTATGCATCAGCACTCCTGTGTCCCTCGGGTAAATTCCTCGCAGTGCTATTGCTGGGTCCTAGGAGAGGGCTCCACATTTAACCGCAGAGGTTGAGATAGCCATGTTCTGTCAGGTCACCTAGGCTGGCAAAGACTGGTGCATGGTAGGCAGAGGGGGCACAGAGGCTGGGGAACAGCAGCGGACACAGGAGATGCGGGGGGACAGAGCTTCCTGAGCCTCCTGCCATCTTCCGCTTTTCCATCGGGGTCCACAGCCATTCCTCCCCTGGGTTCTGTGGGACACCCCTGATCCCTGCCAATAAAATCTCTTTTCTGATCATACTAAATGCTGTGGTTAGGATTTCTGCAGCCGGAAGAGTCCTTACATATCAGAAATACACATCGTATCAACATGCATCTCAGGCAGTGGAAGCACAGTGAACGAAATGCTAAATGCAGGCTCCAGGAACGAATTTAGGAGTTAGATGATGGAGCGGTCTTCACTCATGGGTTGCGTGAGACCCCATGAGCTGGACACTGAAGCCTTTGCTCCGTCCCTGCGTGTACGTGCGAGCCTTTGGCTCACCGTGTGGCATCGGGGAAGGGAAGAACACACATGAGCCAGCGTTTAGGAGGTTTCTGATTAGAGCAGCTGCATTTGGTACCCGCTGCTGCACTTCCTCAGACCACCTCTGATTTCAGCTCAGTAGGTCACAGCCAGTTCCCCTGGGCTGGTTCGCGCCCTCCCAAGTTTCCCATGAACGTTCCGTTCACTACGGCTGCGCACACCCGCTGTGGCGTACATTGCAATCTCAGCATTATCCATGAACATTGTTTATTTGCACACATCTTATCATCGGTGAGATGCCAGCGGTCACGCACATTAGGGAAACAGAAGACTTGGTGGTTATATATCAGAGGCTTAAGACTGTGCCGGTGCCATACCTGTGACCCAGTACAAGCTCAAGGTCAAGCTCCATAGTGGTAGCCAAGTGGTGTGCGAGGTCATGCAAAGCCTCCTCTTCTGCGTCCTTCTCTGTCATCGCTCCATCCTCATGGAGCCGCTTGAGACTCTCTACACATGTCCTGTCCTTGCCGGCCTGTGTGTTGCTGCTCAGGCCTTTCCTGGAAGGCCCATCCCTCCTTGCCCTGCATACTGAGTTCTCATTCATCTTCTCGGCCTCAGCTCAGACCCCCCCTCCTCTCGGAAGCTTTCCCAAGGCTCCCTGCTCCCGTCTGTGAAAGCCTCTGATTGCGTCTTGCTTGCAGCCCCTCGATGCCCTCTCTCTTGTTTTTAGTTCTTCGTACGTCTTTCGTTCTCGTGCACGAGGCTGCGGTTCCTCACGGACTCAGGTCTCGTCTCGGGATTTCCGGCTGTTCTGTGGTGCTGGAGGCTCAATGTCGTCCCTGCTAAATACACAGACGGACGTGCAGCTGCTGCTGAAGCCGATGATCCCTGCTTGGCCAGCGAGGCCGGACGGAAGGACTGACCGTCACCACCTTGCCACCTGCAGCAGCCGGCGGAGATGGCAGTGCTGTGTGGCCCAGGGGTACAGCAAACGGGGCGCCCGCCCGTGCGCTCACGTTAGCGAGGGCTCAACACCGGGCTCTGCCTCCAGCCCTCAGACGCACACTTGCCTTCCCCAAGCTCTCCACGGGAAAGGTGACCCTGGGGAGCATCCTGAACGCCCCCCCCCCCCATGCTGCTTCTGTGGCCTGGGTCGGTGTATCACTCTTTGGAAGTCCTTACATTCGGAATCATTTGCATTTACCTTGAAGACAGAAGCTAGGATGTTCTCTGAAACCTCAGAGTGGGAAGTCAGAAAATGACTTAACAGCTTGGGAAAATAATATTTGCCAAGAGTTTGTATTTTAAAAAAGCCAGGGCCTTTTAAGATAATGGATTTAGAGGCCTCCTTTACCTCTTCAGACGCACGTTTTTATCCATGTAAAAAAAAAAAGAAGCTTATTTATTAGTTCTAAGTACTTTTCCTGTCCTTTGGTCTTCTCTTACTCTGAGAATCGCCCTGAAATCAGACAGGGGTTAGAATTTCTGACCACTGCTTTGGGAAGTCGGGGCATACACACCGTGCCGAGCCCGGCCGTCTCCCACGTCTGTGACTTCGGGGGAGAGAAGCAGCCAGGCCTCTTCCCTCTTGAAACTGAAGGTACTCGTACCTGAGGTTTGCCCTGTGTCTCTGTGGCTAGTATCATATTTGCTTCTTAAGACCAAGGAGGTTCCAAAGAATTATCCCATTTCATGCAAAGAAAATTACAGCCCAGGGAAACGCAGTGCCTCGTCCAATGTCGCGCAGCCGCGGCGCTAGAGCTGGGTTTATGCCCAGTTCTCTTGACTAGTGCTCAGTGACACTTTGGGCAGCCCCGAAATCTGCCTGCAATTGCAATCCAACGCTGCTTTAAACACCTACCTCCTGCCTCCTGCCCCTGCATAAACATCTCGTGTCGTTCATCTCAGCTGGTTGTCAGCGAGCCTCTGGAAGGCGACAGTGGCTGAAAATAGCTTACGGAACAACGCTTCCCAAAGAGATCTAAGTTTTCCCCGAGAATTAACAAAAACAAAAGCTAACCTGGGGGAGTTCGGGGTTTGATGACAGATCATCGTAGAATTGCTTTGGTGGCCAAGGGACTGGCTTGGAGTCCCCTGTGGCAGTCGCCAAGGTACCTATATTTTCATAGGTCTGAACCCTCAGTGTTGACGGCCCAAGAGAAGAGAAAGGAGGGGAAGCTGACTGGGTGCCTTATGAACAGTGTCACATAGTGGGCCTCGCAGGTTCCGGGGGGCAAGAACTGGGGGCGCCTGGGTCAGGGGGCCTCCCCGCTATGCAGGCTGGCCTTTCAGATGGACTCTTCGCTGTTCTCTCACCCACTTGGATGAGGCCAAAGATAAAAAACAACCTGTTTCTTTATTAATGATGCTTTCTGCAGAGTTAGATTAAGCGCTGATTAAAGGCAGATGCTTCCAAAGTATAAATGTAAGTTACCATCGCAGTCACTTCTCCGGTTACAGGGTTTCCTACATGATTCTTTAAAATCACTTTGGCTGTGTTCCCATTTGCCGTCCCCACGCTCTCCACCCAGCTTCCGAGCTGCCCCTCCCAGAAGGCCTCCCGGTGCCAGGCGCAGAGGCTCAGACTCTGAGAGACGTGCTCCGCGGAGAGCTTCGAGAGGTGCCACTGCGGCTGCTGGCCAGGGCCACCTCACCAGAGCAGGTAGGTTCTCTGGGCGGGTGGCAGCCCCGTTCTGGGCTTTCCAGGCTAGACCTGTCCCTGTGGGACTTGCCCTGTTTTCTCCATCAGGAGGGAGTACAGGCCTCTCGTAACCACATCCTACTCAGGAACGACATCCATGGCTCAGATGATGGGCTCCATCGGGTGCTTCTCCTCCGTTCCGGTGCTCTGAGAGGGCTCGGGGCCCGGGGGACAGGAGATGGCTGCCTGGCCTGCTAGATGCTTGCAACGCTGGACTTCGTGTCAGGAACTGGGTTTTTCTAGAAAAGATGTGCTCAAGTCTTATAACCTGAGGCTGTGGTGCAAACCCTCCAAATAGTTTCTGAGTTCCCTGTGGCCAGTTAACTTAATCAGAAATTAATGTGTACTTGAAAATATTTTCTTTTTTCCTCTGAAGAGGTAGCAAGCTCATCAGTCTGGGATTGATATCAATGAAAGTCTATTCATGTTCCTTTGTTTTCTGATTTTCTTGTGGGATCTATGAAGGAGGAAGGGGCCATTATTTATTTGTAACCTGTGTTAATGGACATGGCTTACGTGGCTCCAAAGTTAAGATCTTGTTGTGTAGACTGCCACCCAACATGGACAAAGGGACGTCTCACAGGGTATGGTACCATGGGGCTGTCTGGCTTGGGTGGATGGGATGGTGTCGCGGTGGGGGGGCGGGGAATGCCCAAGGGAGTGACGTGCGAGGAAGTGGCAGTGAGGCTGATGTCCTGGGAAGCACGTCACACAGTGAGGATGTCAGAGACCCCACCCAGCTGGAGGCTGTGTGACTTTCTCCTCCTGACTGCCTTCTCTCACCTCCTTGGGTTGCCTTAGCTTGGACTCTGAAGAACTAGGCAGGTAGGTGGGCTGCTCAGTGGTGATTGCTTGGCATTGAGATTCTCTAGCACTTCCATGTGTGACCGTAGGCAAGTATCTCAAGTTTTTAAGTCCTGTTTTCTTCTGTAGATTGTGGATGACATAACAATATCTACCTTGTAGATTTCCTGAGAAGTTAGGAGAGATTATGAGACATGACCCACTTAAAGCATCCGACCCAGGGCTTAGCCCATAGTTTACAGCTCTTATTAACCTCAGTGTTGTGTTTCAGGTTGTGTGGACCAGATCCACATAGAAATATTTCGGGTGTGCAGTTGCAAATCTTTGGTGACTTCTCCAATGACTTCCCTGTCTGGTTAGGGGAAAGTATGAAGGTCAGCTTGTCCAGTTTGGCTCCTACTAACAGAGAAAGCTAGAGCGAAACCCTAGCCGAGGAAGGTCTAAGGTTAAAACCCCTGCCTCTTAAGAGAAGGCTACAAATAATTCACCTCCATTCCTGATGAGCATTTCCTTTCAGAAAACCCTCAAAGCTAATATTTATCTCATGAGATTGTTCTGGGGATTAAAGGAGATAATGTATGTTAACATACTCAGAATTTTACCTGGAACAGGGTAGATGCCATTAAATGACACCTACCTTTGCAAAACTGTTTGTAATATCACGTTAATTGAAAAGGTCACGAGGTAAAGTTGCCTATGCACGAGAATGCCAGCAATGTAAATACATGGAGAAAGGACTGGAAGAGAAATATACCAAAATGTTAAAACTTGCTTGTCTTAGGTGGCTTTGGTTTGTGAGTGATCATTTCCTTTTCTTGTTTTCTCAATTTTATTTAATGGATGATTCCATCAGCCAGAACCCGGCAGGAAACAGATGGCACATTTTGAGGATATTCATTAAAGGGACATTTTTTAAAAAAAAGGTAGAGGCAGAGCTCAGTAACGGGAGCCAGTGAGGGCGCGGCTCTCAGGTATGGTGAGAAAGGGGTGCCATTACGCCCACATCTGAAGGGGGGAGGAGGTGTTACAGAACCAGAGAGAGCCGTGTGGACAGGCCACCAGGCAGCAGCCGTGGGCACGGCCGCCGCTGGGGAGAGAGCTGGGAAGGAGAACCCCGGCCTCACTCTCCGCTGCTCTCCGGGTCTCTTGCTGGTGCCTCCCACTGGCTGGACGCAACCAGGGGGCAGAACTCAAGTGCAGACTACGGAGGGCAGCACAGTGAAGTCACGCAACTTTTACAACGACTGGCAGACTCACAAATAGGAAAAAAAGCCCTCTGCTACCCTCAGTGTTTTCACACATCCCGCACCTCCCTCTGCGCTCCCAGCCCAGGGATTTCCCACCCTTCATGACCACCTGGTCCTCGGGGCTCCCGCAGCACCTCAGGTTCCCCCCCGAGGGCAGCCGTATTCACTGTGTGCCTTTGCCCTCCGTCCCTGACTCACCCAGGTCCCCACACCGCTGTACGACCCTCGGGGGCGGGGATGGGGTTTCATTTATTTATTTATTTATTTATTTATTTATTTATATAATACTATAATAAACATTTTATTTTTATTAGTTATTTATTTTCATATAGGTTATTGTCAAGTTGGTTTCCATATGACACCCAGTGCTCATCCCCACACGTGCCCTCCTCCGTGCCATCACCCCCTTCCCCTCCCCCCACACCCATCAGCCCTGTTTGTTCTCAGCATTCACGAGTCTCTCATGGTTTGCCTCCCTCCCTCTCCCCCACCATTTCCCCCCTTCTTCTCCCCCACGGTCCTCCGTTAAGTTCCTCCTAATCCTCCTATACGTGCAAACATATGGCATCTGTCCTTCTCTGCCTGACTTATTTCGCTCAGCATAACACCCTCAAGCTCCATCCATGTTGCTACACAGGCCAGATGTCATTCTTTCTCATTGCCATGGAGTATTCCATCGTATAGATAAACCACTTCTTCTTGATCCATTCGTCCGTTGATGGACACTTAGGCTCTTCCCATGATGTGGCTGTTGTTGGAAGAGCGGTGGGGTGCACGTGCCCTGCGCATCAGCACCTGCGTGTGGGGTGGTGTTTTAAATCCCTGTGCGTTGCCGGCACCCAGAACATGAGAGTGGGAAGCTGGAGTTCAGCTCTAATGCCTCTGTAAGGCCTGAAGACTGGAAACGAAGCCCGGAGTGACCTGACCTTAACCGCAGGAAATCCCCGAGGGGTTTAGGGTCTCTGCTTAGGGAGGCGAAGCCTCAGCCCTCTCTGCCTGGATGAGCACTTGCTTTCTCTGTGGCAGGGGGCCTGTGGGCCTGCTGAGGGCCAGTCCGTACGGCGCAGGGACAGAGGGCCTCTGACGGGACCCCCTCCAGCCCCCCGGCCGGTCTAGTGCGTCCCCTCCGGGAGGGCGGGCAGCGCCTCCGCGTGGGCCACCCGGTCTCTGCCGTTCCGTGTCACGTCATGACTCACATGGCGCTGGCCTCCAGCTTTGGGCTTCGCCGTGAGGTTCTGCCTGCTTCCTTTATGACTCAGGGAGTTTAGAGCCTGTCTTTATACCTGATGTTCTGACCCTGCTTCGAATCCAAAGACGTTTGGAGCCCTGGGAGGATTTTTAGTCTTTTAGCAAATCTGTAAAACTAACCCTTACGCGCACGGAAGCCAAATACCTC
>NW_024080753.1:2057974-2339066 GCF_003009895.1 Hyaena hyaena
CCCCCCCCCCCCCCCCCCCCGCCCGCCTGTCCCTCCGTCCTACTTTGAGCCCCTTCAGCTCTTCAGTGTTCTGGTGATTGTCCCGCTAACTTGAACTGATCCTGTTAATGCTTCTATTTCTTGATTCATCAAATTTAAGTAACAATTGTTGAATTGTCCCTGTGCCAGATGAGAAACTTAGTCGGCTGACCGGAGTCCTTCTACCGTACCCACGATTCCTTCCGTTTCTGCTACTTGGTATGTTTTTATTTTGGCCTTGCGCTGGGTTGCCTGCATAATTTTAAGGGATAGACTTATACTCGTATTGCTTGATCCACCCACCTTCTGTAGAATGTCTTGATTCTCTAGGTGCTTACGATGAGGAAACTGGTGGCCGTGAGGGGCCTTCGTCTTTGTCCTCCAACCCCAGCTTGCAACAGAATTTTATGACATTTATATCATTTGGATTCTATTCTGCAATTGTAATTAATTCTGCTTTATCTATAGGATGATCGTTAAAATAAAAAGCTGGTATGTAACTTCTATGATATAATTATTTTGTAGCTTCTAGTCTCTAAAACCAATATTTAGTTCCATATTTGGACCCGTAGAGAAGCAGATGGACTCTGATGTCCCCGACCTTCTCTTGCACGAAGGAGAATGTCCTAAGTGTCCAGGTCAAGTGGACGTTTTTCCCTCTTCTATCAGCTGCTCAAGCCATGTAGTCCGCTTCATACATAAAATCTGACTTTCTGAAGGGCTGTTGTTGTGATGGAATTTCTAATTACCTTTCTTTTTTACCTATTAAGAAACCAGTTGCTTAATCATATTCCTTGTTACAGAGAACTTAATTTATACTTGAAAGGTTTTTCTTAGGGCTCTCTGATTTCTAGTTCTTCTTAGATCAATTGCTTTCTAAGCTGATTGTAGTGCAGTTACCTTGGATTTTTTTTTATTGCACTCAGGTTTGGTACACTATGTTTTGGAATTCATGCCCCCATCATTTTTGAGATTCTCTTTTCATGATTCGGAAGCATATACTCAAACAATTTTTTTGTAAAGAGTCACTCAGTGTCTGAAAACTTTGCCTGCCATATTTGATTATTGGTAAAGCTTGGGAAAGATTGCACTTTAGCCAATTTTTCAACCGATTTTCCATGCAATGCAATCTATTTTCTGTACAGAAACATTGTTTCAGTGTTTAGTATTTGGGGTATAAATTTCACAACGAAGATATGAATCATTCCAAATTTTACCACTTTTGCCATACTGATTTTATTAATTTATTAATTGAATTAATTTTGCATGCACAGGTTTTATTTCCACAGTCCCATTTTCTTGAGTCTACTTTTATTAAAAATAGGTGATTCATCAATTTTTTTCAATTATAAGAAAATTTTACTGTGTGTGATTTATTTTTTCAGATTTTTTGAGTTGATAATTTTTATAAAGTCCTCTCTCTTATTTTTTTATTTTCATTTTTTATTTTACAGAGAGAGAGAGAGCAGGAGAGGGGAAAGGAGACAGGGAGAGAGAGAGAGAGACAATGAGAGAGGAAAAGGGCAGAGATAGAGAGAGAGAGAGAGAGAGAGAGAATCTTAAGCAGGATCCACACTCAGCACAGAGCCCAATGCAGGGCTCGATTTCGGGGCTCGATCTCATGACTGTGAGAGCATGACCTGAGCCGAAACCAGGAGTCGGACACTTAACTGACTGAGGCACCCAGGATCCCCTAAAGCCCTTTTATTCCTGGGTCAATTTTTGTAGTTTTCAATGTTACCTCTAAATTGTGGTTCTTTAGTTATTTCAGCGTCTATTTTATTCATTGATTCATTTTTAATTTAAATTCAAGTTAGTTAACACACAGTGTGGTCTTGGCTTCAGGAGTAGAATCCAGTGCTCATCCCATCAAGTGCTCTCCTTAATGCCCATCCCCCATCTAGCCCATCCCCCACCCACCTCCCCTACAGCAACCCTCAGTTTGTTCTCTGTATTTAAGAGGCTCTAATGGTTTGCCTCCCTCCCTGTTTTCATCTTATTTTTTCCCTTTGTATTCATCTGTTCTGTTTCTCAAATTCCACATATGAATGAAATCATATGATGTCTTTCTCTGAGTTATTTTGATTAGCATAACACACTCTAGTTCCATCCATGTTGCTGCAAATGGCAAGATTTCATTCTTTTTCATTGCTGACTGATATTCCATTGTATACATTCCACATGTTCTTTATCCATTCATCCGCTGATGGACATTTGGGTTCTTTCGATACTTGGGCTATTGCCGATAGTGCTTGCTATAAACATCAGGGTGCACGTGCCCCTTCGAATCAGCAGTTTTGTATCCTTTGGATAAATTCCTAGTAGAGCAATTGCTGGGTTATAGGGTAGTTCTATTTTTAATTTTTTGAGGAGCCTCCATACTGTTTTCCAGAGAGGCCGCACCAGTTTCCATTCCCACAAGCCGTGCAAAAGAGTTCTTTTTCTCCACATCCTCGCCAACATCCGTCGTTTCCTGAGTTGTTCGTTTTAGCCACTCTGACAGGCGTGAGGTGGTGTCTCATTGTGATTTTAATTTGTATTTCCCTGATGATCAGTGATGACCATCCTTTCATGTGCATGTCTATAAAGCTTTTTAATGTGCGCTGTTTTTCTTTTGCGTGACTTATTTCCATTAAGTCCCTTTTCTGCTGAAACCTAGGCGAAATATCCTTAGGTCAGGACAACAGGGTCAGAGTGCAGTTTCTTCTGTAATAGTCTCCTTACTGTGGTAGCAGTCCCGTACTGGATTCCTTGCTGTAACTTAGCGTAAGCTTTCGCCATCCAGGGTCTTTCTGGGCTCATCTATTTTCCAGGATCAACGAGCGTCCACACGCTGTGGATTGCGGAGGACCTCATCCCTGTGTCAGGTGTCTTTCATGAGCTCCAGAACCAAACCAGTAGAGTCTCACATCTTATTTATATCAAGTCAACCATCTGTGTTTATGAAGAGGGAGGGAAGTGGAATTGAAGAGGAGAGGATTGGAGGGGTGGGAAGGGAGAGAGAGTAATTTAAATAGTGTGGCCAATTCCATCATCCAGGCACATGCGTAAGGAGCTTAATGCTGAATGGATGGGACAGAACTCAGTGAATCTAGGTTCCACATGTCATTTCAGTGGACGTATGGCTCACATTATGGGCATTGCATTACCCTTCGTGTGTTTAAACACATGTATGTTGCCTTTATCATGGGCGTTAAACACAAACTCACCACTTTGCTTGTGGATTAACTGAAGGGGGACTGGTCTGGCCCCGGGACAAAACCTGGCCGTGTCAGCCTTGTTGACCAGTGAGTTGGGACACCTCTTCACGATGGGGCCTTCCCGAGGGATTGTCCAGAGAAACTTGACTATGTATGTATTTTTTCTTGGATGCTGTATTCAGAGGCTAACGTGTAAGCTGTGATTGCCCCTCATTCACATGCCTCCTGACTCTCTCTACTTGCAGGTTCATAATAGCTTCAACTTTATGTGTTTTAAACACAGTTTATTCCCCCAAAGCTTCTTGCTCTTCTCGTGTCCTCCGTCTGAGTGAGCGGCACCACTGACCAAGCCGGTGGTGCCCAAGCCAGGAGCCTCAGCCCCTTCCCGTCCCTCAAGTCCTTCCCTCGTCCCGGCTATTTCTAAAGGGATTCTCAAATCTACCCACTCCGTGAGGTCATCCTCAGTGCTTGCGATTGTTGCAACACTTTCTGCAGTTCTACCTCCTCACCTCACCCAAGTCCTATCCATTCTCATCAGTAAGAGGGAGAGGTTTTTTTTGTTGAAAATCTGATGGTTCCTCCTGTGTAACAACAATAACAACAACAGTAACAACTCACTCCTTAGCAACCCCCCCCCCCCCGCATTACGCTCAGGGTGAAGTCCGTGGCTTTCACTAGGGGTCCAGGGCCCCACGTGCTCTCAGTGCTGACTGGGGGGGTGGGGGGCATGCACAGAGGCAGGTAGAACCTGTTGACGGACATGATGTTCTTTCCCACCCGCGGGCCGCTGCCACACTCTGGGCCATGTCCTCCATCTCCTTCAGGTTTTAGCCGAGACATTAAAGCTTTGGGAGGCCATCCCTGATCCCCGGGATTGGTCAGACGCCTACCCCGTGCACAGACAGAGTGCTCTCTATTTCTGCCTGCATCCGTCTTACTCGGTTATAATTTCTTGCCGTTTATCTGTCTTCCCCACTATACCAGGGCAGCGTCACGTGAGGGTCAGGAGGAGGGACTGTTGTTTTTTCTCCATTAGTGCCGACCACTGTTCTTAGAACAGATGCTGAGCACACGGTTGCTGAATGAACAAACCGGTGCTGTGTTGGATTACCTGTCATAATTCTGCGGAGTGCCTTGGGAGTCAACATTAGATTGGTAATCAGGTAAATAAGAAAGAGAGAGGATCCATGGCATGGGAAGTAAAGGCATTTAACATGAGCACTACTGCTTTTTCTCAGAGCCTACTTTTTTTTCTTTAAATATTTATTTGAGAGCGAGCGAGCATGCACGATAGAGCGGGAATGTGGGGGGGGGGAGGGGCAGAGAGAGAGGGAGACAGAACCTGAAGCAGCTCCAGGCCCTGAGCTGTCAGCACAGAGCCCTATGCGGGGCTCGAACTCACAAACTGTGGGATCATGACATGAGCTGAAGTTGGATGCTCAGCTGACTGAGCCCCCAGGTGTCCCTCTCAGAGCCTACTTTTAAGCTGGAGGCTGTAGAGAAAGTCCTTCTGGAAAGGGTTGTCAGCGATCGGGGCCAGTACAACTATTATCCCACGGGAGAGTGACCCTGTCAGTGTTGGCAAGTCATGTCTGCTTTCTCGGATCTTTCCTTCTGCCACATCTGGGTTTCAGAAGTAAGAGAGTCGGCAGGGTCATAGGTGTTAGTATCAATGTTCTTGCCTGTGTTTCTGGCCTTTTTGGTTCCATTCATCATATTTTAAGAACTTTGCTAACCGAGTGTGAGAAGATGCACACGCTTAATAGTTTTGATTTTGCAGCGCATACTTATCTGTTCACACTGGGGTCACTTAGTCACCATCTGCAGGCCTCGTTTCAGCAGTTTGGCTGGTTCAGCCTTACTGTCTTGCTCAATGCTTGGCTCTCAGTTTTAGAGACTGGGCTCCTTGTACTCATTGTTCCTGAGCTTCACTGTCCATTGACACCCAAGTCCTCCGGGAATGATGGCCCACTTCTGTCTTCCCTGTGCCCCGAATTCCTGCTGTATCCACAGTGGTGGTCACCTCAGTGGCCTGCCCCACAGCCAGGGGCCCCCAAGCCCCCTCACTTCACTCTCTCCTTGTAGCCCCCCGACGGCACCCCGAAGAGCAGAACTCCAGGGCAGGCTGTGCGGTTTCTGTCTTCCAGAGCTCTCCGAGGATCCGCCGCGCATCCCTGTCCGAGGATGAAAATGGATGACAGGTGCTACCCGGTGATCTTTCCAGATGAGCGGAATTTCCGACCCTTCACTCCTGACACCCTGGCTATGATTGAGAAGCGGATCGCCGCCCAAAAGGAGAAGAAGAAGCACAAAGACCAGACACCAGCAGAGCCCTTGCCTCGGCCTCAGCTTGACCTCAAGGTCTCCAGGAAGTTGCCCAAACTCTATGGCAACATTCCCCGTGAGCTGATAGCACGGCCCCTGGAAGACTTGGACCCATTCTACAGAAATCATAAGGTAGCGGGAAGGGGGCCTGGGGTGTTCTAACCATGCAGTTATAACTGGTGTTACAAGAAACCGCAAACGTTGACCTTGGGGTTTGCAGGGGTATCTGTCCTTCTTGCCGTTGCCTCCACGGCCCCGAGAACCTCTTTCTGTCCTCATTTCCTCTCTGAAATGCATGTCTTGGCAAAGAAGAGACGGTCCAGGGGCGGCAGCAAGGTTGAAAGGAAAACAGAGAAAACATAAACGATGTCAGGAAAGACTGGACTAGCAGTCAGAACAGTGGGGTGTCGGCCATTTAAGTGACTGGCTTTTTGACTTTCGCTTCACGAATCCTCTTTCTTCTGATCTGTAAAATGGGGATAATGCATGCTTCCTACAACATGGACAGGCTATGGAAGCACTTATAGACTCTAAAGCATTATACTGGTATGAGAGAGAAATATCACTGTCCAGGAACGTCCAATTCAGCAGTACGTTTCCCTTGGAAAACTCCTCAGCTATCGGCTTTTCAGGCTATTAAATGAGAATTTTGGAGGTTGGAGTCATACACCAACATGACACATAATAGAAGTTCGATGAATGAGGTCTAAGAATATGGTAATCAAGGGAGCAGGTGGATATTTTATGTGAATCCCATGCCAGTATGTGATCGTTCTGAATGTAGTTCTTACAGGGAAATTCTAGTAAAAGTTCCTTAAAGGGGCTCCTAAGTGCGGAAATGTGAGCTCTGAGCTCCTCTGCTGGCTGCTCGAAAGCTGGGGCGGTGAGGACGGTCCATTGCAATCTCTCAGGAAAAGCCCAGAAGGCCTTGCCCTAAAAACCCCATTGTGGGAGCCAGCTGAGAATGGAAAGCCCACCTCACGGGCCTGAGGTCAGAGAGGAAGGAAGTTGGGGTGGAGGTCTTAGAAATATGAGATGCTGAGACCATTCTCTGCTGGCAACCATGAGAAACTGATCTCTACAGAGAAATATTAGCTGGTATGGCCTTGTGCGGGACAGACCCAGGGTTAGCGGGCCAAACGGGAACGGTGTGTATAGAGGAAAGTGGGGTGTGAGTGGGGGAGACCAGAAAGAGGAAGAGAGATGAAGGAACAAACACACTCCAATATCTCCCCTTCTCGTGATGCCCCGGAATTGCAGGGGTGTCTTGGAGGCAGACTTGTTAACTGCGGGCTGACTGCTGGACCTCAAGGCCGAAGCAGGCAGCAGCGAGCGGTGCTGCCGAGGGCCCTGGGAGGGTAGTTCTGCTCCAGCCTGGGTGGGTGTTCTAGAACTGCCTCTTCTCAGCCAGGGCTCTCCCTTTAAATCAGAAGACATGGTACTTACTCAGAGCCCCGCACACCCTGGAGCCATACGGCCGGCACTCCCGGCGGGTCAGGTCATGGGGTAGTTAGAGCATTCCTCCTCACAAACGAGGGATCTGGAGACTAGGTGGGGAAGTGGGTTATGCCAGGTCAAGCAACCAGTCAGGGAGGGAGCTGGGCCTCAAACCCAAGGGCTCATGCTGTAGTCCAAGGCCACTTCCTGTCTTTTGACACTTCCATTTTGAAGAGCTACAGAGAAAGGGGAGGAGATATGTCAGCAAGTAGACAGCAGGAGCTGGTACCTATGATTTTAATAATTTAAACCCTGGTGAGTATAGTTAAATACACCATTAGTTGAAATATTTAAAGCAGGGAGAGATGGCATTAATAAAACATCAAGGAGCACAAAGACAGAGCCATATCATGCCGCTTATTAATCTGGGGTGACACCCCCCCCCCAAGGAGAGGTTTGCTCTCTGCCCTAAAATTGTCTTTCTAGCCAAAGGAAGGGCCCAGAATCCCCAAAGTGGGTCTTGAGCTCCTGAGCTCGTAGCTTTCAAAGAACCCTGTGGCCCATTTCCTTTCGTTATAGAGGCAACGGAAAATACCCTGCTCCACTTTTTCCTGCAGCCAGATGGCCAGCAGACAAGGAAGTTCCAGCGGCTCAGCGAAGGACAGTTGGTGGTTGGCGGTAGCTGAGGTTCTGGTACCCGCCCCCGCCATACTGTGCCGAGGCGACAAGGCCGCTTTCCTGCATGAGCACAGACTGGACTGTATGTCAGCAGCCGCTTTGCCGATCTGAAAGGAGCGGAGACATGGGAAATAGGAGTGACCCTCATTCTGCGAGGGCTTTTGTCACTAACGGCCTTGGGGACATGTAAGGGGACAGCCAGGTTACAGGTAGATGGAACGAAGGAGGTTGATGTCAGAAGCCTGTGAATGATGGGTTCCTCTGCAGGTGCTGCTCCATTCCTAGACCCTAGGAAGAAACGGCTCACGTCTGGTGCTCTTCAGTGCGGCCCAGTAGGCATTTTGGATGGGACGGCGGACGCTTAGTGGATCTGTCCTCGGTCTGGCATCCCTGGACCTACCCACTGAAGCCCAGTAGTTGTGACAGACGGCCAGAAACGCCCTCACGTGTTTCCAGATGCCTTCCATGGGGCCCCCCTCACCAATTGGGACCCAGAGGCAGACCTGCCCGTGGGGAGAATGGGAGAGCAAGTCTAGGAACCTTGATGACTTTTTCTGTCAAAGATCCTCAAGGTTAGGATCGATCGGCAGACTGTCTCGTGTAGAACTGCTCGGGTACAGAAATACAGACCTCCAGGGGCACCTGGGGGCTCAGTCGGTTGAGCGTCCAACTTCGGCTCAGGGCATGATCTCACCATTTGTGGGTTCGAGCCCCGCGTCGGGCTCTGTGCTGACAGCTCGGAGCCTGGAGCTGCTTCCGAGTCTGTGTCTCCCTCTCTCTCTGACCCTCCCCTGCTCATGCTCTCTCTCTCTCTCTCAAAAATAAGTAAAACATTAAAAAAATTTAAAAATTAAAAAAAAAAAAAAGAATCGCCAGGTCCCTGACGATTCTAAAATTTGTGAGGAAGCTTTCATTAGTAACCAAGGTAATGTACCCTATGTGCTGCGTGTGAATGTCCGGCACCACTTCCCAGGCCGCAAGTCCCCTTCCAGCCCTCGCCTCCCTAGCCGCTGCCATGGAGTTCAGGACGAAGCGCTTTGTCTGCCTCAGTTATTAGTCTTCGCCCTTGCTTCTTTATTTGCAGGGCCTAAATGCTCCGTTCCTGGAGCTTCCAGAGCATTCCACTGGCTGAGGAGTCCACCGCCCAGTACTTGTGGGCCACACGGTGGATCGGTTGGGTCCCGAGTGCGGGCTGGTCAGAAAGGGCCTCGGGCTTCAGAATGAGGCGCTGCCTCAGTGACGGCCGAGCCTCGCCGCGATCTGTGGCTCCACGGAATTTTCTCTAAATGAACTAACTCACCACAAATACTGCCCCGTCGCTGCGTGTAATTCCCGTCGCGTGTGTGTGCTTGCTTTGCAGACCTTCATGGTGCTGAACAAAAAGAGGACCATCTACCGCTTCAGCGCCCGGCGCGCCCTGTTCGTCTTCGGGCCTTTCAACCCCGTCCGGAGTCTGGCCATCAGGATCTCGGTCCATTCATATCCTCCCGTGCCTTTCGCTCCGTCCAGGTCGTGTGAAAAGCGCGAGAGGGCAAGCAGGTGGCTTCCCGGGGGCAGAGCAGGGCCGGGCGCCCCCCTGGCGGGCGTGGCCCGAGGCGGGCCTGCGGCCTCGGGAGGACACGGGCCAAGCGCAGGCAATCTCGTTAGTGGGACGGGCGGCTGGGGAGTGGTGGTGCGAGAGGCGCGTGGTGCTGGAGGCCCCCAGGGGGGCTTCCCGGAGGAAGGAGCGTCTGAGCGGAGACCCCGACGGAGGCCAGATTTCTGGCTCCCGTCTCGAGGCCCGGCCGCTGGTCCTGGCTGGCGAAAGTCGGTGCAGTGAGGACCGCCGCGGCTCTGCGGCCCCCGCCCCCCCCCGGGACCCAGCATCAGCCCTTCACCCCTCCAAACGCCTCCGCAGACTCTTCAGACGCGGCAGGAATTACTGGGCATTCCCGCCGGGAGCAGCGGGCGGTGGAGACGCGGCGGGCAGGTGGCGGAGGCGGGGCGGGGCGCGTAATGACGGGATGACACACTGGGGGGGGGGGGATAGACATTCAGGTGCCCCCCTAGAGGCAGAGGCTGAGCCGGGGATGCTTCTTTAAGTGGCTTAGCGGGGGGCTGCTCTCTGGAGAAGGAAGGAGGGGAGCAGGGCCGGGGTCCCAGGGCGCCCGCACCCCGCCCGGAGCTCCGGGGCCCCAATCCCGCCGCAGAGCGAACCGCCTGGAAGCGGGGTCCGCTCTTGTGCCCCAGCCGGTCCCACGGGAGGAAGGGGTCGTAGCCCTCCAGGTGACGCGGCCGCCGTCTGGCTGGGGCAGTTCTCCGGGGGGGACGGGTGTGAGTCCCCCGGACGCGCCTGCGGGGGGCCTGGGGCGCCGCCACGCCGGCCCGTGTACCTGCCTTAACGCACAGCGGCCACCGTGTTCAGCATGTTCATCATCGGCGCCGTGGTCACCAACTGCGTGTTCATGGCCACCGCGTGCGGGAAGGACGGCAGCAGCCTGTACGCCGACAGTGCCGAGTAAGCGTCCCGCGCTTGATACGTTGTCTTTTTATTACCTTTTGGGTAAACATTCCCTACTTCTTCTTATGATTGCTTCTTTGTCCATGTGTTATTTAGAAGTGTGTTTTTTCCCAAATATTTCATATTTTTCTAGTTGCCTTATTGCTAATGATTTCCAATTTAATTCTGTTGGAAAGAATATACTTTGTAAGATTTAAATCTTTTGAAATTAGAAGAAACTTATTTTATGGCTCTGTCGTGGGGAAGGTTTCATGTGCACTTGAAAGAATGTGGATTCTGCAGTTGCTTGATACGATTGTCTGTAAATAGTCCTATTAGGTTAAGGTGGTTGATAGTGTCATGTAGATATTTTATCCTTTTGCCATTTCCATTAGTACTGCTGCGAATTACTGAAGAGAGGCTTAAAATCTTCATCTATGATTGCGGATTTGTCTATTATCCCTTCATTTTGGCAAATTTTGCTTTATGTATTTTTGCAGCACTATTATTAGGCACATACAGATTTATGGTTATTATATCTTCCTGATGTATGCATTCTTTTATTAGTATGAAATGTCCTTCTTTATCTCTAGTAATAGTCCTTTTAGTATGGGTTTTGTCTGAGGTTAATATAGCTACTCCAGTTTTCTTAGGCTCATTGTTTGCATGGCATATCTTTTTCCATTCTTTTACTCTCAACCCTTTTGTGTTTTTGTATTTATAGTGTATCTCTTGTAAAGAGCACATAGTTGGTTCTTGTTTTTTTATGCAGTCTACTTTCTAATCTCTGCCTTTTGATGGAATATTTATTTCATTTGTATTTAATGTAATTATGAATATGCTGAAATTCAGGTCTGCTGTTTTTCTTGTGGTTTCTGTTGGTCTCATCTGGTTTTTGTTCCTTTGCTCTTCTGTTGTTCTTCCATTCCTGCCTTCCTTTTTGCTAATCAGGTGTGTTTAATATTTCATTTTAATTCTCTGCTGTTTTTTTTTTAGATTTGCTTCTTTGCATTACTTTTTAGTGATTGCTCCTTCTCTGTTGCTAAGTGGGACTTGGGATCTAGTTAAGGACAATGAGCTTGGGGCTATGCCTTGAAGCAAGGAGCATGGACACCACTGAGAATAGAAATGATCCTGGCAATATCACTGGGAAAAATGGTCTCCCCTTTTGATAGTTGGCTATTCCATACGAGGAGCTAACTGAGAGTGCGGGAGCTGCTGCTCATTCTTTACTGCAGTATCTCTGGAAACCTTTGTAGTCAAAGTGGGATCTGTGGAGGAGGCAGATTCAGGAGTGGGTATTGCTCCCATAGTGGTGGTCTGCCCTGCTCAGCTCTTCTAGGGAGATGGAATGAGTCTTCTTTTTCCTATTACTGGAAGGCAGTGGCCCAATTGGATGCTAATCTGCTCAAAGGCCAGTTTTACTACTAAAAGACCCAAAAGGCAGAGATATGAAAGAACCCTTGTCTAGGCTGTAGGGAAGCTACTGCTGTCTCCTGGTGGCATTCGTACTGGCAAAGGATGCATGACACCGAGGGTGGGAGGAGGAGGCTGGAAACGTTTTTATAAAAGAAAGCATGTGGCTGAGTTATTAGACCCATGGGGGGAGAGTTTCTCTAGCTTTGTCAGTCTCCTTTGGTTAGAAAATTTTTAAATGGGAAATTGATTCCAAGTCAACAGCTCTCAGAGAATGAATGCCAAAGTGCCCTAGGATCAGGCAGTGGTGTTCTGTTAACCTACCTGGACACCACCACACATGGCTCTGATTGGATACCCTATCATGCTTGAACTGACAGTGACACATTGCCTGGTGGGTTGGGGTCCCAAGCCCTGTTACTTGTGGTGAGCATGGCTCTACTCCATATCAGATGTCACAGTTGGTCTTCCTGTCTCTCTGTTGGCTTCTGCTGGGAGTGGGAGGTGGGAGGCCAGGCCGTCAGGTAGAAATGGCACTCAGGGGCTGCTGTCTCATTTGCCCGAGATCTAGATGGAGACTTGCAAAATCCCACAGATCTGCAGTTTCAGTCTTTTCCCAAAATACCCTTAACTTTGTAAATTATACCTGATTTTTAAAATTGGTATTTCAGGGAAGGCATGAATTAATCTGCTGTGTTCTTTGTTACCTATAAGGTGATCAGCTTAGGAAAAAAGGCTGAAGCAGAGAGCAGCTCATAACCATTTCTGCTCTTAGATTTGGCTACTTGGGATTTTTCAAGTTCCCAAGATCTTAGTTCTTCAGCTTTGTGGGCTGACAGTGATTGGATGTTCTACAGAAAAGGTCCATTCCTTTTACTCTGAACGAACAGATTGTTTGAATTGATTGTTTCTGTCCCCAAAGTGGAACCTGTTTGTGTGTGTGTGTGTACATGCACGGGCATGCACGCAAGCAGACCCAGGCTTTTTGACAGCCCGTTTTAATTGTGGTATAATACACATAACATAAAATTTACAATCTTAACTATTTTAAGTGGTATTAAGGTTATTCACATAGTTGTACAACCAATTACCACCAGCCACCTCCAGAACTCTTTTCATTTTGCAAAACTGAAACTCTGTGCCCATTAAACACTAACCCCCTTCCAGGCCCTGGCAACCGCCATTCTGTGTTCAGTCGCTATGCATTTGACTGCTCTAGGCGCCTCACTTAAGTGGAATGATACGGTATTTGTCTTTTTGCGACTGGTTTATTTCCCTTAGCAGAATGACTTCAAGTTTCCTCCACGGTGTAGCAAGTATCAGGATTTCCTCCCTTTTTAAGGCAGAATAATATTTTTTGGTGTGCACATCTTATTGATCAACTTATCAGTTGATCAGCGGACATCTGGGGTTGCTTCCATCTCTCAGCTATTGTCCAGAATGCTGCTGTGAGCATGCACGTACAACTGTGTCTTTGAGATCTTGCTTCGGTTCTTCTGGATGCGTATCCACCAGTGGGATTGCTGGATCAGGTGGTAATCCTATTTTTAATTTTTTTGAAGAGCCTCCATAGTGTTTTTCATGGCTGGTTGTACCCCTTTCACAGTCTTACCAGCGGTGCACGAGAGCTTCTGGTTTTCTGCATCCTTACCAACACTTGTTATTTTCTGAGTTTTTTGGGAAGTAGCCATCCTAATGGGGACGAGGGGATATTTCACTGTGGCTTGGATTTGCATTTCCCTGATGATTAGTGATAGTGAGCATCTTTTCATATGCTTGTTGGCCATCTGTATGTCATCTTTGGAGAAATATCTAATTCAACTCATTTAGCCATTTTTAAATTAGGTTACTTGATTTGTGCTGTTTCTTTTTTTAATTAAAATCTTTTTATGGAAACATAATGACATCAATATTATATTAGTTTGAGGTGTGTCGTGATTCAATGTTTGTATACATTGTGGAATTATCACCATAAGTCTAGTTACCATTCAAAGTTTTATAGTGTTATTGACTATGTTCCCTGTGGTGTGCATTACATCCTCACATCTTATCTATTTTATAACTGAAAGATTGTACCTCTTAATCCCCTTCACCTGTTCCATCCATCCCCCCAGTCTCCTCCCCTCTGGCAGCCATCAGTTTGTTCTCTGTACCTAGGAGTCCATTTTGTTTTGTTTTGCTTTTTAGTTTCCACATATGAGTGAAATCATACAATATTTGTCTTTCTTTGTCTGACTAATTTTACTTAGCATAATAACCTCTAGTCTATCTGTTTCCATGAATGGCAAGATTTCTTTCTTTTTCTATGGTGGAGTAATATTCCATTGTGGACATATACCACATTTTCCTTACCCATTTATCTATTGGTGGATACTTAGATTGCTTCCATCTGTTGGCTATTGCAAGTAATGCTATGTGGCAGGATGTATATCTTTTCAAATTAGTGCTTTCATTTTCCTTGGCTAAATACTCAGAAGTGGAATTGCTAGATCATATGGTACTTCTATTTTTAATTTTTTAAAGGAAACCCCATATTGTTTTCCACAGTGGTTGCACCAGTGTACATTCCCACCAACAGTGCGCAAGGGCTTCCTTTTCTTTGCATCCTTGCCAGCACTTGTTTCTTGTCTTTTTGAGAATATTCACTGCGACAGGTGTAAGGTGATATCTCACTGTGGTCTTGATTTGCATTTTTTTCATGATTAGTGATGTTGAATGTCTTTTCATGTGTCTGTTGGCCATCTGTATGTCTTCTCTGGAAACATGTCTATTCTGGTCTTCTACCCATTTTTAATCAGGTTATTTGTTCATTTGATATTGAGTTGTATGAGTTTTTTATATATTTTGGATGTTCACCCCCTATGGGATGTATCATTTCCATATTTCCATATCTCTTCTCCCATTTAGTATGTTGACTTTTCAAAAAAATTTTTAATGTTTATTTATTTCTGAGAGAGAGAGAGAGAGAGAGAGAGAACGAGAGAGCACAAATGGGGTGTGGCAGAGAGGGGGGAGACCACAGAATCTGAAGCAGGCTCCAGGCTCTCAGCTGTGAGCACAGAGCCCAATGTGGGGCTCGAACTCATGAACCATAAGATCATGACCTGAGCTGAAGTTGGACGCCCACCCTACTGAGCCTCCCAGGCGCCCCAAATCTTTAATCCATTTTCAGTTTGTTTTTGTATATGGTGTGATTTTTTTTTTGGTTGTTAAGTTGAGGGAGTTCTTTGTATATTCTAGATTTTAACCTCTCATCAGTTATATAATTTGCAAATGTTTTCTTCTAGAAGTTTTATAGTTTCTGCTCTTGCACTTAACTATTTAATCCATTTTGAGTTAATTTCTATACATGGTGTAAGGTAGGGGTCCGACTTTATTTTTTGCTCGTGGATATTGAGCTATCCCAGTGTTATTTGTTGAAAAGGCTATCCTTTTTCCACTGAAGAGTCTTGGCATCGTTGTTGAAAATCATATATGTGAGGGCTTATGTTTGGGCTTGCTGTTCTATTCCAGTGTTTTATATGTCTGTCTTTATACCAGCACCACACTGTTTTGATTACTTTAGCTTTGGTATAAGTTTTGATATCAGAAAGTCTGAGACCTCCAACTTTTTCTTTTCCAAGATTGCTTTGGCTATTCAAGATCCCTTGAGATTTGGGGTCCTGAAAGGTGAATTTCAGAATGGATGTTTTTATTTTTGCAAAGAATGTCATTGAGATTTTGATAGGGATTGCACTGAATCTATAGATCACTTTGAGTAGTATGAACGTCTTAACTGGATTAAGTCTTTGGATCCACGACCATGGGATATGGAAAGATCCAGAATGATCCAGCTTTAACCTTTGTTAAAGGGTTTAATTTTATTTATTCTCTTTGTTTCTTTGCCATCATCCCCCTCTGTGCATCAAAGTGGCAATTCTAGAATAGTGATGACAAAATAGCAGTGACAGCCCCCATCCTAAGGCCCCATGTTGGCTAAAACAACTCTCAAGAATTGGAGAGTTGTGGCCATGGAGCTAAGCACTGAACAGAGCCTACGGCTTTATCTGCGGGCCTGTTGCTTAGAATTTCTGACAACTAGAGCTTGCTTACGATGCTTGCCACTCTGAACTCCGGTTTACTGAAAATCAGAATGTGAAATGTCACATCAAAATGCAACAAAACCACATAAAGGCCAGATAAGACAGATGGGCTCTCTGCTTTTCACGTCACTTATCATGTTCCTTCTTGTTCTGAATGATTTACTTTGTAGGTATGTCTTCACTGGGATTTATATTTTTGAAGCTTTGATAAAAATATTGGCAAGAGGTTTTGTTCTGGATGAGTTTTCTTTTCTTCGAGATCCATGGAACTGGCTGGACTCCATTGTCATTGCAACAGCGTAAGAATGTCAAAGATGTTTATTGAGGAGACTTGGGGTAGGAAAGAAGCCCTTTGGCTTCCACCAGGGGTCTGTGTGGGTCCGTGTGAGTAGCTATGCGTGTCCTAATAATGCCTAGAGCTCTGAGTGCTGTGTTGGTTGGCCCTGAACAGCATCATGCACCCAATTGGCCAGAGGCCTCCGCACATGATTCCATTTCTAGGCCACATTCATGCTCTCATTCCTTCAGCCATTCAGTCCCCAAACAGTGGCCTATGATGGGCCAAGTTCTGTGCAAGATACAGGGTTGTGATAATGAAAACAAAACAAAACAAACAGACATGGTTCTTACCCTCTCGAAGCTCACAGTCCAGATGGGAAGAGAGAAAATTAACAAGGATTGCAATCTGGTTAGGGTGACTGCTGGGACAGGGCTGGGCATGCGTCAGGCTGTCAGAAGGTGTGGGAGGAACCACAGAGCCTTAAAAATCTTTGGCTCCTGCAAGCTCTCATGGAGTTGTCCTCATTTTCTTCTAGAAGTTTTATCGATTTGGCCCTTATGTTTAAGTCCATGGCCCATTTTGAGTTAGTTGTTGTGTGTCTACTGTCTATGACATGAGGTGAGGGTTGAAGTTCTTCCTGAAGGAAAGGACGTCAGGTTGGCACCTGGATGATGAGACAGAGTTGGCAAAATAAAGAACAAGGAGAGCAGTGGCAATCACCGGCACGGTAACAATAACCTAGCGTTACTTAATTTGTGCCAGCCATTGTTTTAAGCATTTGGCCTATGTTTTCCTATTTAGTACCCGCAAAAGCCCTTTGCGATAGATGCTACTAATTCCCAAGTTTTACATTTGGAACTCAAGGGTTGTGTGATCTGGGCTCTTGACAGGTGGTGTAGCGCAGTGGTGAGAGTCAGACTGCCCGGGCTCCTTCCGGGCTTGGCCACACAGTGAGACCTCATGCAAGGAAGCGCACCAGGCCTGGAACTTGATAGTCAGCCAATAAATGTTTTGATTGACTTCTCTTCCCGATAGCTTGTGGCCATAACTGCATGGACTATTTCAAGAGATCTTCATCTATGTCCGAATGTAAAAATGAGCTGGGAACAGCCTCCTGTGCACTGTGTGGTCCACAGCAATAGAGAATGATATTACCAGACCCCGAGATTAAGGTGGAGCCAAGAAGATGAGGCCCCAGATCTCACCGTGGTGGGCAGAGGGCTGAGGCTGTGTGGGGACACACAGTGCAGCTGCCGGACCGAGGAGGCCCAGCTCCCCCTGTGCTCTGTCTTGTAGGTTTGTATCATACTTCCCGAGCATCAGCACCAGCGGAATCAGTCTGTCGTCCCTGCGCACCTTCCGGGTGTTCAGAGCTTTGAAAGCAATTTCAGTGGTTTCAGGTAAGTCGAGCTGACTTTCGCCATTGCCTCTTAGTGGGAGGAATGTTCTTGTAGATTTAAACTTTCTCAAGATGGCATATCAACCAAAACCAAACAAATTCTGCTTTATTCTTGTATTGGGTCATTCAACAAATGCGTCTTTGAGCACCTACCACATGTCTACACAGTGTGCTAGCTGTTTGGGGTATAGCAGTGAGTGAACACAGGGGTCCCTGCCCTCATGGGGTTCACATGCTGAGTGGGGGTAGGGAGACAGACACTGAGCAGTAACTGTAATAAATAAGTAATTACCTGCCCTGTTAGAAAGGGCTCTGCGTTGTGGGAAAATAAAAAGGAAAAGTAAACGACACCAGGGCTCCTGGAAGTCATGGGTTCAGGGAAGCAGAATGCAGTTTTCAATAGAGCGATCAGGCTAGGTGTCAATCCATCCCAGAGGGGCTATGGCAGCGGGTTTGAAGGCAGTGAGAGAGTTTCACAAGCAGATGTATGGGGAAGAGTGTGCTGAGCACAGGCAGGAGCGAGGGGTGCAGAGACAGGAATAGAAAGGGTACAGATGGGGCCGGGCAGACAGAGCCAGGGGCCAGGTGGTGGAGGTGGGACCACACTGGTGAAGGCGGGAGGGCATGTAAGCACTAGGAGGACTTGGGCTTTGCCTTGAGATAAATGGGAGCCATGTGAGGGCTTTGAGCAGAGGAGTCACATGATCTGAGAACGTTTTTGTCTTGTTTTTGTTTTTTTCTTTTAAATGTTTTTTATTTATTTCTAGGAGAGAGAGAGAGAGAGAGACAGTGTGAACAGGGGATGGTCAGAGAGAGAGGGAGTCACAGACTGAAACAGGCTCCAGGCTCTGAGCTGGCAGTCAGCACAGAGCCCGACGCGGGGCTCGAACCCACGAACCGCGAGATCATGACCTAAGCGAAACTCGGACGCTTAACCGACTAAGCCACCCAGGCACCCCTGTCTTGTTTTGTTTTTATGGAAGTCGAGCTGACACCCAACCTTACGGTAGTTTCCGGTGTGCAAGACAGTGATCCAACAACTCTGTGAATTACACTGTACTCACAAGCAGAGCTGCCGTCTGTCACCGCACAGCACTATTACAGCACCACTGCTTGTATTCCCTATGCTTTTTTATAATGTTTGTTTGTTTATTTGGAGAGAGAGGGAGTGAGAGTGCAGGCAGGGGAGGGGCAGAGAGAGAAGAGGGGGGAGACAGAGAATCCCAAGCAGACTCCTCACTGTCAGGGCAGAGCCAGATGTGGGGCTCGATCCTATGAACCACGAGACCATGACCTGAGCCAAAATCAAAAGCTGGACGCTCAACCGACTAAGCCACCCAGGGGCTCCTATGTTCCCTATTTTGTGCCTCTCTTCTGCTCGGCTTACTCGTCACAGAACTGGAAGCCTGTACCTCCCACTCCCCTTCACCCATTTTGCCCCTCCTCTTTCTTCTACTCCTCTGGCAACCGCCAGTTGATTCTCTGTATTTATGAGTTTCTGTTCTGTTTTGTTTGTTCATTTTTTTTGAGATTCCACATCTAAGTGAAATCATGCAATATTTGTCTTTCTCCATCTGACTTATTTCACTGAGTATAATATCCTTTAGGTTTATCCGTGTTTTTGCAAATGGCACACTCTAGTTCTTTTTTATGGCTGAGTAATATTCCATCGTATGTTTTTATGTGTGTGTGTGTGTGTGTATTCACACTTACCATATCTCATTTATCCATTCATCTAATCTGACAGGCTTTAAATGGACCACTCTGTCTGTTGCATGGAGAACAGAATGAAGGGGCAGAAAGGTAGAAGCAGGGAAGTCAGATAGGAGACATGGCGGTTGCCGTGGAAATGTGCCACTCAGATCGGCTGCAGGGAACATAGCTGAGTAACGGTCCCAGCTGCCACATCTCTGGATTCACCGCTGCATCCATACCCATGCCAAGATCGTGCTTTCCCTACACGTCAGGGGGCCTAGCGCAGGCCCGTTCCTGAAGGACGTGGGCCCCGTCCAATGGGAGACTTTAGTTCAAGGGCTCCTCAGCCGCCTGGTTGCAACCCTCTCACAGAGGCTCTTCTTGTCCAGCCCTGCTTCCTCCCGCCCCCCCTTTCCCAGCTGTCAGCCCCGTGTCATGGCCTGAGGCCCTCCCTGCCAGCTAGACCCGCTTCCCCTTTGTCATCACCCAACAAAACCCTTGCACTTCTCGTTCCAGAGTGTCTGACTCTCAGGGAATTCAGACAGACTCAAGAGGCCACTGTCATAATCCAGGAAAAGAGATGGTTGTGCTCTCAGATCAGGGGGTGGCGGGGGAGTTGGTAGGTAGTGGTCCGACTCTAAAATCTGAAGGTAGAAACAGTATTTCCCGAGGGGCTGATTGGATGTGCGCTGGAGTCAAGGATGAGTCCAGGTTTTTGGAAAGATGGAGTCATCGTTAACGGACCCAGGGAAGGCGGTGAGAGGGGCAGGGCTGGAGGGCAGATACGGAGTTGGCTTTGGGTGTGTTCTGTGTGAGATGGCCCTGAGGCATCAGGTGGAAGTATCAAGGGGGTAATTAGGTATATGAGTCTGGAGAGATTGTTTTGGACATATATGAGCCCATAAGTCTATATGAGCCTATAGATGATACTTGGAGCCGTGAAATCTCATGTGATTCCCCAAGAGAGTGAGCCTCGATGAAGAATAGAAAAGGCCAAGGTCTGGGTGCCAGGACACTGCCACCTTAAGGCGAAGGGAGAAGAGGAGAGATCGGCAAAGGGGATGAGCAGGAGCCAGCAAGAAAGTAGGAGGGAAAGGTGAAGGCTGGGAGCCAGGTAAGGAAGGGCTCTCTGAACCGGGATGATGTTAAGGATGTTTGTGACTATGAACACAGTTTATCAAAAATGAAGTTATTAGGCATACGCTTCTCCTCTCCTTCCTCTTTCCCTTTACATTAAAGCATATTTACTAAAAAGTATTCCCTCTCTGCAGTCCTTCCCTCCCGCCTTCTTCCCTTCCCTTCTAGTCTCTTCTATCAATGCTTAGCTCCACTACCAAGACTCTAGGCAATTTGGATCCTTTCAAACAGAGGCAGTGGGCTGGTTATTTTCTGAAACCTCAGAAAAACAACTGCATAATGATAACTTGGCAGTCAAGACACTTTATGTAGAATTCACGCCTCTCCTTCTTTTCTTCCTCTTTTGCAAGGTCGACCTTGGTTTCCTGGGTTAAGTGAGGGGCTCTGTGCCTTGTGCTTCCGATGGGTAAAATATACATCAGGCAGTCACTTAGCAGCTATGGAGTTTCCTTCTTCATCTCTCTAAACAGGTGACCGTAGTTTTGACTCATGAAACACATGAGATCCCCGGATACTTTCTGGAAGTAAGGATGTGAGGCATGATCCTTTAAGGAGCTGTGGAAAAATCATTCAGGAATCACAGCCATCTTTCATCCAAGCCTTCTTGCTTTGGAGAAGACTCCAGCACGTTGTCATAGATGGGAGTCGGGCTCAGATAAGGTTGAAGCATCCTCTTGTTTGGCTGCAGCTGGGGTCACAGTGAAGGTCCCGGCTTGGCCTGAAGCCTCCTCCTTTCGTGGCCTTGCACTTTGAGGGAAGGTCATTTGCTGCGGGTCTGGCCTCCCACTAGATGCCGCTTTCTGTTCTCAAGTCTACCAGTCGTGCTTTACACTGGCCACCGGGAGCTTTGTCCCCCTGTGTCATCCCACACGTCGTGGGTCCTGCCTGGCTGTGCACCTCCCCAGCGGTGCTGAGGGCCGAGCCCCCGGCGCAGACGGGCGCTGGGGCTGACGTGTTCCAGCTCCTCAGCAGTACAACGTGCGCCTCCTTTTCCATCTCGGCGCCCAGGGACGTCAGGTCGTTTAGCCTGAAACCAGCTGGACGGGAGGGAGAAATGGGATCCACTACACAATTCTGCAAACCAGGAAGTCTGTAAATGCTACAGATGGGACTTTCCCTGCACGCGCCCCCCTTCCCCTCCCCACAAAGCTGATTTTAAACATTCACCATCGTACCAAAGATTGTGTCCTTATTTTGTGATGTGGCAGCCTCGTAGTGTGCCATGGGCCCAGTAGGTGTTTAGCAAATATTTCTTGAATTTAAAAAAAAAACCCTATTGTAAGTAGTAATCTCAGTTCTCCCCCCCCCCCCCCTTAGAATATTCTCATTATCTGGGTCCAGAAAGAGCTCCTCCTTCTAGCTCCTTGCCCCCTGACTGAGCGATGTCTCATGCATAACCTGTAGTGGGTAGTGACTCCGGAATGTTAAATACAGCTCTGTGTCCTTCTCCAGGGGGAACTACGTTGGCCTTAATGCTGCATGTGACCCCCAGCGCTGAGCTGTCTGCACAACTGTAATCCAGCTGCCTCTATGGGGTGTTTCTGCTCAATCTTCTAACTCGCTGTTCGCAGCAACCCTGTCCCAGGCACAGGGCTGAGCCCTAGACTGGCGTCTGTCCAAGGGCACGTACCTTCTCTGGCCAAGTTAGAACCAGAGCCTGTGGCGGCAGAATCCTGGGCCAGGCTAGTGCCCAATTCCAGCCTGCAATCCAGTGACATCTGGGGGCCCTGGACGTGCACTCTGTGCCCTTTGCTGGTGTCTGCTGTGTGTGTGTGTGTGGGGGGGGGTCCCTCTCATGCTGCTTCTTTTCCTCCCCAGGTTTGAAGGTCATTGTCGGGGCCTTGCTGCGCTCTGTGAAGAAGCTTGTTGATGTAATGATCCTGACTCTGTTTTGCCTCAGCATCTTCGCCCTGGTAGCTCAGCAGCTCTTCAAGGGAAGCCTGGACCAGAGATGTGTCAGGAAGGAGTGTGGGGGTATGGACACCCTTGAAGGTAAATATCCCACCTTTCACACCTTGCTCTGTGCCTGGTTGCCTCTTGTTCTCACCACTCACACTGTCTACAGACCGGCAGTACAGAGTCTGTTGGGCGGAAGGATGGCTTCATCCATTTGCGGTGCTCACACGGGCAGATGCGTTTCTTAGAGAACTGCCTCATTCTTTGGGTTTCCATGGAGAAGGCAAAGCCTGAAGCCACATCCACACAAGTGGTGTCAGCTCCTGTCCCTTCCCCTGTGGATCTGCCTTCTCTTTGTCATGTTTTGCGCTATTTTTGTTTCAATTTGAGAGAGAGAGAGGGAGTGAGAGAGAGACAGACGGACAGAGAGAACACACGCATGTGAGTGGGGGAGAGGGGCAGAGGAGAGAGGATTGTAAGCAGACTCCATGCTGGGGCTCAATCCCCTGACCCTGGAATCATGACCTGAACTGAAATCAAAAGTCGAGTGCTCCACTGACTGAGCCACCCAGGCGCCCCTCATCATGTTTTCAAGAAGTCTTCAGAATGCCTGGATTTGGCCAACAAATTCCTAGCCCTCCTTCTCGAATATTTTCTCCAATGATATCAGTTTTTTGTTTTTTAATTTTTAAGTGTTTGTTTATTTTTTAGAGAGAGAGAGAGAGACAGAGCATGAGCAGGGGAGGGCAGAGACAGAGAGGGAGACACAGAATCCAAAGCAGGCTTCAGGCTCTGAGCTGTCCGCACAGAGCCCGATGTGGGGCTCGAACCCACCAACTGTTAGACCATGACCTGAGCCCAAGTCAGATGCTCACCTGACTAAGCTGCCCGGACGCCCCCATATCACTTCTTCCTCCGCTGCAGCCTCTCCACACTGAGGCCTCACACGTCCCGGGTGTCACGGGGCTGCCCCGTTTCCACGTCCATCTTGGTTTCTGCAGCTTCTCACGGGTTGAGTCTGGGCCCAGCTTCCCCCAAGGCCCGGACTCGGGTTCAGTTTCGCGCACTGAGAGGCCACGGGGGTCACAGTGGCGTCCCTGCTTGCCTCGCCCTTCTCCTTCCTGCTTCCTTCCCCCCTTGCCTCTTGCTGCCTCCTGAGGCCTTACCCCCCGGCCTCTGGCCGCACAGCCCCGTCATTTTCGAGGATATTCCAAACCACTGGCCCCAGGCACACCTGGCACACTTGCTGTTGTCTCTCCTTTCAGGTTTGTTTTTTTTTTAAATCTGAATTTATGATTCTTTCCTTATCAGACTATTGCTTTGAAAAGAAAGACTCGGCTGAATTCAGAATGTGCGGCAGCTGGCTGGGTGAAAGGTAAGAGGTTCACACTCTCCTTTTCTCTCCCAAGCGGGCCACCTGTGGACCTTTCGGGGTGACGTGCAAACGGTCTTCCTCTGCTGACCCGTGGAGGCAGCGGACAGACAGTCCTGACCCAGCGTGTGTTGCAGCGAGTTCACATATGCAGCGTTAAGTTATGAACAACCCATCACTGTAATTAATAAGAGTAAAATCAGTTATTTTTAAAATCAATAATAAAACAATAAACTTATTGTAATTAATATTATATTACTGTAGACATTAATTTAATGTAATCAAATTAACATAACTTACAGATAATAAAAATTCATTTAGCATAGTTTTAAAAACTAATATAATAATTATTTCCAAGTGTTTAGAGAAGCTTCCCTTGTCCTGCAAAATTATGTTGAGTTTGTAGCTGAGGAAACCCACTGAGAATGTCATTCGTTGACTTTGTGGAGTGAGTGTTCAAGACTTTCAAAGGTTAGGAAGCATGTTTTGCCTGAGAGCCCCTGGAGCCCCTATTTTCTGATCAATGGCACTCATTAATCTCGTTAATGATGATTTAAGAGAGATGTGTAGCTACTGAGAGAAATCCCAGGGGATCTAGCCCTGTCTATAAAATGAGAGCAGTGACCTCTAATATCAGGGGGTGGTCACAGGTTCGGATTCAGCCATACTCACAAGACGCCAGAGGCTTTAATCTAATACACAGTTTACCGAGTTTTCTAAAAGGATCCTTGACAGGACCCACTGCATCCACAGCGCTGTCGTTTAATGAAGGGACCAAGAGCTGTCACGTACAGTGCTTCCTCCACGCCACACGGGGCAGGTGCGGTCACTGTAGGCAAAATCCAAGGTGGGCTGGGCCACCTGGCCACACGGACACGGCAGCCGCAGCTTCCAAACGGTCTTTATTGTGTCTCCGTCTCTCTAAGCTGGTGTGCCAGCCTCAGTTCTCCAGTCTAAGTATAGTCACAAAGCTCAGGTGTTTTATAGATGACCAGCTCCGAGTACATGATCTTCACCACTGATCATAGCGTGGAAGTTTCCAAGGAGATGGCAGGTCTGAGTTCACCCTCTGAGGCAAGTCTCCATCTGCCCGGGGCCCAGACCCGGTCTGCAGCCTTTGCTCGCTGCCTCGTTCCCTGCAGACCAGCCGGCTGGTTCTGAAGCATGAGTAGGAGGTTCTGGTAGGTGAGGGGATGGTGTGAACAATTCCATGTGGTAGACGAGTAATGGGGAAGGTTTTGCCCCTGAGGGGAAGTGGTCAGAGGGGAGTAAGAAGAAAGCAGCTTGTTAGGCAGAGGGCAGGAGACAGGAACTAACTCTGCATGGTCTGTAGCCCATCAGGGCCAAGGATTTTTACCTTGATCCCAAAGGAAACAAGGCCTGGCCAGGTTAGGTGTTTATAAAGGTCCCCGTGCGGCTACATGGAGAATGGATGCAGGGAGTGGGTGAGGCAGCCACCTGGGAGACTGATGTTGAGACAGACGACAGTCACGAAGCAGTGCAGCGAGATGCTGAGATGATGGATGAATTCCAGAGACATTCAGGAGGCAGAAAGAGCAAGACTTGTGAATCGGACAGGGGTGTTGGCATGGTCACTGTGCGCCAGTGCGTGTGGGAGGGTGGTGGGAAGGGTAGCGGGGAGAAAACCATTCCGAGGTGCTTCTCTTCCTTTCGGGGTGAGTGACTCGTGATATCTTTGCGGACATGGGACACTGGAGGGGAAACCGAGGCACCTGTATAGGTGCACAGGAAGGCACGGCCATACAGGGAGAAACAAGCTGATATTTTGAATGGTGACCAGGAAATAAGGTAAATCAAGTATGTTGGGTTCGACCCCAAGAGCTTCGTGGAAGGTAAGGGCACTGAGACTTCATAGGGTTTCACTGAGGTCTGGGAGAAGGGGGCACAACGGATGTCTTCCTTCTGAGTCATCGTAACCCAAAGCCTACCACTCACCAATTCCTATTCTGCCCGCCAAGCAAATTCCCAGTTGGTCAGGACCTTTGATTGAATGTGACTGATCAGCCAGGCTTACCAGGTATCTGAAGAAAGCCCTCGGCATAAAGGGGGCCAACATAAAGAAACGGGGAGAGTGGCCACTGTCATAGCTCAGGCAGCTATAATGAAACACAGTAGACTGAGCGACTCGTGGACAACAGAAATGTATTGTCACAGCTCTGGAGGCTGGAAGCCCAACATCAGGGCACCAGCTTGGCTGGTGGGGGTCTCTTCCAGGTGGTAGGTGGCAGTCTTCTCTGCTGTGTCCTCACATGGCGGGGGCGGGGGGGGGGGCGAGAAAACTCCCTGAGGTCTCTTTCATGAGGGAACAAGTCCCATCATGAGGGCTCCCCTCCTACGACTGCAAGATATGAATTTCAGGAGGACACAAGCATTCAGGCCATAAGAGCTGTGGACAAAACAGCAGTTGAGAGAGAACCAAAAAGGACTTTTCACACCTTAAACAGGGTCCTCAGCGCAATTAAAAGAGATACTGTATACGTAAAAACAAAAACAGCTCATTGTGAAAAAGGAACAGAGAACACGGAAATTTTTTTTGGTAACATGAATTACAAAAAATCAATAATAGAATTAAACGATTAAGCTGAGGAGGGGCACCTGAGTGGCTTAGTCGATTAAGCATCCAACTTTGGCTCAGCTCATGATCCCATGGTTTGTGAGTTCAAGCCCTACACTGGGTTCTGTGCTGTCAGCACAGAGCTTGATTCAGATCCTCTGTATCCCCCTCTTTCTGCCTCTCCCCTGTTCATACGCACATGCATGTGTCTCTCTCTCTCTAAAATAAACATTTAAAATTTTTTTTAAAGATTAAGTTGAGGATTATGCTTCAGAAAGTAGTTAACAACAGGCAGAGACAGAAAATAGGAGAATAAATATCAATCCAGAAATTCCGACTTTCAACTGAATAGAAATTCCTGAAACGGAGCACAGAAAAAACAAAAGAGAGAAAGTTAGCAATGCAACAATACAAAGAATTTTCCTGAGCTTGAGGATGCATGTCCCTCCATGTCCCAATGCAGCGAATGAAGAAAGGCCATTCCAAGTGCATTATTGTGTCATTTCAGATCCTTTAGGAGTAAAGATCTTAAAACAAAGAGAAAAAGTTTACCCACAAAGGAACAAAAATCAAAATGACATCAGAGTTCTCAGTGGCAACACAGGATAATCAGTGCACAATGCTTTCGTATTTCTAAGGAAAAAATATTTTCAAACCAAATATGTCAATCAACTGTGAAGGTAGAATACCTGAGAAGGTATACTCACATAGGCAAAGATCACCTAGTCTTTTTCTTCTTTCTTAAAATTTTTTAAAATGTTTATTTGAGAGGGAGGGAGAGAGAGAGTGCGAGCAGGGGAGGGGCACAGAGAGAGGGAGACACAGAAGGCGAAGCAGCTCCAGGCTCTGAGCTGTCAGCACAGAGCCCCATGCGGGGTGTGAACCCATGAACCGGGAGATCATGACCTGAGCTGAAGTCGGAAGCTCAACCGACTGAGCCCCCCAGGCGCCCCTCACCTAGTCTTCTTAAGAAGCCATTTGAGATTTGTTCCAGAAAAATGAGGAAATAAACTTGGAAAAAGCAACACACAAGAGCCAACAAAAAATGGATCTGACCCGGGAGAACCATCAAGAAAGGCCACAGCGTTTTTCTGGAAAGAGGGACGTAAGTAGTGAAGGAGTGGGACAGGATGTTGAGGAGCTAACCCTCATCTGCCAGAGCAGCAACTTAATCACCAAGGACTAAAACTGACAAATATCAGCATAATTATTATATTTCGAGGTAGGGACATAAGCGAGTTGCAAGTTGTTGACTTTGGGGCATGTAAATGGTGGTTAAAGAGCGATGGAACGGTCTTCATCACAAGCCTTGGGCGCCACATGATTTTTAAACTGCAAGCATGTATTGCTTCGACCAAAATACTGTATTTATCAAAAATGAAGAAAGTACGTAGCCTTAGTATTATCTGGTAGATGCACTCGGAGACGTGTGCTTTGACGACGTGGGCAAAGACCCATGTCCACAGTATCCACTGTTGGTAAAGTAAAGCCCAAATGTTTGTGAGGCCAAACAGACTGTTGACACCTGAAGCCTGCATCTCCGCCATTAGCACGGCCATTGAAGGAGTCATAGGGCTGCAAGGCAAGAAGAGAAACGAGGCACTTCCCGCACGCTCGTGTGGAAGGGCCTCCGTGCCATTTTGTTCCCTGAGAAAACAGCAAGGCGCAAGAGGGGGGTCAAAGAGCGCTCCCAGAAATGAACTTACTAATCAACCCATTTGAGAAGAGCCAGTGAGAACCCACAGTGAGGTAGGGCCGGGGGGCTTGGCGGCGGCTCTGTGCCCAGGGCTTCCCGAGGGCGCCGGGGTCCCCAGGGGAGCAGGTGCGTTGGCCAGGACGCGTGGGAGGCAGCAGCGAAGCTGGCCTGGCCCCTAACTCGTCCTCCGTTCCCTCGTTTCCGTCCAGCGCCTGTTCCGAAGAATTTCAGTGCAACCACACCAGGCGGAACCCTGACTACGGTTATACCAACTTCGACAACTTCGGCTGGTCTTTCCTGTCCATGTTTCGGCTTATGACCCAAGATTCCTGGGAGAGGCTTTACCAGCAGGTTATCGATTCTCCTCCTCCCGTCTCCCCCTCCCCCTCCCTCTCCTCCTCTCCCCCATCTCCCCCTCCCCCTCGCTCCCCCATGTCCCCCTCCCCCATCCCCTCCCTCCCCCTCCCCCTCCCCCTCGCTCCCCCATCTCTCCCTCCCCCATCCCCTCCCTCCCCCTCCCCCATCTCCCCCTCCCCCATCTCCCCTTCCCCCTCCCCCTCCCTCCCTCCCCCGTCTTCCTCTCCCCCTCCCCCCTCCCTCCCCCTCCATCACTCGCTATCTCTTTGTCACTTATTCATAACTTGCCGGCCACCCTGCACTTGTCCCCTCCTGGTCCCCGGCAGTTGTACCGTTACATTCTACTCCAGATACTCGGTTAGAAACACGGCAGAAGCGCCTCCTCTTCCCAGACGCGTCCCGCCCCGGGGCCCCGGCAGCGCGTCGGCCGCCGCCGCTTCCCGCGGGAAGCACCCTTCCCGCCGGGCCCTTTCAGTCCGGAAGTGCAAACAGCGTGAGACGTTCGCACGGCACCTCTCCGCGCCGAGGGGCGGCAGGAGCCCCCGGGAACGGGCGCCCGGCCGGGGGGGGGGGGCGCTGGCTGAGGGACGGTCCCGTCCTGCGGACGGCGCTCAGACCCGGCTCTGGCTTCGCAGACCTTGCGCACCTCGGGGCTCTTCTCGGTCTTCTTCTTCGTGGTGGTCATCTTCCTGGGCTCCTTCTACCTGATTAACTTGACCCTGGCTGTTGTCACCATGGCTTACGAGGAGCAGAACAGAAACGTTGCTGCCGAGACCGAGGCCAAGGAGAAGATGTTCCAGGAAGCCCAGCGGCTGCTGAAGGAGGAGAAGGAGGTGGGGCCTGCGGGGGGGCACACGCGGGGGGGCACACGCGGGGGGGCACACGCGGCGCCAGACGGGGGGGCCTGCGGAGGGGCACACGCGGCGCCAGACGGGGGGGCCTGCGGAGGGGGCACACGCGAGGGGGGCACACGCGGCGCCAGACGGGGGGTCTTCGGGGGGGGGCACACGCAGTGCCAGACGGGGGGGCCTGCGGGGGGGGCACACGCGGTACTAGACGGTGGGGTCTGCGGGTTGGGGGGGCTGCAGAGGCCGTGAGGCCTTGGGCCGGAGGCTCAAGGCTTCTAAAGGAGGCCTGGTGTCAGGGCTTTGTCTGCTGTGCTCTTCTGAGAATTTAAGCCCCTGGAAGACGGGCTCTGCTGCCGGCTCTCACTGAGATGTCCAGGCACGGAGCTCTTGAGAGCAGGGGACCCGAGGTCTTCTGAGACCTGGGCCTTATAGGACAGACCCCAAAGTGGGGCCCGTGGGTACAAAGTGCATCTATGTAAATTAAGGCTCTGCTGCAGGCTTGCTTATGGGAATTTGGAGAGTTTGCGTTCAGGGCTTTTGCTTGGGGGGAGGTGGGGAAGCAGCAACGGTGCTAAGGACAACAGCCGTGATTACCTCCCCTTCTAGAAACGTCCGTCATATGTACAGGCCATTCTCACTGTTTCTTGGTATCTTTACATTTCTCCAATTCTAAGATCTCAGGGACGTGTTTTATACGGTTTCTCATCCTCCACGGAGGTTTTTGGGGGGGAGCTCATCAGGTGTAATCAGGCGTCGTCAGGCAGATGCATGTTGAGGGCCTCGCACGTTCGGGATGCCGTGCACAGTTTAGGGATAGAGACACGGAAGAGTTAACGTTGCCCCTGCGGCTACAATCTCCTGGAGAAGCAAACAGGGTGTGTCCCTTGTGTAGCAAAGCTCGCATATTCCAGGTAGGAGAGGCGCAGCGTGGGTGGGAAGATGCCTCCAGAGCAGAGGAGAGAACGCCCGCGAAGGGCAGGTCATTCGCAGCGTTTTGTGCGGAGGTATAATCCGTGCATTAATTGCGTGTGTTTACTTTCTAAGGCTCTGGTTGCTATGGGAATTGACAGAAGTTCACTTAATTCCCTGGAGGCATCATCTTTTTCCCCAAAGAAGAGAAAGCTATTTGGTAAGAGGAACCGGAAGTCCTTTTTTTTGAGAGACTCTGGGAAAGATCAGCCTTCAGGATCAGATTCTGACGAAGATGCCACAAAAAAGGCAAGTGGTGGCCCGGGGACTGATGATACTGTAGGGGGATGGGTCTAGTTGTGGGTCAAGTTCATTTAGTCATTCATCCATTTGCACATCCTTTCTCGCATCCATGCCTCTGTTCAACTACCCGTTTCTTCACAAACATCTATCTGGCGTGTTGACAGTTTGACTACCTGCTTGGCACCGGGCAGGTAGCGGGGACATATGAGATGTCCGAAACAGACAGCAAACGATGAAGACACACGAAAGAGGTGGCAGGTACGGTCAGTGCGACAGCTGACCTGATGATCACATGTGGGAGAACAGACCAGAAGCAATGCCTTAGAGGGGTGTCTTGTGAAGGAAACCCTAAGACATTAAAGTGCAAGTAGAATATTTGGGAAGTGACCCCAAGAAGCACCGAGAGGGGCACATCGAAGAGAAGGTGGCCAGCTGAGGTCCATTACTAAGCTGGTTACCACTCAAGGCACTTAGAGTTTAATCTCCGTGGAGTGAGGGCTCCAGGGACCGAGTTCGGCCCACCCACTGCACTGGTTCCGGACTGCTGGACTCTGGCGACAATCGTTTTCCTGCGTTTCCGACTTGGTGTGCATTAGGGCACAGGGTGGTCGGGCCAGCAGAGCAGGCCCCCAGGGAGGACCCAGGGACACACAGACTCAGCCAGCAGCAGCAGCTGCGGCCTGGTGGGGGCGGGAGAAGAGCCGTGGTTCGGAAGAGTTCCCAGAGGAAAGAAGCGTCCGTGCGCAAAGGATGAATCAGTGTTTCGTCCTTCAGTCAAAGCTGAACGGAGCGCCACAGGTAGAGCGGGTCGCAGGTGCAAAGCCTGGAGGCGGGGAGAGCAGGGGAGCGTGAGCCCGCAGAGCACTTGCGAGCGAGTGTGTGCACCTGCGTGTGTGTGATGAGGCTGGGGGCGGCCTGGTGAGAGGCGATAGCGGTACGATGGGGTCATCACAAAAGCCTTGAAGCCGAGCTGAGGGGTTTACCTTTACTCAGGGACCAAGGGCTAAGCAGTAATGAAAGGTTTTAAAAATATTTTTAAATGTTTATTTCTGAGAGAGAGAGAGAGAGCAACAGAGCAGGGGAGGGGCAGAGAGAGGGAGTCACAGAATCTGAAGCAGCTCCAGGCTCTGAGCTGCCAGCGCAGAGCCCGACGCGGGGCTCGAACCCACGAACCGTGAGATCACGACCCGAGCCGAAGTCGGACGCTCCACGAGCTGAGCCCCCCAGGCGCCCCTGAAACGTTTGAAGCAAAAGGATGACTTGACCAGATTGACAGTATTGAAATCCTAGACGCGCTGAAGAGACCCGGCCAGAGCAGGATGAGGCTGGGGGAGCAATCCGAGCAAGAGGCGGCGGGGGCTTAAACTGTGGTGGGCGGGGGGCCGGAGCGCGGGGAGAGAGTAACGGTGCCGTGACCTCCAGAAGAGAAAAGTCGGCACTTGACCAGACGTAGGGGGGAGAGGCGGGTTCGTGGCTTGGGCAGCCGGCCTGATGGAGGGCAGTTTCCTGGGGCGGGAAAGGAGCTTGGCAAGCTGGGGCTGCGAGGGCCGCCCGGGCAGGGGTGCTGAGTAGGCCAGGCGGAAATGAAGCTGAGGGGTCGAGGAAACCCTTCTTTTATCAACGGGGCGGGGGATGTTTGAACATGTTCTAATTGTGCAGCGAGAAATCAAGGAAAGGAAAACGTTGGCAAGACAGGCCAGGGGATCATGGCTATAGAGCCGCTTTCCTGAGATGGAAGGAGGCGAGGTGGTCAGAAGGGGGGTGTGCAGGCCTGAGGGGAGGCGGGGAAGGGGGCCGGGGGCATTTGCCGAAGTAGGTGGGCACCCCTCCTCTGTTGCTGTGTGCAGCTGTCTGATGGAGCGACAGGGACCCGCCTCTCGGTTTAGAGGCTTCTTTAACCTCAGACCGTAGCATATTGAAGAGGCTGCAAATATTTTTATATATTTTGAAGGTTTTTTTCCTCATTTCACAAAACAATAGACCAAGACCAGACACCGAATAAAAAGAGTCTTTTCCCTTAAGCCCAAACAGCGAAAAGCTGTAGAAAGTCTACAGGTTGCCTTTAAAATAGCTGGGGTGCCCTGGGGCTCAGTCAGGTGAGTGTCCGACTTCAGCTCAGGTCATGGTCTCACAGCTCACGGGTTCGAGCCCCGCGCCGGCTCTGTGCTGACAGTGTGAAGCCTGCTGGGGATTCTCTCTCCCCTCTCTCTGCCCCTCCCCAACTCATGCTTTCTTTCTGAAAATAAATGAATAAACATAAAAAAGAATACAATAGAATAAAATAGTTCCCTCTGGGGCCATGGCTGGTCAGAGCTTTGGGGAAATAAGTCATTATGGACAATTCTCTAGGTAGCTGATGATTTATGCCTTTTCGTCTCCAGAGGCCTTAGAATTGTAGGTAAGCGAGAGTCAAGCGCCCAAGCACAGCCTGAGAGGGTGCTTGAGCTTTAGTATATAGATTTTGTCATTTATTTTGGCTGCTCTTTTTAGTTACGACTGTTTCAAAATGAATTTAGGCGGCCGTTCCTGGCACTTCAGTCCCTGGCCCCAATCTACCCTCCGAGTGTGTCTTTCCCCCACGCCTGCCACTCAAGAACATTTTTTCTCGATTTGACTTTTTATTGCTTTTGTACCCTGAACTGTTTGTTGCTCATTCGTTTTTGTAAAATTTTGTTTGCTCTTTGTTGACAATGAATAAATCACGAGGAAGAGGCATTTCCATAGTTAGGATCCTGGAAATGTGCCTACATAAAAATATGAATGTCAAACTGTATCTTACTTCTTTATGAAATACGAAACAGGGAAATTGAACCTTTGGCCTGCCATGAGATGGAAGGGAGTGGAGCTCTCCAAGGTTATTAGGTCTTTTCCAGGCGTGTGGCATTCAGAGTAGCTTGTGACCTTTGAGGAGAGCCAGCCCCTCCCCTCTGAAGGGCCACCCTGCCTTCCTTCTCTTACAGCCACACATCCTGGAGCAAACCAAACGGCTGTCCCAGAACCTGTCCGTGGATCACTATGACGAACACGGGGACCCCTTCCAAAGGCAGAGGGCGCTGAGCGCTGTCAGCATCCTCACCATCACCATGCAGGGTAAGCTCTGCGTCCCGGCCCCGGGGACAGCCCAGCCGCAGTGACGGCCCTCCATTTTCCTTCTTCCCTTCTCCCCCAGAGGCCCTCTGTAGCCCCCCAGCTTCCTGCAGAGTGACTTCTTGTGCCTCTTTGGAGCACGGGAGCCAAGTGGCCTGAGGAAGTGGGCCCGCCCTGAGTTGGCCGTTGGGTTGTGGTGGGAACTGGCTGGCCTCGGGGTTTGGGACCCAGAGTACAGACCCGCCCACCCCAATCAGACCCGCAGCCCCAGGAGGCCGCAGTGACAATGACAGGGAAGTTTCCAGCAGGTGAAGTCAGAGTGAGGACTCTGGCATGGACGGTGGAAGCGCCCCACGTAGATGGGCTGGAACCGGCTGACGGACCTCATCAACAGCAGGGAGCCGGGACCCCCCCGCCGAGGGCTTGGTGCTCTAAGGCAGGACTCACGTCCTTACAAGGACGGGGGCAGATTGTCCTCAGCACTTCTGAGCCCTATCGCATCACTTCATTTGGCTTGCAGGAGCCCCTTGAAATGGTGCCAGGGAAATCAGGCTGAATGCAGCCGGCTGAATGAGTACCTTTCGTTTCAATGTGTGTGGATGCCCCTGCCTGAGTCCCTCTCCTTCCTCTGAGCCCCGGTAGCTCTGTGTGCCTCTGTTACAGCTGTCACCACGGTCTGCCTTGAATGAACGTACCTCGAGTGTATACCTTTCTCTCATGGCTGCACAGCCTGTCGCTGCTGGCTTCCCCGTCTGTATCTCTGACCGTGCGGCCAGCTCCCAGATGCTCAGCGCAAGCACAGAGACTGGGTGTGCGTGGCTGCACCGCACGGAAGTCGTACGTGGCAGACGTTTCTGGCGACACCCCTCGGTGCCCTTCTTGGCCGATCACGTTGCTCACAAGAGACCCTAGAGAAGAGGGAAGAGAGTGGAAGGCGCTCAGGCCGACCGCAGCCAGATGGAGTCAGAGCCAAGCACTCATCTGCTCTTTCGTTCTTCTCCAGAGCAAGAGAAATCACAGGAGCCTTGCCTCCCCTGTGGAGGGAACCTGGCGTCCAGATACCTCGTGTGGAACTGCAGCCCCCAGTGGCTGTGCGTTAAGAAGACCCTGCGAGCCGTGATGACCGACCCCTTCACGGAGCTGCTCATCACCGTCTGCATCATAATCAATACTGTCTTCCTGGCCTTGGAGCATTACAAAATGGACCGCAGTTTTGAGCTCATGTTGTATACAGGGAATGTGGTAACTTCAGGGTTTTTTTAATATAAAAACATTTCAAATTATTATTTTAACATTTATTTATTTTTGAGAGAGAGAGAGAAAGAGACAGAGTGTGAGTGGAGGAGGGGCAGAGAGAGAGGAAGACACAGAATCCGAAGCAGCTCCAGGCTCTGAGCTGTCAGCACAGAGCCCCATGTCAGGCTCGAACTCACAGATCGTGAGATCATGACCTGAGCTGAAGTCAGACACTTATCTGACTGAGCCACCCAGGCGCCCCTAAAATATAAAAATATTTCAAACTGAATTATAACTTTCCGAGTCTAAACGTTTTGTGAGCGGCCTAACCTAGCCAAGGTCCTTGGTCCCCTGAGGTGGAGTAGAGGAAAAATACAACTGTTAGGATTTTGTTTTTACTCGTTCGGGAATTTTCCGTGGCCCCTGTGTTGGCCCTCTGGTGTGCTAAGACATCTCTTTAGCCATCCGGTGGAAAGCCAGAAGCCAGCAGACATCTTAAAAGCTCAGCTATTTGGAACGATCCAGAAAACATTAACGATGTCCAGAGACCCTTGGTAATGTGTCTCATGGTCCCCAGTGATGCTGATGGCATCATTTGTCGCAAAATGATGTGACTGCCATTACTAGGTATTATTCCCCCTGGAAAGGTGGGTCAGGGCCTGGCAGCTGTGGGAGGCTGACTTTCCCAGGAGGGGGTGTGCAGAGCTTATGGGGTGCGGTGGGTGGGTGTGGGGGCTCCAGACTTGAGCCTGCTTCAATATGTTTCTCATGAGATGTATCTAATCCAAGTTAAACTGGGAAAATTAGGGTAGAAGAGCAGACGTTTCATGAACTGTTTATTTATTGTTCCCAGAGATGGCATTTTTCTCAAGGATTAATTAGTCTCCCAAATATCAGAAATAGCAAATAATTACCCACTGAATGTTCTCTCCTAATTAGCTAATGAGCGAATAGGCTAAAAATCTTACCAGAGTACGTAGCCATTTATTCTTTTTTTTTTTTTTCATTGTTCAGTTTACATCCAAGTTAGATAGCAGATAGTGCAAGTGATTTCGGGAGTAGATTCCTCACTGCCCCTCACCCATGTAGCCCCCCCACCCCCGACCCTCTGTTTGTGCTCCGTATTGAAGAGTCCCTTATGGTTTGCTCACTCCCTGTTTTTATGTTATTTTTGCTTCCTTCCCTTATGTTCATCTGTTTTGTCTCTTAAATTCCTCAAATGAGTGAAGTCATGTGATATTTGTCTTTCTCTGACTAATTTCACTTAGCATAATACCCTCTAGGTTCATCCACGTCGCTGCAAATCATAGCCATATATTCTTAAAGTTTTATTTTTCCAATTTAAAAAAGTAATACATGCTTTTTTTTACATTTTAAAAATAAGGAAAAGTACAAATAAGGGGAAAAGAAAGCAGGAATTTGTTTCCTATGGTCCTGTTAGCAAAGATGGTCATTTTTAGCACTGCGGAAGATTTCTAGGCAGTATGAACGTATGTGCTTTTTAATTCATTATTTTACATTGATCAGAACCCCCTATGCCCACTGAGTCAGAGGCTGGTCCACAGAGCTGCTTCTGCGCATCAGGCTTAGGTACCTGTCACCCTCAGTGCCCGGGCCCCCCCAGGAGCAGCAGGGGTAGGGTGGGACCCGGCGCGGGACCAGGGAGGTTCCCTGTACAGTCTGCATTCCAGTCTCTTTCACCAAACTGCCCTTGGGAAGAAGTGCCCTGTGGGTGCGTGTGGGTCGGATTCGTGGGTGCACGAACCTAACACACACATGGTCCCTTCTAACAGGCTGGTGTCTTCTGGGCTCCAGGCCAGCGTATTCAGCCATCTCCTGCCGACGTATCCCAGACGTGGGCTGGCCGTGTTATGTCACCCACAAAGCCGTGGCTCCTGGTCAACAGTCAGCAGACCCGTCTCCCGCCACCTCCTGGTGGATGGAGTTCTTAGATTAGTTCCAGAGAAGGCCCCGGGAACCCGAGTCGTGCCCCCAGACAGGCTTCCCAGTTGCAAAGGGGGCCCGTCCGTCCCTTCATTTTCTGGTCCAAGTGTGGGAAATGACAAAAGCCACCCTCTCAGATTTCAAACTGGTTAGACGTTCTGGGTGTTGAGAGGAAGCTGTATTTTGCAGTCAGAAGCTGCATAATCAAGTGGCCTTCCTCAGCCTGCCCAGAAGCGCCACAGAAGGAGGCCCAGGGACAGTGTTGGTGTCTGAGTTCACAGGCAGCAGCTGCGCCCCGGCCCCTGGAAATCGACTGGAAACCTGCAGGGTGGGCCACGTAGCCTGTGCGTCCATTCCATGCGCCCCCTTCCCCTAAGCACACGGTACGGGGGTGGCGCTGGTGGAGGGCGGCTTTGGAGCCCTGGTTCCCAGGAACACACCCAAGCCCCCCTCCTCTGATGGGTGGCCAGTGGAGGCCTGGGCGACTGGACTCTCTAGGCTTTGGGATTGCTTGACTCAGGGGAGTACAGTGAGCCCCCGGAAAGCCATGAACACACAGCAGTGGAGTTGGACGGCAAAACCAATGGTCCCAAGGCATGTAGGGATGCTGTGGGGCTGGGCAGGAGGGGGATGGGGAGCTCAAAAGGGGATCAGTCCGGCACAATTAATCAGACCAGGTGACACTACAAGCTGGTAGTAGCTCTGGGCAGAGGTAGATAGAAGTATTTAAAGGGTAAAGATCGATATAAGCTTTGGGTTTTTTGGGTTTTTTTTGCCACCTAGATTTCTATTCGCCTTAGATTTGTCTTTGTCTATCCACCCCGCCCCCCTTTTAACTTGTCATCTGTTACTTTTAATAAGGACATTTAGAAATCATTTCTGAGGTTTTTTTCTTTTCCAGAGCTGTAGAGGAGAGTCTTATACCTGACAACCTTTTTATATTACTGTATAATTTATACTATTGTTTTCTCGCATCCACTTATTTGCACACGTGTGAGGGAGAACGTGCTATTTGCTATGAAGAAATACTTTATTTTATCTTCTAAGATGTAGGTGATAGATTTGGTTTTGAATTTGGCTGCCACTTATTCAACACCGCAGTGTTTTTCAGCCCGTATTTATCTAATTTTCAAAGACAGAAACAAAAACATATGTTTGTGCCCGTGGAAATCACAATGTGATTTGTGTAGCTCTCACCCTTCCTTTTAAGTCTTTGGTACTTTGTTCCGGAGTGACGAGCCCTGCATTCTGCGAGTGAATGTTGAGGATTATCCGCCAACCCACTTCTCCTCCTTTCAAAACCAAGACCAATCTGGGGTTTTGCCCATGATATTCATCATCTCGGCTAAGCCTACATATTGAGTTGCTTAAAGACATTTTCCTGTTCCTGGCAGCGTTCTTCAAGTCTCTGCTCTGGGCCCCTTTCAAATCTTTTTTCTGATCCAAGTGTCAGCCTTGCGTGGCTGGGTGAACGCCTCCTGGGTTCTGCTTTATGGAGGATTTTTACCTTCAGTTTTCGAAGCTGCCGTGTGCCCCGCCCCCTCCCTTCATTTTGGAGCCTTTGTTGGCATTTTAAAGGGAACTTAGAGGAGAGATTGCTTGACATTTTCTATCATTCTGCCCTCTCCCTAGAAGCCAATTTTGCCTTATTTTCAACGGAATGGGGAATAGTACTTACCCGCCACGCCGCGGTCTGCGAGCTTGGTAACCCTGGAGCGGGCATTATGGGGAGGTGCTGGGAGAGGCGCAAAGGGAATCAAAATGCATTTTGTTTCCTGTACCTTCTGCGATGCCCTCGGGCCGTTCTTGGGATTGTGCCTTCAGGGAGACGTAGCTTCCTTTTCTCACTCTTCCCTGTCTCACTGCAGGTTTTCACTGGCATTTTCATGGCAGAAATGTGCCTGAAAATCATTGCGCTCGACCCCTACAACTACTTCCGCCGAGGCTGGAACGTTTTCGACAGCATCGTGGCTCTTCTGAGTTTTGCAGATGTGATGAACAGTTTGGTTGTAGGAAAGCAGAGTCCTCTGTTTTTCCATTCCTTAAGAGTGGTAAGGCGCTTCCTGTTTTATTTTACTGAAATGCCTTAGCTGCCAGGATTGACGAGAGGCTTGAGCGAGTTCAGTGGCTATTTTGCGTAAAACTTAACTCCTCTCACCTTCACCCGAGGATCAAAACCGCACCCCTCCTGCCGGCAGGTTTTGCGTATCTTGGGGGATCCCGGGGGTCTTCTCCCAGCCGAGCCCCCCCCCGCCTCCCCCAAGATGCCCGTTTAGGCAACCAGATGCGGTGTGTGCCTTCTGGTGTCAGGATCAGCGCACCAGCCCTCCCTCGATCGCTTCCCCACTACCCACCCCTGCGCTCTGAGCCAGGCACCCTCCTGTCTGGGCTCCCCAAGGGGGTGAAGACTGCAGACCCCAGGCGGGGGTCTCGCGAGGTTCCAGGGCTACACTCCCGCCCTGGGGTCCTGGCCCTCCGTCCCCTGAGCACGGAGGCCGCTGGTCACCTCTGCAGAGGCACCTGACAGGCGCTGACCCGAAGGGGGGCTGCAGGATGCGCACAGCACTGTCTCCAAGGAGTCTGCCACCTGGAGACGAGTCGCGGCAGGGCCAGAAATGACCGTGAGGCGCAGTAGAGTGTGTGACAGACCCCACGAGAGGTGTGGCTGGAAAGCTACAGAGAGACCGCTTCTGACGAGAATCAGGAAGCCAGAAGAGGTGGCTTTTTGTCCTCTTGCGGAGATTTACTTCTTCCTTCGGCAGAATAGGATTTCCAAGAGGGAGCCGTTTGCCTCAGTTACCTAAACGTACATTTTATACTTGGGATATGTTTGGTGATCACGCTGCCCGGAGTCAGACATTATTTTAGGCTGCGCTCCTGAAGTTATTGGTGCTCAGCAAAATTACATTTGCTTTACGAATGTTTAGGCTCATTACAGCCACGCTCGGAGGGGAGGGACCCTGGATCGTCTTTATATGAGGACAGAACTGTGATTTTCCCCCATCTACCCTCTGAGGACACAGTGCTGATCCTTCCCTTGGGCCATAAGTCTTACTGACCCGAAGCGTTTCTCCCAAATAGTTGATAGGATTGTACTTTGGAATGAAAGCCATCGGTTTACCTTGGATGTTAACGTCAGAAATAACCTATGACCCTAGCTGCCATGTTGTCTCCTACAGGGCCTGTAAGGGTCCACGGAAAAAAATTTCTTTTTCGGGAAAAGTATGTGTGTTTTGAGTAGCCGATTGCTTTTTCTCTCCCGGGTACAAAATGTTATGTTTCTCTCATCACTGTTAGCTTGGATTCAGACTTGTGACCCGAATTATGTAATGCAGGAATTAGCAATTTTTTTCTGTAAAAGGCCAGAGGATAAATATTTTCAGCTTATAGGCATACGGACTCTGTCGAAATCACTCATCTCTGCTGTTATAGCACAGAAGTAGCCACAGACATGGATGTGACCGTGTTCCAATAGAACTTTATTTACAGGCATGGAAATTTGAACTTCATGTGGTTTTCACATGTGATGAAACACCCTTTTGATTATTTTCCAACCATTTAAGATGGTAAAATATTCTTAGCCCTTAGGCCATACAATAACAGGCAATGGGCTGGATTTGGTTCTTGGGCTTTTGACTCTGGGTATATTAGGTAGAATTCCACAACATTCATTTTATGCAGTAAACATGCATTCCACCGCCACGACTCCAAAGTATCACTTAACAAAAATCAGAACAAACTATTTCTTTTTTAAAATTTGTTGAAATTATAGTTACTTAACATAGAGTGTAGTATTGGTTTCAGGAGTAGAATTTAGTGATTCGTCGCTTACTTTTAGCCGCGAGTGCTCATCCCCAGAAGTGCCCTCCTTAATACCCACCCCCCATCTAGCCCATAACACACACACCTCCCCTCCGGCAACCCTCAGTTTGTTCTCTGTAAAATATTTCCATTTAAAACATTTTTTAATGTCTATTTATTTTTGAGGGGAGGGGGAAAGGCAGAGAGAGGGAGACACAGAATCCAAAACAGGCTCCAGGCTCTGAGCTGTCAGCACAGAGCCCAACACGGGGCTTGAACTCATGAACCACGAGATGGTGACCTGAGCCAAAGTCAGACACGTAACCACCTGAGCCCCCCAGGTGTCCCCAATATTTCCATTTTTAAAATGAAAAGTAGATACAGGTGTTAACTTGGGACAGGGAGCTGATGACTATTTAGGATGGAGTTGGCTTTGAAAAGATTTTTGAAAATCATAAATTCTGTCCTTCGGGAACATGTCATTCACTATATAGCAGAGCAGATGGAATTTTTCCTTAACAGGCTTTTCTTCCACTTTTGCTTGTTGTCTGTTTTTACAGCTAAGGGTTTTCAAGTTAGCCAAATCCTGGCCAACTTTAAACACACTGATAAAGATAATTGGTCACTCCGTCGGAGCCCTGGGAAACCTGACCGTGGTCCTGGCCATCGTCGTCTTCATTTTCTCAGTAGTTGGCATGCAGCTTTTTGGCTCTAAGTTCAATTCTGTAAGGAATAATACAAAGTCGTGTGGCCCTGCAGTGCCGTGCTTACGACGCTGGCACATGGGGGACGTGTATCGCTCCTTTCTGGTGGTGTTCCGCATCCTCTGTGGGGAGTGGATCGAAAACATGTGGGAGTGCATGCAAGAAACCAGCAAGCCTTTGTGCATCGTCGTCTTTCTGTTGATCATGGTGATAGGAAAACTCGTGGTGAGTGTCTTCCTTTCTTCCTTTTTAACATGTGGACTAAGCGGATGCATTGCCTTCTTTTGCAATGCTCCGCTAGTGATCATTACTCTAAATATAAAATTATGCATGTAATGTTATATGACATCAATAACCTGCATTTGAATTTGACTTGAGGAAATTATTATACGCATGAAACAAAACGTCCTTAACACACGGTGCTCATGTTTTGCCTCGGTATCTATTCGACTACAGGTGATTATTCTAAGATAATTGTATTCTCTTTGTCCGTCAATGGCCGAGGTAGGGATTTGTGACTTCATTTGGGCAATAAGATCTAGTAAGATTTCTTGTCTTCTTGACAAGTAAGATTTCTTGTTCTTAAAAAAAAACAAAAAGGGATGGACTAAAAGAAAAACGGTTCTTTTACTTTCTCTGGGCCTTTTTATTAAAAACTGCTTCATCTTAGAACTGCAAACATCATCCAAGCAGGAGAAGAGCCAGCCTAACACAAAGTTAGCATCAGGAAGGTAGAGGGAAAAGGTGGAACAGGCCGATCTTCAAGTCATAATTGGACCCCTGTTTCATTTTTTTATTTTATTTTATTTTTTGAGAGAGAGAGAGAGAGAACACACGCATGTGTGCAAGCAGGGGAAGCACAGAGGGAAAGAGAGAGAATCCCAAGCTTGGGTTGGGGCTTGATCTCATAACTATGAGATCATGACCTGAGCTGAAATCAAGAGTCAGACGCTTAACCAGCTGAGCCCCTCAGGCCCCCCATCCCCCTGTTTTATTTTCAAGCGTCTTGTTATGTTACATTTTCTTACTGTGTAAGTTAAATCTATTACCTGCAGCTGAAAACATAGACATTATTAGCTAACTGGGTACCCAGTAAGGGTATGAAGAGATAGGAGACGAAACACAGGACATCTGAGCTCAAGGTCTTCAGAATCACGTTGGGGCTATCGTGCAAATATAATGAACCATCTGCACGAACACAGTAGCTTTATCTTATGACCTGATCAGCGGTTTCGAAAGACAGTAAGTGATACAAAAGTTCAGAAAAGCAGGGTATCACTGATGGGAGTGGGAAGGGAGTATTGACAAAGGATGTGTGGAAGAGACAGTGCTTGAGAAGGGTACTCAAGAGGTAAGGAGGGGGCGCCTGGGGGGCTCAGTCGGCTGAACGTCTGACCTCAGCTCAGGTCATGATCTCACGGTTCGTGAGTTAGAGCCCCACGTCACACTCGCTGCTCTCAGCGCAGAGACTGCTTCGAATCCACTGCCCCCCTCTAAAAAAATATATATATATATTTAAAAAAGAGGCAAGGAGGACATAGCAAATAGAGGAAGAGTTAAGCAGAGATCCACAGTTGGGAATCCTTGTGGTGAAGCTGAGGGAGAGTGACCGGACCCATTCAAGCTCACAAGATACTCCTCCCCAAAGGCCATGTATCTTTGAGTGGGTGACAGCTCCAAGGGAGCTTGAGGAGGTAAAGACGATGAATCGGGGGGTGCCTGCAGGAAGCTGACGAGATGATCTGCATTTAAAGTGACCCCTGCTTCAAGAGGAGGCTTGCGGATCTGATTCCGGCCCCTCCACTCCATCCCAGCACCTGGATGTTCAGGCAACAGGAACTAAAAAGCCTGCACAAGGCACATCCTCTCTCAGACGGTGCCACCGAGAGAGCCCCCCCCCCCCCCCCCCCCCCCCCCCCCCCCCCCCCCCGGCATGGACGTCAGACCCGGAGCCCTCTGGGCAATTCCAGGAACACCAAGGTCATGATTCGACTGCTTCCCAAGGAACACACGTGGCCACACGGCTCTGCTGGACCCTGGTCGGGGTTTGCAACACCTGTTGCTTGCGCGTAGACACGCTGGACTTGGCTTTCGCTTCGGCTTTTGACCTTGCTCTATTCCTCCATGTCTCTCCTCTTGTTCATTTCACAGATGAGCTTTCTCAGAGACAGAAGGACACAGAACTCTCATCTGACTTAGTTTTGGGTCTTCGGGGAGAAGTTGTTCGGGAAACCTACTGTATCTGTCCCTCTGCTAAACCTTCCCTTCTCCTTGTGTGGCCCCCCCCCCCCCAGGTACTCAACCTCTTCATTGCCTTGCTGCTCAATTCCTTCAGTAACGAGGAGAGGGATGGACACTTGGATGGAGAAGCCAAGAAAACCAAAGTCCAGTTAGCCCTGGATCGGTTCCACCGGGCTTTTTGCCTTGTATTACGTACTCTTGAGCATTTTTGTCACACGCGGTGCAGGAGACAGAACTTACCCCAGCACAAAGAGGTGTCCGGGCGCCCTGCCGCCGAAAGCAAAGACATCATTCCGCTGGTCACACAGATGAAGAAGGGCTCAGAGACCTGGGGGGACTTTGGCGGACTGACTTGTGCACCGAAGGCCTTGAGTGTGGAGCGTGATCGGACTTGGTTGGCCCCACTTGCAGAGGAAGAGGACGATTTTGAATCTTCTGGTGAGAACAAGGCACTGCGGGCCGCACGGCCTGAGGCTGGCAGACAGGTATGAAGGTTCGTTGGGTCGTGGGCAGGGGCCACGTGAAGGAGGGCTGCCCCGAGGGCCTGGCTGCCCGCCCTGCTCTGAGCGCCAGGCAGGGATAACGAGGGGGTAAAAGATGCAGGCTGCCCTTCCGTACCCGCGGGCACATCCTGGTGCGGGTGCTACTCACGGTCCCACACGTGCGGAGGTGGGGGGACGGCACAGGCGTCCGGGGGGAGCGAGATCGGAGCGGGCCAGGGCGACAGGGGAATCGAGTGACCTCGGTTGAGCCCTAGAAGAAGCACAGCGTTTGGATGAGCTGCAAGGTGGGAGGTGAGCCGCACAGCACAGAAAAGGAGATGGTGACGGGGACACAGTCTCTGGAGGGACCGGTCGGGGAGGAGACGAGGGGAGGAGGTTGGCAACTCGCGGCGGGGGGCTGGCGCCCTAAATAAGCAACTGCAGACGTCGCTCTGGACGCAGCAGGCTGTCTCTATTTTCCCGAGTTTTCCACAATGGTTGCAGCGTATCGCATTCCCACTAGAAGTAGTTCTATTCATTCTAATGGGTTTGTGGTGGCATCTCGCTGTGGTTTCAAGGCTTATTTCACTGATAAATAATGATATTGCATAGAATATCTTCATTGCCCTTCTTTATTTCTTATTATTGAGTTAGAAGAGTTTATTACATATTTTGATACAAGTCCGTTGGTATGTATAGTGCACCTATTTTCTCAGTGTCTGTGGTTCATCTTTTACTTTCTTCCTGGTATCTTTCAGTGAGCAGAAATTTTTAATTTTGATGAAGTATCATTGATCTGTATTATTCCTACGGTTCACAGTTTTTCTTTCCATTCTAAGAAATTTTTGTATAACCTAAAACTGGGAAGATTTTCCCATATGTTTGTTTTGAGAATTTTATAGGTTTAATTCTCAGGTTCAAGTCTATGATTCATTTCAAATTCTTTCTCTGTCTCTTTTTTTTTTTAATTTTTAAATTTTATTTATTTATTTTTAAATGGTTTTTATTTATTTCTGAGAGAGAGAGAGAGGGAGAGAGACAGAGCATGAGCAGGGGAGGGTCAGAGACAGAGGGAGACACAGAATCTGAAGCAGGCTCCAGGCTCTGAGCTGTCAGCACAGAGCCCAATGTATGGCGCGAACCCATGAACCGTGAGATCATGACCTGAGGTGAAGTCAGATGCTTAATTGACTGAGCCACCCAGGCGCCCTACATTTCAATTTATTTCTTGTGTATGATATGAGTTGAGTCACTTTTTTCCTGTACGTATAAGTGATTATAGTACCATATATTGAAAAGACTGTATCCTACTGAAGCAACTTGGTATCTTTGTTAAAAATCAAATTGGCTCCATCTATCTATCTAGCTTTTTTTCCTGGATTCTTTTTTTTTTTTTTAATGTTTTATTTATTTATAGGAGAGAGAGAGAGAGAGACAGCGTGAGCAGGGGAGGGTCAGAGAGAGAGGGAGTCACAGACTGAAGCAGGCTCCAGGCTCTGAGCTGGCAGTCAGCACAGAGCCCGACGCGGGGCTCGAACCCATGAACCGCGAGATCATGACCTAAGCGAAAGTCGGCCGCTTAACCAACTAAGCCACCCAGGCGCCCCTCCTGGATTCTTAATTCTGTTTGATTGATCTATAGTATCTATTTTATACCAGTACCACACTGTCTTAATTACTGTAGTTTTATAATAAATTTTTAAAGCAAGTTATGTAATTTTGTTATTTACCAATTTCTTTTTGGCTATTGTAGGTCCTTTCCATTTCTTTATGCAAGTTAGAATCAATGCGTTTCCATAAAAAAGATTGTTAGGATCTTGTTTGGCGCTGCACTGAATATTTGTAAATAATTGGTATTTTCATAACAGTGAGTCTTCTGATTTGTGAGCATGTATTTTTCTCTACCTATTTATTTATTTATTTATTTATTTTAAGATTTTTATTTATTTCTAGGAGAGAGAGAGAGAAAGATAACATGAGCAGGGGAGGGTCAGAGAGAGAGGGAGTCACAGACTGAAACAGGCTCCAGGCTCAGAGCTGGCAGTCAGCACAGAGCCCGACGCGGGGCTCGAACCCACGAACCGCGAGATCATGACCTAAGCGAAAGTCGGACGCTTAACCGACTAAGCCACCCAGGCGCCCCTCTCTACCTATTTAGATCTTCTTTAATTTTTATTAGCAATAAAATATAGTTTTCAGTCTTGACATACATGGTGAAATTTATCCCAAAGAAGTTAATATTTTTATGTTATTGTAAATGTAATATTTAAAATTTTAGTGTCCGAATGTTCGGTATTAGTACATAGAAATAAACAGGCTTTTGTATTTTGACTTTGTATCCTGCAGTGTTGGTAAACTGACTTATTAATTCTGACAGCTTCTTTGTGGTTTCCTTAGGATTTTCTATGCATATAATTAATCTGTAAATAAAAAAATTTTTTTCAATTTATATGGGCTTTTTTTTCTTGCCTTATGCCACTGGTTAGGACCTTTGGTATAATGTTGAATAGGAATCATGGGAGAGTATTCCTTGCCTTGCTCCCGATCTTAGAAACATAAAGTCTTTGGGGTGTCGGGTGCCTCAGTCGGTTAGGCGTCTGACTTCGGCTCATGTCATGATCTCACAGTTCGTGGGTTCGAGCCCCGCGTTGGGCTCTGTGCTGACAGCTACCTCAGAGCCTGAAGCCTGCTTCGGATTCTGTGTCTCCCTCTCTCTCTGACCCTCCCCTGCTCATACTGTCTCTCTCTCTCTCTCAAAAATAAATAAAACATTAAAAGAAATTTTAAAAAAGAAAGAAACATAAAGTCTTTTCCCAGTAAGTAAGATCTTAGTTGAGGAAGTTCCCTTCATTCTATGCTAGGAGGTTTTACTTTTCTTTTAAATTATGAATGGATATTGATTTTTCTGAAATGCTTTTCCCTTATTTATTAGGATAATCATTTTTAGCATTTATTTTGGATGCTAAATCACTTTATCCCTATTCAGTCATGGTATATTATTACACTTTTATATATATTTGCATCCAACTTGCTAGTATTTTGTTAAAGATTTTTCATCCCTGGGTTTTTCCTTTATAATGTGTCTGTCTGGTTTTGGTATCAGGTTAATATGAGCCTCATTAAATGAGTTGAGAGGCTTATTCCTCTTCTATTTCTCCCCCCCCCCTTAGTTTTATGAGATATAATTCGCATATAACATTGTATAAGTTTAAGGCATGCAACATGTTGATTAGATCCACTTCTGTATTATAATGTGATTACTACCATAGTGTTAGCTAACACCTTCATCATGTCCCATAATTATTCCTTTATTGTGGTAAGAATATTTAAAGTTTACTCTCTTAGCAACTCTCACGTATATACCACAGTATTATTAATCATAACCACAACACTGTACATTAGATCCTTATTCATCTTCTAACTGAAAGTTGGTATTTTTTGACCAACATTTCCCCACACCCCCTCTCCCCCAGCCTCTGTTAACTACCATTCTGTTCTCTGTCTCTGCAAATTTGTTTTTTTTTTAGATTTCACACTGAAGTGATACTGTGCCGTATTTGCCTTTCTCTGGCTTGTTTCACTTGAGCTTGATGTCCTCAGGGTCCATCTGAATATTATCAATTATAATTGAGGCTGTAACGTTGTGAGGAAAATTTTCAGTCATTACTGTTCCAAATATTTGTTCTGTTCTTTTCTCTCTTCTCCTTTTCGTATTCCCATTACATGTATGTTTCACTGATGTAGTTGCCCCACAGGTGTCGAGTATTCTGTCCCCCCCCCCATATTTTTTCTCTGTGTTTTTCAGGTTTGGAGGTGCTTACTGAGATCACCTCACGCTCAGAGATTCTTTCCTCAGCAATATCCAGTCTCCTAACGGGCTCATCATGACATTCTTTCTTTCTGTTACAATGTATTAGATCTCTAGCATTTTTTTTATCCTTTCTTAGAATTTCCATCTCTCTGTTGAGTTTGCCTTTGGGTTCTTGCATGCTGCCTACTCTATCCATTAGAGCCCTGAGTATTTTAATCATAGCTGTTTTAAATTCCTGGCCTGACAATTCCAACACTGCCGTATTGAGACTGATTCCAATGCTTTCCTGTCTCTTCAACTGATATTTTTGCCTTCTAGTTTGCCTTCTAGTTTCTTCTTCAGGGTCAGACATGATGTGCTGGGTAGATGGAAGTGCTCTGAATGGGCCTTTATTTATGTGTTGGTGAGGTCCTAGGGGGTTGAAGAAGCTCTGTGGTCCTATGGTTAGGTCTCAGTCTTTTAGTGAGCCCGTGCTCACAGCACTGGACTGTGACCAGTGCTTCTCAGTGTGGTAGAGTGAGCTGGAGTTGCGTGTCTCCCTCCCACTGGATGGAAACCTAGAGCTGGCTGGAGTTGGGTATTTCCCACCCCCAGGCCATTTAGGTCCTGATAAAACCCCCAGGTTAGGCTCTGGTTAATTAGTTCTTGGGGGAAGGCCTTTTTAAGAACGGAATGCTCTAGCATGTTTCAAAATGGTTCCTTTCAGAGGCGCCTGGGTGGCTCAGTCGGTTAAGCACCCAACTTCGGCTCAGGGCATGATCTCACGGTTCGTGAGTTCGAGCCCCACATCGGGCTCTGTGCTGCCAACTCGGAGCCGGGAGCCTGTTTCAGATTCTGTGTCTCCCTCTCTCTCTGACCCTCCCCTGCTCATGCTGTCTCCCTCTCTCAGAAATAAATAAAAAGCATTAAAAATTTTTTAAAACAAAATGGTTCCTTTTAGTCTCTCCCTGCTGGAAGCAAGTGTGGATTTTTCTCCCATGTTCACTGTGAACACCTGGTAGAGCTCTGAGAGGTCAAACTCACAATAGTGTTGGGGCTTCTGTTAATTGGGTTCCCTAGGACTTTAATCTCTTAGACTTATCCACACTGAGCCCCCAGCAGTTTGTCAATTATGGTTCATGTTTCCCTCCCCTGGGACTGATTCCCATGGGGGCTTTTGCTCCTGGGCTTCTGCTTTGGTAAATTGCATTAGCCTGTCTTTCTCTCCAATTTGGGGGAGGGGCAGCAATTTGCCCCAGACTCATTTCTCTTATGGATCTAAGAAGGGTTATTGCTTTTCCAGTTTGTTTAGCTTTTCACATGTTAGGATGGAGTGGGGACTTCCAGGCTTCTTATATGTCAGACCAGAAACTGGAAAAGAGAGAGACAGAATGTGAGCAGGTAAGGAACAGAGTGAGAGGGAGACACAGAATCTGAAACAGGCTCCAGGCTCTGAGCTGTCAGCACAGAGCCTGACGCGGGACTTGAACCCACAAACCGTGAGATCATGACCTGAGCTGAAGTCGGACACTCAACCGACTGAGCCCCCCAGGCGCCCCTCTGTGAGAAGCTTTTAAATGACACATTCAATCTATTTACTTTGTTACAGGGATTACAGGGCTACTCAGATTTTCTGTTTCTTCTTGCGTCTGTTTTGGTAGCTTTTCTATTTCTAGGAATATCTCCATTTTATTGAAGTTATCTAATTTGTTAACATACAGTTATGTGTTATTTCCTCAGAACCCTTTTAATTTCTGTAATTACAATATTTCCTTGGAAATCACAATATTTCCTTGGAATCCTTTTAATTTCTGTAAGGTTGTTGGCAATGTCCCCTCTTTTGTTCCTGATTTTAGCAATTTGATCTTTCATTTTCTCTTGATCGCTCTTGTTAAAGTTTTGTCAATTTTGTTGATCTTTTAAAATAATCAACTTTTGATTTTGTTGATTATGTTATGCGGAGAGTCACAGAGACCACCCGAGACCACTGAAGCCGAATTAAGGGAATCTTTATTACGGCCGGGGCCTCACAGAGTTAACACAGAAGTCTAAATGTGCGGCCCCAAGTCCAGGGACTTTGGGCTGTTTATAATGAGCAAGCGGGCAAGCGGGCGGCGCCGAAGCAGAACTGAGCGGTTATTGTAAAAAGGCTGCAGAGTAGCCCTTACCCTGGTGTCCAGGAAAACATCCGTTATTTTGAAGGCAAGGTTTAGGGTTTTGGGGAATTTCAAGGGAATAGCCATTATCTCGAGGACACAGCGTGCCAACTATGTTATAAATCACCATTTACAGGGAACATTAACTCTGCTTGGTTGGTTTTGTCCTGGTACCTAAGGGTCGTCACGTGGCCCGCCGGGCACCAGCCCAGAAGGTAGACTCTGGTGGCGATGGAAGGACTGAGACTAAGTTCCTGGGCGACAATCATATCTGTTATTTTATAATCTCTGCTTAAATACTTACTGTGTCCTTATTTATGCTTGTTTGAGTTAGTTTTCTCTTCCTCTTGCAGTGCCGTAAGGTGGAAAGTTAGGTTACTGATTTGAGATTTTTTTTTAGCTGGAGGTATTTACAGCCACGAAATTCCCTCTAAGTGCTACTTTAGCTACGTGCCTCCAACCAATTTTGGTACGTCATATGTTTGTTTCCATTTACCTTAAAGTGTTTTATACTTTAAGCCTTAAAGTCTAATTTCTTTTGTGATTTATTATTTGACTCCAAGTCATAGTGTTTGGTTGTTTAGGAATGTTTTGTTTAATTTCCACGTAGTCGTGACAAAGTGAGGCCCCTCCTCACTTCGGAGGGCACACCGTGGGGGCTGCAGGCGGTCACTGCTGGATGGCAGTAGGTGTCTCTTTGAGATCTCTTTCCATGATCGCTCTGTTAATCTGTCTGCCATATATGGCATCACACCCAGATTTTAGGCTCAACTAATTGCTAGTTTAGTTGCTCTATTGTTTTTGACAATACCACAGGGCATTAATTGCCCCGCAGTCTGTTCTAATTAAATTCAAGGCGGGTTTACTTACGGGGTCAGTCTTTGAGATTTGTTCTGACCCCAGGGAGATTCCTCTTAGCTGTCTCTTTCCAGGGTTCTCTGTGGTGAACTTGCTGACCTGTGGTTTAGTTTGTTGCTTTTAATGAAGCAGAGCTACCAGTCTCTTCTTATTTGCTTACCATCCAAATCTCCATTGTTTTAGAGAATGTCCTTAGGCTTGAACTTCCTCACATTGTTTCAGATGAAGTCCGTTCTTTTGTGAAGAGCTTCAAATCTCTCGGTTCTCCCAGAATGCCTCCTACTATAGACAAAATCTCTTAGCCACTAATGCAAGTGCTTGGAGGGGGTAAGAAAAGCTGGTGTCCACACCTCTGATAAGATACATATCCCTTCCTTGGAGGGCGGAGGATAGAGGGACCCTCATCTTGGCCACAGCTGCCTAAAGTAAGGCTTCCATCAAGCTGAGCTGGAAGGGGGGGGGGGGCAGAGGGGCAACCTTACCTCCGTTGCCCTGGACTCCCGCTGCTATTACTGAATTCCGAAGATATTTTTTGAATAGATGGTTCTTCATTTGCTGTACGCCCTTAGGGCAATTTCCAGAGACTCTAAATGATTTCTGAAAAATATTTTTCTCCACTTAGGCTTATTTCTCTGGAGAACGTGTCCATAGAGCTCCTTCCATTGCCATCCGGGAAGTGAACCCCTATAGACCTTTTTTATTAAATCCTAAACGTACCCATTTTAATGATGCTTCCAGATCATTATTTTCTTTCATTTTTTTCTCAAGTGAATTCACCTCCTGGTAGTTCATTTTTAGGGTTACTGATCTTGTTTGTCTCGTCCTGCGTTTTGGAGGCTTAGTTTAAAGTTTCATCTTTAGTGAGAGGATCTGTCAGTCTCTCTGCTAAGGTCTGTGATGCCTTGAATAGACGCTTCTAGGGCAGCCAGTGCAGAACCAAGTCTTCTACTGCCAACCTGGGACTCTTGTCTACGAGCCTCCCTGGGCGTATTTCAGGGCCAGCGGGTACCTTCCCCCACCTCTGCTTCTGCGGCCTTCCTTCCTTCTGCCTCCTGGATCTGCAGCCGTGGATGCTTGTAATTGCGAGCGTTGACGACGACTTGCGTTGGCTTTCTCTCCTAAGTGCAAGAACTTCAACCCAACCCATGGTTTTAAGCCTTGCACGTAGCCCTGGTTCCCTTCCTCCTATGGGGCGCTTTTCGTTGTTATCGTCTGCTACATGCTTTAAATGGTTACTACTTCTTATTTCTGTTCCCTGCCTGGTCCAGAGATATCTTTCCCTGTTTTTCGTGTGTGTGTGTGTGTGTGTGTGTGTGATATGTCCACTCACGTGTTCAAAAGGGAGAAGTGTCCTCACCTGAGGACATGACTTTGCACATCTTTCTTGAATATACCCGCAGGTCATCACGTGAAATTTACTTTTTATTTTTATGTAGTAATACGTTTTCATTTGTCTCTTTATGCCCTTTTCTGTTTCACTAAGCCAACATCTATTTTTATATTAGTATGTCAAATCATTATGGATTTTATTTTTAGTACATTCTGTATTATATTCTTTTTTTTTTTTTCAGGGATAAATACCGGTATCCCTTTTTAAAGAATTCACTAGTTAGCAATTAAATTGAAAGAATACAGTAAGTTTCACTTCTGAATTATTGGTGAATTTTGTACCCAAACCATCTTGTTTTGATTATATGACTTTTGAGTAAGTTTCATTACGTGTTTCCGATAGTGGTTTTCCCAGGATTATTTTATGTTGAGCTTCTCCAGGAGAGTTTTAAAAAGTAAGAAAGAGAGAGAGTAACATGTCATAACTCGAACTTGTTTTATCTCAAGCGAGATGTCCGGGAAGAATATTAATTCCGCTTGGGCTTCTCTGTGTCAGGCCTATGAACTCCATCCGGAGACCAAGAGGTCAACCAGCCCAGGGGCTCAAAGTGTGGAAATTGATGTGTTCTCTGAAGATGACATCTGTCTGTCCGTACAGAATCCCCGAAAGGTAATTTTCCGAGGGTGTTCCCAAGGGGAATGGGTGGCTTATCCATACGCGTTCTCCAAGGGAACCACTATGGCCATCAAGATTAGAATGTCAAGATTAATGCAGAACCAGAGGCCAGGATCAGATCTTAAGCACAGGTGTAGGCCAGGGCTTCTCAACCTCTCCACTCTGATGTTTGGGGCATGTTAGCTCCTCGTTGTGGTAGGTTGTTCTGTCTGTTGTCGGTCATTCAGCAACATTCGTGGCGTCTACCCACTGGATGCAAATAGTATCCCAGTTGTGAAATAAAAAGTGTCTTTACATGTTGTCAAAATGTCTCCTGAGGGACGAAATCAGTGAGAGCCATTAGTAGAGGCCTAGGAATTGAGAGAGCTGAAAGTTAGTCTCCGTGAAGTAGCCTTCACCTCACCACCCAGCCTCCCTATTTGGATCTAGGCAGTGTATGATTTGTAGGGAGGAAAGGGTTGAGACACTGTGTCTTCATATACCTTGTCTTTTTTCAGCCGGGGGAGAGCAGTTAGGAAATTCTCTCCTAATGTCAGGGCTAGTCAGAGCGCTTTTTAAAAACACTCAGTGAGAGGGACGCTTTCTAGAAACCCGTATACTTGGAATCTTTGTCTAACTCGCTTTATTCCTAAAACGTCACACACTAAGGTATTGGGTGCTCCCGTGGTGAGAGACAGTCCTGGTAAATGATTCCCCTTTTCCTTTGTTCTGATGTGCAGAAGTCGGACACCACCAGTGTTCTCTCAGAATGTAGCACCATTGACCCACAGGATCCTTTTGCGAGGGCACCTGAAATGGTTCCCAAAAAAGAACCAGAGAGATGTTTTCCCAAAGGTAAGTGCAGCATTCCCGCAACCGGTTCACAGCATATTCGGATGGAATTCTGTTATTCTCTGAAGCTCTGCGATTTTGATGGATGCCTTCTTTCTCCTTCTACCGAAGACAAAAGTGAAGAGAAGGCATCCATAGATTCTTGGGGCCATTATCAGATCCAGGCAAAGGAGCTTTCAGGAAATTCTTGATTTGGGTAGGCTCAACTAGCATAGGCTAACGACCAGGGTAGAGACCCCAGGAAACTTTCATAGAGAGCCCACTGGGCCAATATGTCTTCCACTTTCTATACCCCCCACTACCTCCACTGTCAGGGCAAAGATGAGGTGGTAGACCAAGGGAGCCTGACCAGGGTTGAATAGGGCCCTGCCAGACCCTCAGCACATCCCTCAAGACTTTTCTCTGGAGGAAGATAGCATTGTAGTTAGGAGCTTTGGCTCTGGAGCCAGACTGCCTGGGCTTAATTCTGGCCTCTCCGCTTACTAGCTGTGTGACTTGTTTAATTTACTTAGCCTCTCTGTGCCTCATTTATAAGATGGCTATGATAATAGTATCTACTGAAAAAGGGTATTATTAGTATTAAATGAGTGAATGTAAATTACCTAGAAGAGTATCTGGCACATAATAAGCTATCAATAAATACAGTCTTTCCTGATTCCTTGAGTAGATATAGTGGTTTGTTCCTATGTGCCTTTATTATTTCCTGTATTCATTGTGGATAATTTGTGTCTGTCTCTATTGTGAGGTCCTTAAAAATGTAGGCAGTGACTTAATAATCAATATTGTTTCTCTAGTGTGAGAGTGGAATCTTGCCCAGATTATGGGCTCAACAAAGATGATAGATGATAGATAGATGATAGATAGATAGATAGATAGATAGATAGATAGATAGATAGATAGAGACTTAAATGAATGGATGAATCTAAAAATTAAAAATTTCTCCATAAGTTCGACACTAGACTTGTCTCAGAAAGGACACCACGAATGGTTTCAAACATATTGCAGGCTGTTTGGCAGCCCCCAAACTGCCCACGGGGGCAGAAGTCGGGCTAGGAATATTTCACCGTTCTCCTGACTTACCTCTGGGCTGGTCCTTGAGGTGTGTGCAGGTCGTCACCAGTGGGAGCTGGAGAAGAGAGGTTGGTTTCTGGAAGAAGGGAGGAGTGGCCTAAAAGAAGAAATTGTCCTTTAGGGAGATTAACCTGTCGGTGTTCTAACCGACGGAGGACAGCAGGGGCAGACTGAGGAGACCTCGCAGTAGCTTAGGGAGACGATGAGGAAGGGAGTGGGATGTTGTGACCACTGTGAAGTCAGCACTGCAGGACTCGGGTGGAGGAGACAGGGGACAGGGGTGCTTGGGTTCTTGCTGAAGACTGGTGTGCACTGACATCAGATGCTCAGCTGTGCGCCACCTTGACAGTTGCTCAGATCCTCCCACGTGTGGTTTGGGGGGTTCACAGAGCCTGTGCCCCTCCTGACCTCAGTCCCCTCAGTCCTTAGGACACCGCTTACTGTTGCCAAAAGAAATTGCAGCCTAACAAAGAGCCACGATGCCCCAGTGGCTCACAAGGGTAAGGCTGCATCTACACGATTCCACTGATCCAGCCCGGGTATCCCGCTGATTTTGGCCGGCTTTATTCCTATGAGTGGTAATGACCGGGAGCCGGCCAGTCTAGCCTGGGCTCGCCCGGGCCGCCTGGCTCTGTACCACGTGTCCCTCCTCCTTCTCCCGGAACAGGGGGCTGCCCCAGATACTCCTTTCTTACGGAGATGGTGCTGGAGAGCAGGTGGAAACACGCACGGCCCATGAAGGCCGGAGCACAGAGCTGGCCTGTGTGTGTGACTTCCGCTCTGCTCTACTGGCCACGTCAAGTCACATGGCCACGCCCAGACTCAAGGGCGTCACCTCTTCAGTGGGAAGAAATGCAAAGGCAAGGGACACACGTAAAGGCAGGGAGGAAGAGTTAGGATCACAATTACAGTTCAAGGCAGGCACTAATGATATTGCTACTGCTTATTCCTTGCAGGCCTGGGTCACTGCTGCCCATGCTGTGCCGTCGACAAGAGAAAGTCCCCCTGGATCATTTGGTGGAACCTGCGGAAAACCTGCTACCAAATAGTGAAACACAGTTGGTTTGAAAGCTTTGTTATCTTTGTGATTCTGCTGAGCAGTGGGGCACTGGTAAATTATCACAGTCTTGTGGGGACATTGGGGATCAAGGCAGCTGGGCTACATGCTGACACGGGGCCGTGAATGTGGGGAGACAAGGCAGACGTGGGATCTCTGCTGCTGGGTCCCCTCAAGGGCAAGATTTTGCACAACTTCTAGAGTCATGCTCCAACTGGGAAGTCCCCAAGCCAAAGGTAGTTTACCCGTGGGGAAGCATGACTCAAATCGTCCGTCCCTGGCCTGTCCCTCATTCTTGGAGAATTTCTAGACATTTCCACTGTCTCCTACATATTGCTTCCTATGGACAGCAATGTTTTGACCTCTCTTTTCCTGAAGACCATAGTGCTGCTTTCCAGAAGGTAAAACATTAGAAGGAAAAGGCCAAATGGATCAGATTAGGGTATAATAAGTTGTCTTGGTATTTTCCACCATTCATGTTCCCTTGGGAAGAGAGACAAAGAGATAATGCTTTAGGTACATGGCAAATCCTTCTAGATGTGACACCTTCGAGGTGTCAGGTGTGTCCGGGTGAGGTTTGGAAAGAACTCCAAGTCCATTGGCCTCCATAACATAGTCATAAAGCCCCTTCCTGCTCTCTCTCCCCTCACCTTTTGGTCCGTCTTGCCCTTTCTTTGCCTCCCCCACTTGGGCGGTAGTATCTTCTTCCTTATAACCTGCATGTTTCTCTCTCTTCCCTTCTTCCCTTTCTATCTTGTGTTTTCCCTTAAAATGGACATAATATAGAACTAAACTCTCTTACTATTTTTTATGTGAGTGAGCGGAACCTTCGGTTCCCCCTTATTGATTTAGGGTCACAGAACATCAGGTCACCAGCAGTAGGAAGTGTCTTCCTTCTTCACCACCGCCTTCATGGCCAGTGCTTTACATTTGTGTGATCTCTGCGTGAAAGGTGATGAGCACACGCTGGGGCCCACCAGAGCCTGTGGTCGGCACACGTCTCCATTTATCTACTTGCAGTATGAATCACGTCTCAAGAAAAAAAGTAAATTTTTCTAAACCACGCCAGAGAACTCTCTTAATTTTTATTGCTAACCCTCGGTCTAGGATTCCCTGTAGTCTCCTGGGCTTACATTTTCACTTGCGGTCACGGGTGGCTACCAAGCCCTGTGGTAGTCGGTGGGAAGCATGGCGTTGTCAGACGGCCGCGGGGACAGGGCACTATCCTTCTGGTTCTCATCTGCGTTCTGACAAGAGAAGTGTGGGTTGGACAGAGCGAGACGGAGCACACAACGTAGAGGGTTATAGGAGAGGGAGTCGGGCCCTGTTTCACTTAACATGTTCGTAGAGAATCGGAGACAAGAAACGTCTGTCACTTGCCACTCTATATGCTGTGTGGACCAGCAGTCTTAGTATCACTTGGAAACTTGTTCAACATGGAGTCTTGGGCCCACCCCAGACCCACCGAATTAGAGCCTAGATGCTTTGGGACTCATCAGAGTTTAGGAAGCTCCGAACTGGGCAGCGGGTTAATTACGGGAGCTTCCTGGGCAAGGAAATGTCTTCATTATAATGTGGGATCCTCCAAAACTCAGTGGCTAATATTAGCGTACTCTTCTACCGAGCAAACTCAGATCTGCTGAGCCAGCTTGCTGCTTAGCTTCCAAAACGACCGAGGAAATGACCTTCCAACACCATTCACATTTGTCTGTCTTTAAGAAGCAAACACACAGACTAGTCCCTGACTTCCAGGAGCGGAGTCTATCTAGTAGGAAGACAGATGGGGTCCAAGCAGTTACAGACAAGGGCCACAGTGCTAAACTCACAGAAGCAGTGGATGGCATGGGGTCATGTAGAATGGGCATCTAACTCATTCTTGGTGGAAGAAGGACAGTTTCCTATAGAAAATATCAGCCAAACTGAGACTACAAAAATGATGAGGAGACAGCAGGGGACAGGAAGAAGTGGAGAATCTTCTCGAGTCAAAGCCCACCTAGGAGTTGAAAGTCAAATTTTTATTCTTTTGCATTATTTTCCCTTAGGGCCCTGGGGGCTGTGGGATTACCTTACTACTCAACAGGAGGACCGATTTCTTTCTTGACTTCACTGTTTTCCCAGATGTCTTGACGGGTTCAGTACTAGGGCCCCTTATATTCTTTTTTTTTCGTTCTCAGTTTCTACCCTGGTTATATAGACCCTATAGAATCACATATACATTTTGGATGAGGGTGATGTTTGGATGTAGCATGAAAAAGAGTCTCTCCAGAAGCTAAGGCATCTGATTTTCCTGGTCACACTTAAAGAATGTTTCATATTCAAAGTGATTTACACTGGCCCAGAGCTTCCTCAGCTTTTGCATGTCTTGGTACCCACAAACATGAGCATATCCATCAGAAGCACAGGGGTAAGTGGCAGGGCTGTTTGTTGTAGATCATTGGCTTCAGGGTTGGCGGGATTTAGAGGGTGAGCTAAGGTGTTACAAGCAATGAGGAGCCACCGAATAGTAACTAGGAGGATGAAATAGATGGAATGTTTCACTGGATGGTTCCGGAAACATTGGCAAGATATTGTTGACAAGAATTGAAAGGATCAGGAAGACCAGGAAGTTGTGTGGCGATCTGTTAGGAAGATGTTTTCATATTTCAGGGGTCAGCGATGAGAGCCTAGGGAGCTATTGCAGCAATAGAGGTCTAGACATGGGATTTTCCTTCTTCTGCTTTTCCTTACTCAAGGAATTGATTCCACTGAGACATTCCATCCTTAATACCTTTGGAGCAAAACCTTGTTACCAAAAGAGATACTAGTTTATTCAAATAAGGAAGAAAAATTAAAAAGTAAAGTCAGCAAGTAGTTCTACGCAAATATTCAACCTGGCCTATGGCTATGCTTTATCATTTCAGGTATTTGAAGATATTCACCTTGAGAAACGACCCAATATCCAAGCATTACTTAATTGTACTGACCATATTTTCACATACATTTTTATCCTGGAGATGGGTCTAAAATGGGTAGCCTTTGGATTTGGGAAGTATTTCACCAGTGTCTGGTGCTGGCTTGATTTCATCATTGTGATTGTAAGTTTACCATCTCTGTGTTCCATGCAGGCAAGGGTTGGGGGGACGGGTGGGGGGGTATCATAAGGGAGCTGCTTTTCCTGTGTGCCTCTCCAAGATATTTTTCTTCACAGCGCTCGTAAATAGTTGTCATCTATCCATCAGCTGTCCTGTCTGTTCTGGGTCACAGTCTTTACACTGCACTTCATATTCTCACCACCCCAGCCCTTTCCATGGTGGTCCTCATCCAATTCTGTCCATAAGCCCTGCTGTGTCTGATGTGTGCCTAGAATAATATTGAGTGTCCTGCACTCTCCTTCCAACTTTCCATTTTCTTTCAAGACTTCTCGAAGCAAGTCAGAAGCCAATAGACTAGGCTGGTCTCCACCTTGATTGTCAAGCAACATAAGAATATTCTTTCTTATTTAATCTGTAAAACAGTGTTCTGGGTTAAGCAGAGTTATACATCACCTACCAAATTACAGACAAAGAGCCTCGAAGCTCAGATGGTCAGCAACTGGCTTCAGATGAAACTGGGATTCACACCTTGGGCTGTGCGATGCTAAAGCTAATAGTATATAGTATAATAGTACATACTAGTATATATACTAGTGTAATAATAGTATATCACATTTATCGAAGACTTTCTCTGTGCCGGGTACTCTGCCATATGCTTCATATGCACTCTTTCTTTTAGTTATCACAACCACTCAATATGGTAGGTAGTATTATTTTTCTCATAGACACAGGAAGAAACTAAGGCATAGAGAAGTTAAGAAACATGTCAAAGATTGGCTAGAAGTGGTGGAGGTGAAACTCAAAAGCCTCACTCAGTAATCCTCAGTTTAAAGCCCTTGACTTTAACATTGATATCCTTTCTACCATGAGCTAATTAGACTTTGTCCCTGCTATTTAAAGTAGACATGACGAATGCATAAACCATGTGGTCAGCTTGCCTATTGGAGAACCGTAATGCTGTTAATGTTGGTGGACACACCCAAGTATCCATCAATTCATGAATGGATAAAGAAGATGTGGTATATATACACAATGGAATGTTATACAAGAGGCATCAAGAAGAATGAAATCTTGCCATTTGCAACAATGTGGATAGAGCTAGAGTCTATCATGCTAAGTGAAATAAGGCAGACTGAGAAAGACAAAAACCATATGATCTAAGGACCTATGATCCCTAGACCATCTAGAGACCTATGGTCTACTGACCTAAACTTAGGAAACTGATCTTAAAGCTATCTTGCCTGTGGTTTTTCTGTGTAACTTTAGGCAAAGTGCTTCCTTCTTTTGACATAAATCTTCACATTAATAAAAGCAAGAGTATAGACTACAAAGTGCCCAAATCTGACGAGATACAAAATGGAAAACATAAATCTAATGATAACCATTTAAAATACCAAGACAATAGTTCAATACCACACTGTCAAAAAAGGGCACCAGGCCCAGATGGTTTTACAAGCAAGTTTTATCAAACTTCAGGGAGTAGTGCTGTATACTGAATGTTTGCATCCCCTAAAATTTGTGTGTTGAAACGTAATCCTCAATGTGTTCATATTTAGAGGTGGCACCTTTGGGAGTTGATTAGGTTATGAGGGCAGAGCCCTCATGAACGGAACTACTGCTGTTATAAAAGAGAACCCCACAGAGCTCCTCACCCCTTCTGTCATGTGAAGACACAGGGAGAAGAAAGCCGTGTGTGAGCCAGGAGGTGGTCTCTCGCCAGACAGTGATCCTGCTGGCACCTTGATCTCGGACTTCCCAGCGTCCAGACTGTGAGAAATAAATGTCCACTATCTATAAGCAACCGAGGCTATGATGTTCTGTTATAGCAGCCTGAACTAAGATAAGCAGGCTGTTATTCGAATTGTTACAAAGGATAAAACAAGAGAGGAAGCTTGCAAACTTTATTTCATGAGACAACATTAAAGTTGTCTTTAATTGTATTAAACTTAAACATTAAGTTTAATAACAAAATGAGTGGAACAAAAATGATTAGAACAAGGAAATAAATAATCTTAGGATTTATACTTTATAAATCCCAGACAAGGCACTTGATTAAGTGTGATCGACTATTATTATTATTAGCCTTGGCATCACACAGACCAAGGTGTGAATCCCAATTCCACCGGAAATAAGTTGTTAATCCTCTGAACTTCAGGTTTCCTTGTCTGTAACATGGTAGGTGATATAAAATGTACTTGATTCAGAAAATTATTGTGCAGATTAAGAAAAAGAATGTATGTGAACAATCCTTTTGTGCTGCTTGTTAATCAACATAGTATAAAATGATCTTTATAATTTTGAAGTAGAAAAATAGAGGGGCACCTGGGTGGTTCAGTCGGTTAAATGTCCAACTCTGGATTCAGCTCAGGTAATCATCTCACAGTTTATGAATTCAAGACCTGCATTGGACTCTGCATTGACGGCAAGAAGCCTGCTCGGGATCCTCTCTCCCTCTCTCTCTTTCCCTCTCCTGCTCATACACACACCCTCTCTCAAAATAAATAGTTAGACTTAAAAATATATATGTAAAGAAAAAACAAACACAACCCCCCAAAATAATTAAATTCAACTATACCAAATTGTGAATCTTCTGGATTTTTTTTATTCAATAGAATTGTAATTTTAAAGGCAGGCTAGAGCCTGGAGACAGAACGGAAAATTATTATCCATAGTATTAAAAACTCTCTGCAGATCAACAAGAGAAAGGGAACTCAATGTAAGAGTGGGAAAAGGACGTAAACAGGTAATTCACATAAGGAACTCAAGTTGCTCATAAAAATACGAAGAAGTACATACTAGCTCAATCACCAATTAGCTCCGAAGTACACGTTAAAATGAGAAACTCTGTTACTTATCAGACTGACAAAAATTTTTAAGTTGGATAATCTCTAATATTTACATATGAGAAAATGGAATCTTTAATCACCGCTAATGGTACAGTCATTTTAGGGAAAATTTTGCACTATTTTAAAAAATTTGTTCCTTTACTTATTTTGAGAGAGAGAGAGTGCAGGACAGAGGAGCAGAAGGAGAGAGAGAATCCCAAGCAGGCTCCATGCTCAGTGCCGAGCCTGATAACGGGGCTGGATGCTATAACCCTGGGATCGTGACCTGAGCTGAAATCAAAAGTCAGACACTTAATTGACTAAGCCACCCAGGTGCCCCAGGAAAATTTTGCACTATTAAGTAAAATTAGAAACGAGCCCAATTTGTAATTCACTCTCCAGAAATACTACTTCTAGTTATACATCTAAGGAAAGTTCTTGGGTATGTATGCAGGGAAAATGCATACATCTGTCCAATTTGTTGTTCATAATAGCAAAGAAATGGAAATGACTTAGATACTCACCAAGGGGGAATGGACCCGTTAAATATGAATATTTATATGCTGTAATATTTTACAATAGTTAAAAGGAATATACCACAAGGGAAAAAAACCTTTTTGTCGAAACAGTGCAGAGTGATAAATGCAAGTTAGATAGAAAAAAAAGATACACGCAGCTGAGGACGGTCGGGTGGGAAGGAACGTGGAGAGTTTTATGTCTCATCAGTGCCTCCCAAGCTCGGGGAACAGAGTCTGGGGATAGGGTTCCAGTCGAGAAGGTGTACACGGTCCCTCTGGGGGCCCTTCTGCCCCACCCACAACAACAGGTATTCGGTGAAGCCGGAAGAACTGCCAACTGTATCATCCTTTTCCCCCTCGCTAGGAACCCGGGAGAAGGAGGAATTGCGGAAAAGCTGCGGAAATAACTCTCCCACAGGCAACGCCCTCCCAAACAAAAAGCCTATTTTAAGAAACCTTGATAAATAAAAGCGTTTTGAATCGATAATTTTCTAAAAACTCAATTACCCACTCAAAAATTTTGTTATTCTGCCATATTAACTCACTGAATTTCTCTGAATTTGCCAGTATTTTACTACTATGATGCGATTCGCAGGATTATCGGGGAATGATTTTAGATACGAGTGAGCTCTAGAGTCAGCATAGCCAGTCATAGGACAATTCACTTCCTGTCCCGCTGAGCGGCCCCTCTTCCAAGTCGAGCCCCTGGAGGCTCTGCATAATCGATGAGAGTGACTGCCATCCGCAAACGGAGGTCTGCCACTTCAGCTCATTGTATTTGTTAAGTTTCAATTTAGTTTATTTGTAGAGCTTTCCAGTCCTTAGTCCGGCCCCGTTGGGAAGAAGTATGTTGGGAGGGAACACTGGATTCGATTCCCCAAGAAGGAGCTATTGGAGCGAGGGGAAATACTAGCAAACAATTGATTATTTCACTGTAACTTTTTATTTCCATATCATTTCAAGCTTACAGAAAAGTTGCAAGAAACAGTGCAAAGAACCCATCATACACTTTCCCCAGATTCACCAACTGGGGACAGTCCACCCGGTCTGCTGTGTCCTTTTCTCTCCATTTCTCATTCTAAACTGCTTGAGATTAAGTTGCGGGCACCACATCTCTTTACCCCTAAACATTCCCGTGTGTATTTCCTGAGAACAGCACAATTCTCAAAGTCAGGAGTTTGAACATGACTCGATAGTAAGATCCATACACATCTTCAAATTTGTCAGTTGTTTCAACAAGGTCCTTTATGTTAATTCTTTCTACCCACCTACTGCCACCACCCTCATCTACCCCCAGTCCAGGATCCAGTTCAGGACCCCAAGGGGAACGTCGCTGTCATGGCCTTTGGTTTCCTTTAACAATCACTCAGCTTAGGTTGCCTTTCATCAAACAAATCATGTAAATGCATCGTCCTCACCCGCGTGGGCTGTGGCTTTGGCAGACAGGGAGAAAAATACCCTCTTCACTTGCCTTCCGACTTCTAGAGGGCTGGCTGGCTTCTGTTTCTGGATAATCCTCCGAGGACACCCTGGGTCTGCCTCTCAGAATGAGGGCTGCCAGCCTCCACCACTGGCTTCCCTGGGAACCGGGTCGGGTACACTACCTATGGCTTCTCTTCCCACCAGGTCTCTGTGACCAGTCTCATTGACTTAAAGAGCCTGAAGTCCTTCAGGACTCTGCGAGCGCTGAGGCCCCTGCGCGCATTGTCCCAGTTTGAAGGAATGAAGGTACACTCTTCAGCAGGTGGGGGGAAGGTCAGATGTCGGGGGTGCGTGGAAAAGCCAATTGCTCTTGGGCTGGGCTTCCCTTAAATTGCCCAGCTTTTTCTGGGCTCCTTCCCACCGAGTGCACTGTTCAGAATTCGAGAGACGAAGAAGGATTTAAGATACAGCATCCATTCTGTGGTAGCTAAGATGGGTTCTGGCTTTCCTTCAGTTCTCGGGCAGGTGTCCCATAAGTCTGTGATGCTGTCGTCAGCGGACACTCCTCAAGTGGTCCTCAGTGACAACACAAAGAACCCGTTACATAGGGAGCTGAGAGCAGGGCTCGCCATAGGCTGCAGGGTTGGGAGTTTGAGGGCAGGGAGTAAAGACAGAGCCCTGAGATGTCCGTCCTGCCCATCGGGCCCATCCTGAGATCCAGGGCCGGACGAATCCCACACCTCTGCTATGTTTGTCTTCTGTTTTCTTTAAGGTGGTCGTCAACGCTCTCGTAGGCGCCATACCTGCCATTCTGAATGTTTTGCTTGTCTGCCTCATTTTCTGGCTCATATTTTGTATCCTGGGAGTATACTTCTTTTCTGGAAAATTTGGAAGATGCGTTAATAGAGCAGATGCAAACTCAGTTATAAATTACAGCATTGTTGCAAACCAAAGTCAATGTGAAGGTGGAAATTTCTCTTGGGTCACCCTGCCAGTCAACTTTGACAATGTGGGAATGGCTTACCTTGCCCTGTTGCAAGTGGTAAGTGCTGTTGGTATGCTTTTCACTCTGAGGAGAGAAACCTTAAAAGAAGCATAAATCATTTTGCAGCTTAATAAAAACACAGTGACTCCACTGAGATGGTAAAATCAAATCCCAGTTCCTCATGCGGAAGCCAACGCCCTCTGGAATTGTTCCCCACTGAACATTTCCAACTTTTTTTGTCTCCTGAGCCTTGACTCCAAGCAATGCCCTGTACATCTCACCGTGTCCTACATGGTGCCTTACTCTCCAGAGCCCCAGCCTAAGAGCAGTGGAGCCTCAGACGCTAAGCAGCACTTCTTGGTTAGAAGTCAGGCCCCCGGTCAACCCACAACTGCCGGGTCTTGGATAGATAGCGCCAACGTGAGGCATCAGGAAAGCCTAGCCGGGCTCTTCCCTGTAGTCTTTACATAGCTTCTCCAGAAATTTTTAAGGCAGCCATTTATTAAAAACAAACAAACAAACACCTTTTTATTTTGTACGAATGAAAAAGGAAAAGACCCCACAAGACACCCGTTTCTGAATTCCCTTCTACTGCTCTTTTGTCTGGACACTCGGTGCTGGAAGGGTGGGGCGTCATCTTGCACGCGTCTGCCCGCTGGCCTTGCTTGCTCTCTGTTGATAGCAAGTCTCTAACTGTGTTCATGTTTCTCTGCTTTTGTTACAGGCAACGTTTAAGGGCTGGATGGATATTATGTACGCGGCCGTGGATTCCAGAGGGGTGAGCTTCTGTTCCGCCATGTTATAGAGTGTGCGAGGGTCAAATCAGGGACGTCGTCACTACATAGACAGTCTAGAACTTCCCACACCCTGGTTCCACTGGCCAGCGTTCTTTGCTTTGTTTTCCTTGGGACAGACACTATGAAATAGGGATAAAAAAGGGCTTTATTCATCTTCCGATGGGTATTACATTCTATTTTGCTCCCAGTCCAGTCCTGTGTGTCCGTAGTGACCAAGGAGAGACCTCCCGTGGAGGAGATGGAGGCGGAGGCAACAGAACAGAATGCCTCCATTTTCTCACTTCCTTTCCACACGGGGATCCAGGCAGAAGCCAGATTTCACAGGGTCCTCGCCCGGGACCGTGGGGGGACCTTACAGATGGACTGCGTCTGCTAAGAGAGACTTCCCATGGCCCCAGTTGGGCCCTCCAGAGGCTAAGTGGACTTCTGGCGATTGCCAGCTGTTAAAGTCTAGTCAAGCGACAAGCAATCGTGGATTCCGAAGCTGGAAGGGCACTTAGCCGGCTGGTCCATTTCTATTTCCCAGTAGGGAAAATCGAGGAATGGAAGCGTAGTGTCGCCCAAAGCCACGGAGCGGGCAAATGGTTGAATCAAGAATGGGACCAGCATTGTTTCTTCCTGCCCTCACACACGTGATGTGTCGTTTGAGAGTCGGCAGCACTGGTGCCTGGCACAGGGCACACGGGGCTGGCAGCGGCAGTGCAGGTGGCACAGCAGAAATTATAACGGAGACAGTATTTTAAAATATTAATGTGCTTAATTTTTTGTCTTTTGAGTACTGACCTTCACCCTAGTTCACCTGAGGCATCCGTTGCCTTGAGGTGGAGATGGGGGGGTGGGGGTGGGGGGAGGAAATCTTACGCAGACGTCTGCAGGAAGACGTGTGTGGCTTACATGTGTCCCCTGAGTGTCCCCAGGGGGGGTGGCCCTGGGACATTGTAGCTGGTATGTGCTGGCTTCTAGCACGACGGGACCCTTGTGGGTGTCGTCACAGAGAATCTTGCCGCTCTCGGATCCTGGTGAAAACATGAGCCTTTCTCCCCCCTCAACTCCTCCCGGCCTTCAACACCGACTGGCTGCCGTTTCCTCTACTCGGCCCCTTGCCCAGCAGCCTCCTCCCATCACTTACCAAAAGCCCATCGGGCGGCCCCGTGGCTGTCAACTCCATTTCCAAGCCTCCCGGAAACGGGAAAGTTTGAGAGACTCTTCCAACCGCTTAAGGCATCCTGCCCGCCTTCCCAGCAGCAGCTTCCTTGTAGGAAAATACAGAAGTTGAACAAAAATATCCTTTTTGCCCCTTCATGTTCCCTTCAATTTACAGAATCCCAAGCCCCCTCTCCAAACCCAAAGAGAGGGAATCAGGATACACATCTCATGGCTCTGATATTCTCTGTCTCTCTGTTTCTTTTTCTGACAATCCCCTAGGTACAAGCGGGGCGAGCGTTTTCCCTTTACTTTTCCTATCTGGTAGCCTGCATTATAACCTTGTTTTAAGTGTCAGATGCTGCATGACGATTTTTTTCTTGCCGTTGTATTGTTATTGTATTAATGGCTGCCCTTAGTTCAAACAATGGACATCTCAAGCCAATTGCGACCAAGGCCAGGTACTCTGCAAGGCAAAAGACAAAAAAATATTTTCAAATATTACCCTAATTACATTAGTCTGTGTGGTGGGCGTTGAATAACAAACATCATAAAAACATTCAACAGGTGACAGAGCTATCAACACTCATAGCACTATCTTTGAACGTGATCTGGAGAAAGAAAAGAGGAAATCTTCCTGCTACCTGTTCCCAAAATGCATAAAGTGAAGAACTTGAACAAAAGGGATTTTTGGATGCTTTTGGTCATGTCTTGGGGGAAACTTAGTTGTAGTCTATTTTTGTGTCTTCTCTAGAGTTTGATTATTCATTCATTCACTCATCCATCCATCCATCCACCCACCCATCCATCCATCCATCCATCCATCCATCCATCCATCCATCTATCCGTCTGTCTGTCCATCTCTTCATCTGTCCATCCATCCATCCATCCATCCATCCGTCCATCTGTCCGTCTGTCCGTCCATCCATCCTTCCATCTATCCATCCATCCATCCAAGAGGTATTGAGGATCTACATGTCACAAAGTATGCAGGCACTGGGAGTTCAAGAGTGACAGGGCACAAGCACAGACTGAATACAACAGTGGGCTCTGTATGAAGGATGTAGTTGTCCATCAAGAGTTGATAGTCACCTCTGCCTGAAGGGACTGTGCCCCTTTTCCAGGGGCCTCATCTCCAGGCTGGCTCCTTCCAGTTATGTGTCCATGTAGATATTCTAGAGACCCTCTCAAAGGACACGTGCGATCGTGCCATTCCCCAATCTTACAACCCTTTCATGATTCTCCGTTGCTTTGGAGAAAAGGCCTGCGCCTCTTTTCACACGCCCTCCCTCTGACATGGTACCACCCAGGCTCCTCCAGGGAAACTGAAAGAGGGATCTCCCTGCACGAACCATGGCTTATTTGGACGAGGCTGAGTAGCTAATGCTACTGCTGAGAAACGCTTTGGTCTTCTAGAAAAGGCAGTTAAGATGGCTTATAATTTTCTCCAGTAATTGTTCTCTTTTTCTTGTTTTAAAAAATCCCTAACAGAAAGAACTACAGCCAGGGTTTGAGGAGAACCCAATAAACTACCTTTTCTTCGTGGCTTTTATCATCTTTGGTTCATTCTTCACTCTGAATCTCTTCATCGGTGTTATCATTGACAACTTCAACCAACAGCAGAAAAAGATAAGTATAGGGGTTGTTCTGATATTCTAGTTTTACCTCTTCCCCAAAGGGCTTGGAAGGAACATAATTCTGGTCTAGGTTGTTGTGTGCAAAGTATCATCTGCATGGGAACAAGGCCACCTGGAGATGATTCTTGCAGCTATGGCTGAAGAGAGACTGAGGACAGCTGGCTTTTATGAAATCACTGTTTTTACCCTCCATTCCACCCGCTCACACAGAGGACATTGTTGATCCCCAGCAGACAGACAAGCACCAGGATTAGTATTCGTGAGATTACAGCCATATTCAAGGAACCGTTCAAGTGTACCTTGTTTTATCCAAGATAAAAAGAAAAGCTCTCCTCTCCTAGCAAACCTGCGTCCTGCCCCCCTGTACCCCAAGTCTCAGCAGATTTACTGAACTTACTTGGAAACAAGATGGTTGGGAAAGAGGCAGGTTTTTCAGGGAGATTTTTTTCTTCATGCATTGCAATAAACAGATGTGTTTTTTCTGATTCTGTAATCTATAGGGGATTTGTAGTGAATGTGGAAAATAAAAGAAGATTTAAGAAATTTCATCACCACTAAAGTGGCCGCTAAATGATAACAAATTTAGATTAAGCCTCATCCCTCTGACACAGTCCCTTCCAGTTACTTTCTCACTAAATATGTATCCCTTGTACATGGCTGAGATGACACCACGTTTTTTATTCTGTTGCACCCCTCCTCCGCACTAGTAATAAGCCCATCTGATGAAATCATCCTTATTGTAAGAATTTTCAGGGCTAAATTGCATCTCATATTATAGATAGATAGTAATTTATCTTAATCCTTCCCTTCTTTTGTGGACATTTAGGCTATTTCTAAATTTCTTGCTCTTCTAAAACAATCATGAACATGCTTGAAATTCTCTCTGTATCTGTGATTATTTTCTCAGGATAGGTTTCTAGAATTTAAGGCATTAAACATGTATTGTCAAGCAACCTTTCAGAAATGCTGTGCTAGGTACCCCTTGTAAGAGGATTGCAAGATATAAAAATGCCTGTTTGCTCTGTTCTCATCATTCTTATTTTTATAATTTTTCCTTTCCAGCTCGATGGGAAAGGTGTTATCTCATTGTTTTATATTCATTTATTTAATCATTTGTGAGCTTATATACTTTTTCAGATTGATAGCTGTGTCTCCCTTTGCCTCTTTTTGAAATGAAAATTGTCATTTTTTCCCTTAGGTTTTTATATATTAAGTCCACTTTGTGACTGCTTCTTACATTTCTGTAATGACATTTTTTATTTATAGGCATTTACAGGTAACTAAATATTCACTTTTGGTTTCCTAATTGTTTTTATGGCCCTTTGAAATTTTTCTTGAATTCTTGTAATCTATCCAAAATGTATACTGACCCTGATTAGCCTTTTTACTTGTTAAAAAAATTTTTTAATATTTATTTATTTTTGAGAGAGAGAGAGAGAGAGAGACAGAGCATGAGCAGGGGAGGGGCAGAGAGAGAGGGAGACACAGAATCCAAAACAGGCTCCAGGCTCTGAGCTGTCAGCACAGAGCCCGATATGGGGCTCGAACCCACAAACCATGAGACCGCGACCTGAGCCAAAGTCAGTTGCTTAACTGACTGAGCCCCCCAGACGCCCTGCTTAGCCTTTCTAGTGTCTGCTCGGAGAGTCGCTCATTGTCCTTCTGTAACTATTGCTGCTACTGCCCGGAAGTGTGTGGTGTGCAGTCACCTTGGGAATAAGCAGCTTGATTGCAATGAGTACCTACAGTTTGGATGTCAGGCCTTGTGATTTTAGATGTAAGCTCACATTTGAAATCGCTGTTTTGATCAGGCCATGGCCTTTTGTTTTACTTTTTATTGTAGAAAATTTCCAACATGCCCAAGAGTATACTAAAAGGAACCTAAAAGACCCACCACCCAACATGTGTGTTGACTTAAGAACATCTTTATGGGGGCGCCTGGGGAGTCAGTCGGTTAGGTGTTCGACTTCAGCTCAGGTCATGATCTTAGTGTTCGTGAGTTCGAGCCCCGTGTCGGGCTCTGTACTGACAGCTTGGAGCCTGGAGCCTGCCTTGGATTCTGTGTCTCCCTCTCTCTCTGGCCCTCCCCTGTTCATGCTCTGTCTGTCTGTCTCTCTCACTCAGAAGTGAATAAAGCATTAAAAAAAAAAATCTTCACGGCACCTCTGCCCTTCCCCAATCTTTCCACCAGAGTTTTCAATAGAGCAGATGACAGCCCATCATTTCACCCACAGAGATTCCAAGACATATCTCTTTTTAAACATCACCACATTTCCATGATCACGCCTCAAACGTTTAACATGAAGTCTTTAAACTTGTCAAATACCCAGTCAATATTCAGATCTCTTTGAGCCTTTCATTTTCGTAAAATATTTATCTTCCATTCTTTGATCAATTGATATTACAGTTTGTTCCTTTTCAAATCAGGATTAAAATCAAGTCCTCCCGCTTAGCTTCCTTGCTACCTGGAGTGACAAGGTGTCCCAGGGCGAAGTCATACCACTCCTGTGCCAGATCGAGAATCAGCCACTTCTCCAAGGAGTTCTGTGTTTGGGGGTGTGGGGGGGGGCGGTGGTATCCCAAAATCACAACCTAGAATGCTCACTGTCATTGCTTCTAGGCTTTTTCCGTGGACAGAGCTATTCCAATTTAGGACTTCAAGAAAATGTAGATGGAAATGTGAATACTGGTCGTTCAAGTTGAGAACTGTCAACCTTTCACTTCATCTCTTCTCTAATAATAACGTGGATCTCTTCTTTTCCACGCCAAGAAAAACGATTCTCACGGGCACAGGAAATGATAGAACTAAAATTTTCCATAATTACTCATTTTTGTTTTATACCCCAACACACACACACAGGACGGTCTCAGAATAGCATCACTGATGCGTATGGTCATGATGCATATGCTTACTGAAGACACTTACATCTGCCAGGCATCCAGAAACAATCTGGTTAACTTCTAGGGCTGCATTTTTTTTTCCACAAAATTTTTTTTTTACTGTGGCACAATATACATAACATGAAATTTCCCACCTTGACCATTTTTCCCATGCAGTTTGGGGGTGGGAAATGCATTCCTCACCGTTGTGCAGCCATCACCGCCGTCCATCCCCACAACTCTTTTCATCTCGTAAACGGAAACTCTGTCCCTATTCAACCCTCACTCCTCCTTCCCCCCCCCGCAGCCCCTGGCTATCACCATTCCCCTTTCTTCTGCTCTGAGTACCTCATATAAGTGGAATCGGAATCGCACAGTATTTGTCAGCTTATGATTGGCTTACTTCACTTAGCATAGTGTCCTCAGGGGCCATCCATGTTGTCACATATTTCGGAATTTCCTTTTTAAGACTGAATAATATTCCACTGTGTGTATATGCCACATTCTGCTCATCCGTTCATCTGTCGATGGACAGGAAGCTACTCGGGTTGCTTCCACATTTTAGCTCTTGTGGATAGAGGTGCTGTGAACAAGGGTATGCAAATATCTCTTTGAAACCCTGCTTTCACTCCTTTTGAGTATACATCCAGGAATGGAACTGTTGGATCATAGGGTAATACTATTTTTTAACTTTGGGGGAGCCACCATACTGTTTTCCACAGAAGCTGTACCATTTTATGCTCCCACCTACAGTTTGAAAAGGTTCTAATTTCTCTTCACGCTCACCAGTGCTTGTTTTCTCTTTTCGTTTTTTGATGTAGCCATCCTAATGGGTGGGAGGTGGTGTCTCGTGTTGGTTTTTATTTCATTTCCCTAATGACTAGCGACGGTGAGCATTTTTTTCGTATGCTTATTGTCTATTTATGTATCTTTTTAGAGAAATATCTATTCGAGTCCTTTGCCAATTTTTGAGGATTGTTTTGTTTGTTTATTTATTTATTTAGAGTATAGTTGACAGTTAATATTACATTACCTTCAGGTGTATCACATAGTGATTTGACAAGCTTATATGTTATGCTGTGCCCACCACAAGCGTAGCGCCATCTGTCACTCTGCAACACGATTACAGTGTCACTGACTACATTCCTTATGCTGTGCCTCTTATTCCCATGACTTATCACTCCATAACTCGAAGCCTGTATCTCCCGCTCCCCCTCCCCTGTTTTGCCCACCCCCCACTCTCCCCTCCCCTCTGGCAACCACCACTTTGTTCTTTGTATTGTAGGTCTGATTCTGCGTTTTGTTTGTTTGTCCATTTGTTTCTTAGATTCCACATAGGAGTGAAATTGTATGGTATTTGTCTTTCTCAGTTGGACATATTTTACTTAGCATAATACCCTCTAGACTCATCCATTTTGTCACAAATGGCACAAACTCATCCTTTTTTATGGTTGTGTAATACTGCACACACGCGACACACACGCATGTGCGCCACATCTTCCTCTTTTTAAATGTTTATTTACTTTTGAGAGAGAGAATGAGAGCGAGAGTGAGAGAGAGAGCACGCACACCGAGGAGGAGCAGAGAGAGAGGGAGACAGGGATCCAAAGCAGCTTCTGCACTGACAGCAGAGAACCTGACGTGGGACTCATTCATGAACCGTGAGATAGATCGTGACCTGAGCCTAATTCAGACGCTTAACCCAACTGAGCCACCCAGGAGCCCCTATACTACATCTTCCTCATCCATTCATCTGTCAGGAGACACTTAGGTTTCTTCCATGTCTTGGCTATCATAAATAATGCTACAATAACCATAGAGGTGTGTGTATCTTTTTAAGTTAGTGTTTTCATTTTCTTTGGGTAAACACCCAGGAATAGAATTATTTGATCATATGATATTTCTATTTTTAATTTTTTGAGGAACCTCCCTCCTGTTTTCTACAGTGGCTGCACCAGTTTGCACTCCCACAAGCAGTGCACAAGGATTCCTTTTTCTCCACATCCTTGCCAACACTTGTTCTTCCTTGTCGTTTTCATTTTAGCCATTTTGACAGGTGTGAGGTGATATCTCACTGAGGTTTTGATTTGCATTTCCCAGATGATCAGTGATGTTGAGCACTTTTTCATGTGTCTGTTGGCCATCTGGATGTCTTCTTTGGAAAAGTGTCTATTCGGATCCTCTGTCCATTTTTTAATGGATTGTTGAGTTGTATAAGTTCTTTATACATTTTGGATACTTACCCCATGTTGGATAAATCATTTGCAAATATCTTCTCCGAGTTAGTAGGTTGCCTTTTTGTTTTGTTGATGGTTTCCTTCACTGTGCAAAAGCCTTTTATTTTGATGTAGTCCTGATAATTTATGTTTGCTTGTGTTTTCCTTGCCTCAGGAGACATCTAGAAACATATTGACAAAACTCTACACCCATTCGTGATAGAGACTCTTAACAAAGTGGGTTTAGATGGAAACATATGTCAATGTATTAAAGGCCATATGTGAAAAGCCCACCGCTAACATCATACTCAGTGGGGGGGGGGGGGGGAATGAGAGCTTTTCCTCTAAGATCAGGAAGAGACAAGGATATTCGCTCTTGGCTTTTATTCAACATGGTACCGGAAGTCTTAGTCCTGGCAGTCAGACACGAGAAAGAAAGGAGTCATCCATATTGTTAAAGAGGTTAAATTGTCACTATTTGCAGTCGACCTGAAACTAGACAAACAGAATCCTAACAATTCTTCAAAACATAGATGTAATAAATAAGTTCAGTAAATGTGCAGGACACAAAATTAATACCCACAAATTGGTAGCATTTTGATACACTAATAATGAAGCAGCAGAAAGAGAAACTAAGAAAACAATTCCATTTACCATTGCCGTTAAAAGGATAAAGTACCTAGGAATAAATTTAATCAAAGAGATGAAAGACCTATACTCTGAAAACTATGAACATGGATGAAAGACATTGAAGATGACACAGACAGACAGAAAGATATTCCATGCCCATGGATTGGAAGACTTAATATCGTTAAAGTGTCCATACTACCCAAAGCAATCTACAGATTCAGTGCAATCCCTATCAAAATACCAATAGCATTTTTTTTGCAGAACGAGGCAAATAACACTAAACTTTATATGGAACCACAAAAGACCCCGAATAGTCAAAGCAATCTTGAGAAAGAACACCAAGCTGGAAGTTATCAGTATTTTAATTCAAATTAAAAGCACTTTAAGGTATGCTACAAAGCTGTAGTAATCAAAGCAGTATGGTACTGGCACAAAAATAGACACACAGATCAATGGAACAGAATAGAGAGCCCAGAAATAAATACATGCTTATATGGCAAATTAATCTATGACAAATGAAGCCAGAATATACTATGGGTAAAAAACAGCCTCTTCAATAAATGGTGCTGGGAAAACCGGACAGCTGCGTGTAAAAGAATGAAACTGGACCACTGTCTAACACCACACACAAAAATAAACTAGAAATGGATCACAAACCTAAATGTGAGACTTAAAACCATAAAAATTCTAGAAGAGAACACAGGTAGTAATTTCTCTGACATTGGATGTTTGGGATTTTTTTTTAAGTTTCAGGAGTTTTCCATATATTCTGATTGACTCCTTATCAGATGTGTGCTTTATGATATGTAGGGGCACCTGGCTGGCTCAGTCAGTGGAACATGTGACTGACTCTTCGTCTCGGGGTTGAGTTTGAGCCCCATGTTAGGTATAAAGATTACTTAAAAATAAAATCTTAGAAAAAAATATGTAAATTAAAATTATATAAATTAGAAAATTATATTATGTGTAAATATATATTTATATATGGTATACAAATTTATAAAAATCTAAATATGTATACAAATATTTCCCCCCATTCTGTGGGTTGCCTTTGTGCTCCACGGATAATGTCTTTTAATGTACAAAATTTTAAAATTTTCGTGAAGTCCAGTTTGTCTATTTTTAACTTTGTTTTCTGTGCCTTTGGTGTCATATGCAAGAAATCATTGCCAAATCTAGTGTTATGAAGCTTTTGTCCTATGTTTTCTTCTAGAGATTTTTTGCTTTGATCTTACATTTCTGTTTTTGATCTTTTTTGCTCTATTTTTTGTGCGTGGCGTTAAGGAAGGATTCACTTTTATGCTTAGTGCTGGGGAAATGGGGGATATCCAGATGATTTTTGGTCCATACTTGTGGTGAAAGTTCAAATCCCACACTGTCATCAAGGCCCGCCGGATTCACAACTTATCAAGAAAGACTGGATTTTTACCGAGAGTCCGAACTACTTTCCTCCTATCTCCCACTAACAGATTCTGTTTGCTTCTTCACCCTTTCACTGGTAGCACTTGGGGAGTCCCAGATTCACGCGGGGGCCTTGACACAGCCCACTGCCCTTCCCTCCACGACTCCCTTATACTTATTAAGGCTCCAGATTCTAGTTTATACAGAGATTAGCAAATGTTCTTGGTCAACACTGGCTTCAGGCTAATTTACTACTCTGTCTTTTTTGATCACTATTGATTTTCAGACTCTGGAGATTTTCCTGTCTTTTGTGCAAGTTTAGCTGTACATTGGTCTGGACAAATCTTATGAAATCCTATTAATAGCGAGATGTGCATTTATTTGGGAGAGTTTTAATGGCCACTTTGTGAGAGTTTTTGTTTAAATTTTTGATACTAACTTTTCATTGTATTGTGGTTTCATTTATGAAACCTGAAATATATTCAATTCTTGTAAAGATTCCGTGGCTGTTTGCAAAGAGATGCAATCTTTGTTCATGTTCTAAAAAGTAAAGTAGAACTGATAAAAAGTAACAGTATTTCCTTATTCCTCAACTTAAACCCCATTACCTTTCAGACTTACCCACGAGTCCAGCCTCTATTGTTTCCCATTGGACTTTTAGGATAATGTCATATAACTTTTAAACTGGTTCTGAACATTTAGAACTTGTTCCCCCCCCCCCAAAAAAAAAAAAACACAAACCTGTTAATGCTAATTAGCTCTCATCTTCTCCATATACTTAGGTGGTGAGGATATTTTTATGACAGAAGAACAGAAGAAATACTATAATGCAATGAAAAAATTAGGATCCAAAAAACCTCAAAAGCCCATTCCAAGGCCTCTGGTGAGAGCAATTGATTTGTTCTAAACACACAGATCTATTCAGTGGTCCTTGAGCTCAGATGTCTACACTGCCATTCTCCTTTATTTTTCAAGTTTACAGACATTGTCTAAGAACTCAATAAAAACCCAGATACACTAGTGTCCAGCTCAAGGCTTTGGGGAAATTAGACAATCGAATTCAACACTAACAACTGGGGCAAAAACTTTCACTTGCTTTTTAGTAAGCGCGCAGTAGGTGTTCAGTATATACTCGTTGCAATGACATGGACTTAACAGTTTGTTTTAACTAAATCTTTTTTTAAAAATTTTAAGCTCCAGTGTAGTTAACACAGTTATATTAGTTTCAGGTGTACAGTGTAGTGATTCAGCACTTCCATACATCGCCTGGTGCTCGTCATGACAAGTGCACTCCCCCCTTTCTTGTAAGTTTATTTCTTTTGAGAGAGAGAGAACACAAGTCGGGGAGGGTCAGAGAGAGAGGGAGACGCAGAATGAGAAGCAGGCTCCAGGCTGAGCTGTCAGCACAGAGCCCGAAGCGGGGCTCGAACCCACGAACTGTGAGATCATGACCGGAGCTGAAGTCCAGCACTCAACCGACTGAGCCACTTAGGCGCCCCTTCCTACTGATATTTTTTAATCTCTAAAATCTAAATATTATCTTTTGGCCTTTGGAACAGACGAATAGCAATTGCATGAGGGGAAACACTAGCTGTTTTAACCTGAGCAATGATGCATTTTCTTTTTAATAGTAGAGGAAGGGATCTGGAGTCACTTCTGATTCTTCCTGAACCATCCACACAGAGGGGCTACGTTAACTGGTTTAAAAATGATACTGAGGTGTGGGGTTCACTGTACATTTTAAAATGATAGCAAGTGCTTTTTGGTATCTACTACTTTAGGTAATTCATATTCTTAATCTCCTCTGTTTCAAGGCCAGAGTTGAACTATTAGGCCTAGGTTTACCCTCCCTCACTCTTTTTTTTTTTAATTTTTTTGGTTTTATTTATTTTTAAGACAGAGAGCATGAGTGGGGGAGGGGCAGAGAGAGAGGGAGACACAGAATCCGAGACATGCTCCAGGCTCTGAGCTGTCAGCACAGAGCCCCACGCGGGGCTCGAACCCACGAACCGTGAGATCATGACCTGAGCCGAAGTCGGATGCTTAACTGACTGAGCCACCCAGGCGCCCCGCCCTCCCTCACTCTTAATTCTTGCCACTCACTGGGCTTTCATGGAGAGCACCCCTAAAAGTGTTTTTTCTCCAATCCCGTTCTGACTTCCCAGGTGCATTCACACATAGCACATGCAATTGACTTTCAAGCTTCTTCTCCAGACTCCTTGATAAAACAAAGCTTTAGTGATTCTGGGACAAAATTGGGAAGACACCAACTTCAGTGTAATCCCTTCAGGGCTGTCCCCAACCCCTCTTCTCATGGCCCTGGCTCTTCCCGACTGATACCGTTTATTCTTGTGGTTTTAATCCATGTCAGTCCTGGTGCCGTTGAACTCCACGTCTGCATTCCAGCCCTCTATCTGAGCTCCATACCCATTCCTTTACCTGGCCAGGGCCCTTGGACACCTCACCGGCACCTCAACTCAAGGTTCTCAGGGCAGATCTTATCATCTCCCTCTAAAATTTCTCACTCTCTGTTGTCTGGCTGGCTGCAAGATTCCACCAGGCTGAGATGATAGCCTCAGCTTGTCATTTTCTCATAGCCACCTCCATTAATCACTCTCTGACTCCTTCTGCATTTCCGTCCCTCTTAGCTCTTAAAGCTAAATGCTTATATCCCTTTCCACCATTACCACCACAAGCCAACGTCATCTTTTGCCCGATTATCATAACAGATGCCTAGGGTTCCAACAATGATTCTTAGGGGTTTAGGAGGTTTCTAAATAGACTAGTGTATGAATATTTTGATTAGATGATAATATAATATAAAATACCTTGATATATACATATATTATAAAACAATCAGTTTATAGTCAGGAATGCCATGCAACAGTAGTGTCTGAGTTTGTGTTTAAGAATGGCTTTCCACTAAGGAAAGAACAAAGTAGTGCTTCACAGCAGTTAGATTACAGAAAGTAGAGTGGAATAATTGAGTCATTTCACTGCATGTGGTGGATTAGGTGTGCAAACTTGAGCTAGACCCTGTACCAGAGCAATTAGCACATACTTACTTTGTAAGCAGTACGGCCATCTGTGTGCCAGCCAATGTGCAAGTTCACCGTCAGTAATTAAAGGAAATAATCCTTCTATTTCTGTTTTTAGTAATCATTACCTCATAACCCCATTTATCTAGCCTTATTTTCAAGTGAACCAGATGTGGAAAATTGGCATTCAAGAACTGCTTGAGTACAGAGTCTGGGTTAAGTATAAGGTCTGATTATTCTGAGTTAATGAATGGAGCCTTGGGGCTGTTAATGCCATTTTGTCTACATACTTACGTGAGCAGGTATTCTCTGCATCCACATTACTGAAGTCAAAGTAAAGAAACGGATAAAGTATGGAGACCAAAGCTCATCTTTTTATTATTAAATCCAGCATGAGCTGTTTTACTTCAGCAAAACATCACCCATCACATCAAAGTTATGTCGTTACGAAGAATTTTTAATTTTTTTTGTTCTAAAATGGAATTAAAGCTATAAGCCTACGGCTTAAAAGCAGTCGTGTAATTAAATTTAAATGAAAATGTATACGCAAGGATTTCTTGTTGTTTTAAAAGGGTGCTCATTTCTTAAGAAATTGCTTTGATTGTAAGGGAGGCCAAATTCTGTGGCGTGTGTCTTTTTTATGTATATGATTTCATTCTTACAATGTGAACGGATCTAAGATTCCTTTTTTCTTCCCCTCTCAGAATAAGTGCCAGGGTCTCGTGTTTGACCTAGTCACAAGCCAGGTCTTTGACATCATCATCATCATCCTCATCTTCCTCAACATGGTCAGCATGATGATTGAGTCTGATAACCACCCTAAGGACACAAAAGTCTTCCTTGAGCGTCTCAACCTGGCCTTTGTGGTCATCTTCACAACCGAGTGTCTCATCAAAATCTTTGCTTTGAGGCAATACTACTTCACCAATGGCTGGAACTTATTTGATTGTGTGATCGTCGTTCTCTCTATTGTTAGTAAGTAAAATCAGAAGCCAGAGGGGCTTTAATCTGAGCGCTAGAAGTAAATCATGTCATTTGGTAGGATGTCCAAACTATCCACAAGGCAACAAAGTAGGCTTAGTGTGGTTTCTGAAAAAATAGACAGGTGTGCTGCCGCTGTTCTCTACCGGGAAGTTGCTAGGAGATACAGAGCAATTTTCATTCCCTTGACTGTTTACATGATTGAAATAGAGAGTAAAATAAATGTCCAGATCCATTTATTCAACGGAGATAGACAAAATTAAGATGACCTTCGAGTGTTTGGGGGGGTACCTGGTATATCCACATAATTGAGTCAAAGTTCTACCTTTCCCTTCCGTGCAATTATAAGCTCTCATGAGCATCTTTTCGTTTTAAGGATTTGGCACTTAGTTCCCATGGTTTTCATTAGTTCAAAATCCATGTGGGTATCAGATCACGATTATTGTGCCCCTGGGACATTCCTAGGCCCTCTCTCACCTCCTATACAGGGCGTCTGTGACTTCCCAGTTGGGGCTTCCAAGAGTGTGTCGTAAAGGCAAACAGTGCTTTCTCTCTATTCTGTATCCCATGTTAACCGAAACCACAGCATCAGCTATGCTTCTCTCTGCTGCTTGGATCCCATTCACCAACCAGTCTTACTCTGTAATCAGTATACTTTTTCTTTCTTTTTTTTTTTTTTTTTTTAAATATTTTTATTTCTAGGAGAGAGAGAGAGAGAGAGAGTGAGAGAGAGCGTGAGCAGGGGAGGGTCAGAGAGAGAGAGGGAGTCACAGACCGAAACAGGCTCCAGGCTCCGAGCTGGCAGTCAGCACAGAGCCCGATGCGGGTCTCGAACCCATGAACCGCGAGATCATGACCCAAGCGAAAGTCGGACGTTTAACCGACTAAGCCACCCAGGCGCCCCCAGTATACTTTTTCTTAACATAAGCACCGTTACCTCTCAGATTTATGGAAGAAGAATAGGGAAGAAAAGGGTTGCTGCCGTATGCCTATTATAACACACATATACACGCGCATCAACTTTGAAATTGAATTCTTCAGGGCTTAACCATAAGAGAACACTCTGGGTTTTTGCAGTTTGCTTTTAACTAAACCAATAATTTGACTTCTTATAATTGTGCACAACCACCCGGAGGCCATTCTCATAGTTCAAAAAGCAGTGAAGATAATGAAAACCGATTTCACAAGTGGAAGCTTTTGTGCTGTTTTAGAAAGGATACGTTGAACAGATATGCGAGATCAAAATATTTTGGTTCCTATCACTACAGCAGCATGCAGATGTTTCCAAGAACAAGAAAATGGTACAGATGAGAGTCTGTTCTGGCTTCTAAGCCATGAAACTTATGTAGATAAAGTTTAGCAATAGAGCCTTCCACACGCCTGCAATGAAATGGATCGCTTATCTTTATCGGTCGATTCCAATCTCAGGTCCTGGTGAAACGGACAGCAGTGAAGCCAGAAAATGGTGGTGGGAAGAGTCAGGGACACCTCCCCAGACCCTGGAGAGCGCTGCTTCCCACACGCAGAGAGCAGCTCATTCATCCACGACTCCCTGAGCTCCTTCCAGGGAGTGCCAGCCACTGTGCTGTTTGAGGAAATACCTCTTACTTCTCTCCTTTGAACAACTGCTAGGCAATTGCAGTTACACAGCAGAGCGGTGGATAGCATTTTGCTCCAGTGGACGAGAAAGTCCGCACACTGAGCCAAATCCTACTCACCAATGCGGGCAGCATGCTATACGCCTTTGCCAGTAGGTCTGCCGCCCAGCACTCAGACTGTACGCTTCCCCAGGCTCTTTCCTAAGCTTTTAGATGAATGCAAAATGAGTGTGAGTCAAAGTGACCGTGTCCAGGAGTTAACAAGGCGGTTGATGTATTAAGAGTTACTCACCTTAAGGAGTCAGAAACAGAGAGATTAACTGCACGCCAAATCCTATGGTGCACAGAACTGAGCTCAGATAACGGACGGATGACTGATGGCTCAGTTAGTCAAAGAAATGCTCGTGGAGGAGGCGCCTCAAGGGTGGACCTCCTCCAGTTTTTGCTAAATTGGAACTTCATAAATTCCACATCTCACGGCGCTGGCTGCAAAATTAGCATCTGAATTCAGCCTCGTTGGCACAACAGGGCAGTTGGTGAAGTACATTATCAACTAGTTCTCTATAGTCATTAGGTGACAGCAGAGAATTTGGGCTGCCCTTCACCCCTAATGACCATAGAGGACCCCCCCCCAGAGCAAGAGCAAGGCCATATCTACACAAGGCAAGCATGTCCCAGCCGTTCTATAATATTTAGGCCAAAATGTGAGTTGTTTCAAATCCCATATCGTTGGCTTGCAGAGCAGGTGGTGAGAGAACAGGGTGACATTTAGGCCAAATATTCAGCTGTTTGCGGAAGCCTCTGCTCTAGGTGATATTTGACTGGGGGGGGAGGGGCTGTCTACAGCGATAAGGAAAGTATCTCCAGCCCCTTAAGCCTTTTGAGCAGACGCCAGGAGTCCTTCCTTGGGATGAGCATGTTGATGGATATGAGAGCCACATGGCAGCGTCTGCCCAGCTTTGAGGCTCCCAACACCGTCTCCCTCCAGCCCTGTCCTCACCTGTAGCAGGCTGTGTTCAGATTCCCCTACACAAATAGGAATCTGCCTTTTTAAGGAGTTTTGGGGTTAGAGGTTCCAGTTTCTGATGACAGCTCAGGTTCAAGCTAACCTTTGGTAGCAGACATTTTTCCCTATGCTCTAAATCCGAAGGACTCCATCCTTAGTTTATCTGGTTTCCATCTCCATTTCCAATAAGTACGGAAAACTATTAATCTGTTATCCCATGAGTGACTTTCAATACCCAACATAGAAAACGTACTTCAGGTGTATGAGATAACTCACAAAATAGCCTTTTATAAACTGCATTCTCCTTCCATTCCCTGAGTGTCTTCAGTATTTTAGACACCCTTTTCCATCTAAAGTCCCATCTTAAAAGTGTACGGTGCTTGGAAACTATTTTCCAAGCCAAGGCACAGACAGACCCCTCCCCTGTACTGGTAAATGGGCCAAGTGCAAATTACAAAGTGCCGAGGAAAGTTGGTGGCACTAAGACTCCGAGGCAGGAGAGACAAGCTGGGTATGAAAGCAGTGTGCCTGCTGGGAATTAATCGGCTGCCTCCTTCTCCTAAAGGTGCGATGGTTTCTGCCTTGGAGGACCAGCAGCACATTCCCTTCCCTCCCACGCTCTTCCGAGTGGTGCGCTTGGCCCGGATCGGCCGGATCCTGAGACTCGTTCGGGCGGCGCGAGGAATTCGGACGCTCCTTTTTGCTCTGATGATGTCCCTTCCCTCTCTGTTCAACATTGGTCTTCTACTTTTCCTCGTTATGTTTATTTATGCCATCTTTGGTATGAACTGTTTTTGCAAAGTGAAGGAAGGGTTTGGAATTGATGACATATTCAACTTCAGAACTTTTGTTGGCAGCATCCTCTGCCTCTTTCAGATCACCACGTCCGCAGGCTGGGATGCCCTCCTCAGGCCCATGCTGCAATCAAATGAGTCGTGTAACCCCAGCTTAGACAGCCGTCACCTCCCTGCCATAGCCATCACCTACTTCGTCAGCTACATCATCATTTCCTTTCTCATTGTTGTCAACATGTACATTGCTGTGATCTTGGAGAACTTCAATACGGCCACAGAAGAAAGCGAGGACCCTTTGGGTGAAGATGACTTTGAAATATTCTATGAAGTCTGGGAAAAGTTTGACCCAGAAGCAACACAGTTTATCAAATATCCTGCCCTTTCTGACTTTGCCGATGCCCTTCCCGAGCCTTTACGTGTGGCAAAGCCAAATAGATTTCAATTTCTAGTGATGGACTTGCCCATGGTGAGTGGAGATCGCCTCCACTGCCTGGACATTCTCTTCGCATTCACTACTCGGGTGCTTGGTGACTCCAGTGGCCTGGACAGCATGAAAGCAATGATGGAGGAGAAGTTCATGGAGGCCAACCCCTCCAAGAAGTTATATGAACCCATAGTCACCACCACCAAGAGGAAAGAAGAGGAAAAATGTGCTGCTATTATCCAAAAGGCCTTTCGAAAATACAAGCTGAAGATGTCCACGTGTGCCTTAGAAGACGGGCCCCGTTCGCCACTGCAGACGCTCTGCAATGGGGACCTCTCCAGCTCCGAGGTGGCTGAGGGCAAGGTCCACTACGACTGAGACCCTACCTCCACCCTTACCTCACAGCCTCACGGCCTTGCCTCTGGCCCCTGAGTTACAGGGGTCCACAGCTCAGTGTGTGAACAAGCAATCGACTCCTCCAACTAGCCATCCCATTTTTTTTTCCTGCCTAAAAGAAGTGGTATTCCAATGGTTATTTCAAATGGTTCTGACAGAGGTAGAAGATTAGGCTGCCTGCCCATGAACCACTGGTAGTATTTTAGCAAGGAAGAAGGCACTGGAAAGGCTGTAGGGGACACACCGATGTTAGGATCGAAACACAGTTCAAATCATGTAAAAAAAAAATGAGTAAGAAACAAAAACCACATTAAAATCTTAGATTGTGTTTTTCCATATTGTTTCTAGACACATTGTTCAATACCTTCGTTCAGTGTGGTGCCCAGTGCAAGTACGTGGCTTGTCACGTGTAACTCTTTTGCATGCCGAGTAAAAATTCAAAACCTACCAGTAAATAAACAATGTATTGCAGAGATTTCATTTTTAACAGCATTTGTATTTTGGTTTTATTTTGAACCTAAGGCATGATCTTGACTTGTCAATTGCCACCCTATCTTTTACCAGCTACAACCTCTGTTATATACGTTTCGAAGAAAGTAAATAAATGAGACTTTCAGTCTGCATTTCATTCAGATGGTATACTAAAAATATTTGTTTGGCGGTTGTCGAAGTAGTCATTTAAAGGTGGTGCTTTGCTTCAAATTAAGATGGGAACCAGTCACAGGCTGAGAAGTGTAAAGCAACGGGCACTTCAGAAACACACAAAAAAGTGCCGTGATTTGTAGCACATACTGATTTCCGTGGTGAATACTCCCATCAGGGCTGATTTCAGCTACCAACTCACTGCACGTGGAGCTGGGAAGAGATGCCAAAGCTGCGCTCCCGGGCTGACCCTAGCGGGCTCCAGCACACCGCCGGCTGGCGCCAATAAGAAAGCCTCAAATAATGGGGCGCCTGGGGGGCTCAGTCGGCTGGGCGTGATCTCACGGTTTGTGAGCCCCGCGTTGGGCTCTGTGCTGACAGCTCAGAGCCTGGAGCTGCTTCGGATTCTGCGTCTCCCTCTGCCCCTCCCCCGCTTTCCCCCTCTCTCTCTCTCTCTCTCCCTCTCTCTCTCTCTCTCAAAAATAAATAAATATTAAGAAAAAGAAAGCCTCCCTTAAAATACCTGCAGCGGCCACCTTGCGCAGCGAGAGCACCTTCTTAGCAATGTGGCTCATCTATGTAGCCATATAGCCAGAGGGCGCCCTGGTTAGCCAGCGGTCTTAGCGAGTTGATGAACCCTACATTCAGTTCTGGCTGAATGTCTGCGTGAAATGCAGTCCAGAGAACAAACCGGGTCTCTTAAAAGGCCCGGGACCTCCCTAAAAACGGGTGCCTCGAGACCAACAAGGACAGGCTGGGCAAGAGGCTGCCCTGGGGGTGGAGAACCTACATGGTGACAATCGAGGTGCGGAGGAAAACCCCCAGTGCTCAGGTCTGAGCCTCTGACCTGCTCCTCCTCGCCCCCGGGAGGGAGGCCAGCACCGGGGGCTCTGGTGTTACTGAGCCAGTGGTTATGTTCAGCGTGTATTTGGTGGGGCCTGGGTTTTGTGAGTTTGTAGGCAGCCTTGTGCTCTGGAGCACTGACAAAATAGCAACACCCTCATTATCTAATCATTATCAAAATCTAGTTTTTACACAGTGGTTGCTGAGCATCATGCACTAGCTGAGGATTTGTCATGAACAATCTCATTTGTACGTCACAGTAACCCAGTGACTACGCCGTCCCTCACCTGCTGGAGCCCGGGCCTCAGTGCCCCCTGGGGAGGGAAAGTGGGTGATCCCAGAGCCAGGGAACCTTTGAGTCAGGGCCACGGGGGTGCCCCGCAGAGCTGCAAGGCCCTCGCGGCAATCACCAGGTCCAAAGTCAAGGTCAGTTCCTCCGGAGGCACTGCGGGTGACTGATCACTGCCCTGAGAGATGAGACGCTCCGATTATGAACACGGCTGTTTTATTGACGCGTAACAAGTTTTCCGGACAGGGTGGGGTACCTCCTGGCTGGAGGCAGGGGAAGCTCGGGGAGGGTGTGGTCTTGCCCTTCCCGGATTACACTTTAGGGGCCTGGGTGTGACCTTTCCCATACGTGTCCGTCCATCCCCAGACGGCCCCCCTGTGCAAAGGCTGGCTTCCTGAAGCCAGCTCTCCCGGAGAGCACAGGCTCTGCTTGGCTCTAGCAGGAGACTGAGCCACACTTGCTTCACTAGATGGCAGCAAATGCCAACGTGCTCTGTTCTGAGCTCCGCACAGCATCTGCGTGCGAGCCTGGCACTGCAAGAGCCAGAGGGCTCGGGGAGGAAAGCCAAGGCAGGAGGCGGTGAATTATCCAAATCCTGGGTAAGTGCTGGAAATCCCCCTCCTCTGAGAGGGCTCTCATTGTGCGAGGATCCAGGGCACCCCCAGGACACAGAGATGATACTCTGTCTCCTGAGGCCAAGCTGAATGTCCCGGGCGTACGGCCCTAAGGCATAAGAGGCCATCGTCTTGTCTTCCGAGTTTTATTTCCAGGCAAGTCGGCCCCTGCTTAATTCAATCGACCTCCATGTTCCCGAGGGCCAGTGCAGGACACCCTGGGTAAACTGCTTCCAACAATAGCCCTTAACCTTGACAGCGTCCATGCCGGTGGGGGAGAGAATTAGATAAGCACCCAGGTAATGATAACACCATGCAACGTAACAGGTGCAGTAAAGCAGGGGCGCCCAGGGACGCCCCTCTGCTCTGAGAGTGTGACAGCAGGCAGCTCCTGGGGAGGCTTCACAGGAGAAAGGGGGGTACCCGCGACGACACGGAGAGAGGTGCCGGACTGTGACAAGGGCGCTGGCTCGGGAAGGGGTTTGAAGTGGAGGGGACAGCAGAGGCAGTGCCGTGGAGGGTAAGGAGGGCGGGCAGAAGGTGTGAGGGAGAACCAGCTACCCAACCGACCGACTGGCCCGGAGGGGTATAGTCGGTGGAGAGGCCCAGCAGAATCTTAGAAATGGGCTGTTCTGTGAAGAGGCTTAGATGCCAGAGTGAGCAGTTATAACATGTGAGGTAGTAGGAAGGCACTAGAGGTGTTTGCAAGGGGGAGAAAAGTTAATCAGAGTTTGCAGGGTGGGATACAGTGGAAAGAGAGCAGAGTACGGGTCCCGGCGGGGAAGAGGCAGTGAGTGAGGAGGGAGGCAGGGGTGATGCAGTGTGACCCTGGGATGCTTGGGTCACTGACTGGCCATGGAGAGGGGTCCGGGGGGAAGCTTTGGGTTTTGGGTCAGGGCGACAAGGGAGGCAGTGGTACCAGTTCCCGAGTTAATGAGTATACGGGGGGGGAAGAGGTTGTTTGGCTTCATGGCTATGGCAAAGGAAAACTTTTAAATTATTTCTTAACAGTTTGGAACATTTGGGAAGTGTAAGATGCCGGGTCCACGTGACGGGGTCCAGCCAAGAACTCGAGGGTGCGGCCCGAGCAGGGGCGGCATTCGAAGCCGCACAGACGGCCAGAGGACGTCGTGGAGGAGTGGGGCTCACCCAGGGCCGGGGAGAGGCGGAGGCCTTGCCCTGGGGGCCTGAGGGCGAGCTTCCAGAGGGGAAAGACGAGGGCGAGCTTCCAGAGGGGAAAGACGGGAGGAGAGACAGGTCAGAAAAGGGTGTGGGGGGGGGGTAGGCGGGGGAAACAGCACGCCCGCAGTCTGGGCCTGGGCGGGCTTCCCGGGTGAGTCCCCACGGCCCCGCCTTGTCATCCTTCTACCAAGCAGCCCGCAGGGAGCGGGGCACATGTGGGTGTTCCCGGAAAGGACCCCACTCCCGCCTCCTCCCCCTTTCTAGAGAGCAAGGTGAGAGCTTGCCGTCTACACAGTCCCGGCTCGGGGGCCAGCTGCTCTGGGGACCGTCTTGGAATGTCAGCCACCGGTGCTCCGTGCCCTTGGGAAAGTTGAAATCCTGTGCGAGCGCTTCTGCTCAAGGAGGGGGAGCCTCTGGTCCCAGAGAGCTTGTTGCCTGGCAACACAGAGAGAAGCTCCAGGGTCATTGACTGGGCAGTGCCGTCCCCGCGGCTGCACAAGGAGCAATCAGAGAGGCGGTAAGAAAACAATTGCGAACATTTATTGAGCACTTACTGTGGACCTGGCAGCCACTTACCGCGGCCACCCTGCCTCGTCTGCACCAGGCTCCATTAGACACAGACTGGTTTTAATCTTCAACGTTCTGATGAGAAAACTGAGGCATGTAGAGGGTATAAGAGGCTAGATCAAGGCCACCTAGGCAATCCGTGGCTCTGGCAAGGTTCCAACCCAAGCAGCCTGGCCACCGAGCTCAAGCTACCAGCCACCGCCCGACACCGGCCAGACACAAAGGGGTAGGGTGACCGGAGCTGAAGGAGGGGACGGAGTCTCCCCGGTTACGTCCGGGAGCCTTTCACCACCCACCTCGTCTCCTCGGAAGATAACACGTGTTTTCAAAGCTCTTCCAGTGTGGGCGCGTCCCTACACGGAGAGAGGTGGGTGCCACGCCCCTCTGCGCGCGCCACTTCCTCAGTTCTGCCAATGTATTGGTTCCCTAGTATATTTTGACATAATTTCCACCCTTTCCCCTCCCTCCCCCTCCTCCAGGCAAACTCTGGCTAATCTGTCTCCTCCAGCAGCCGGCTCCCAGGGGGCGGGAGGGGGCTACCCCCACTTTGGGACATACCTGTATGACTATTAATGTAATGTGACAGCCGTGGGACAGGAGGGGCCGTGGGGGTGCTGATTTAGTCCACCTCAATCTCCATCCCCAGCCCAAGCCACCCAGACAAGCACACAGTTCAACTGAAACCACCGTGTCTCTGAGCTTTGCAAGTTCAAGTGCCCTACCTCCTCTAAGCTCTTTCGATATTTTAAAATCACTTCTGGATCCAAATCACACTGATGTACTCTATTTTTTCCCCGGCTTTATTGAGGACTAAAAATTGTATATATTTAAGGTACACAACATGATGGTTTGATATACATAGACATTGTGAGATGATTACCGCAATCAAGCTAATTCGCACATCCATCACCTCACTTAGTTTTTCTAGCAAATGTCTAGTATATAATACAGTATTATTAACTGTAGTCGCCTTGCTGTGCACCCAATTCCCAGAACCTATTCATCTTCTAACTGAAAGTTTGCACCCTTTAGCCTGATACACGTTTCCCTTACTCCACCCCACCCTCAGCCCCTGCGGCCTACCTTTCTATTTTCTGGTTCTATGAGTTTGGCGTTTTCTAAATTCCATCTATAAGTGAAATCATGCAGCATTTGTCTTTCAGGGTCTGGCTTACTTCAGTTAGCATACTACCCTCCATGTTGTCGCAAATGGCAGGATCTCCTCCTTTTTCATGGCTAAATGATATTCCGTCACCATTCCACGTGGTATTTCATTCACATGTTTAAAATCTGTTTATCCGTTGATGAACACTTAGGCTGTTTTCACATCTTGGTGGTTATGAATAATGCCGCAATGATAATCAGAGTGCAGATACTTCTTGGAGAAAGTGATTTCATTTCCTTTAGATATATATCCAGTAATGGGCTTGCTGCATTGTATGGTTAGTTCTATTTTTAATTTTTTGAGGAACTTGCCTACTGGTTTCCACAACAGCTGTACCTATTTACATTCCCACCAGCAACATACAAGGGTTCCTTTTACTCCACATGTTTATCGACTCTTGTTATGTCTTATCTTTTTGATAATAGCCATTCTTCTTCTTCTTCTTCTTCTTCTTTTTAATGTTTAATTTATTTCTAGGAGAGAGAGACAGCGTGAGCAGGGGAGGGTCAGAGAGAGAGAGGGAGACACAGACTCTGAAACAGGCTCCAGGCTCTGAGTTGGCAGTCAGCACAGAGCCCGACGCGGGGCTCGAACCCACGAACCACGAGATCATGATCCAAGCGAAAGTCAGACGCTTAACCGACTAAGCCACCCAGGCGCCCCTTCTTCTTCTTCTTCTTCTTCTTCTTCTTTTGAGAGAGAGAGAGAAAGGCAGAGAGAGGGGGAGAGACAGAGGGAGTGAGAGTGCAGAGCATGGAACAGAGCTCGAGCTCACCCAAAGCGAGTTCACCAGAAGCAGGGCTTGGGCTCACCAGACACGGGGCTCAGACTCACAAACTGTGAGATCATGACCTGAGCCAAAGTCAGATGCTTAACCGACTGAGCCCCCCAGGCGCCCCTGATAATAGCGCCATTCTAACAGGTGTGAGGTGATAGCTCATTAGAATTCTGACTTGCATTTCCCTGATAATTTGTGATATTGGGTACCTGTTTGTGTACCTGTTAGCCATTTGTTATATCTTTTTTTGGAAAAATGTCTACTCAGGTCCTTTGGGCATTTTTAAATTGGGGTATTTGGTTTTTTGTTATTGAGCTGTATGAGTTGTATGAGTTCCTTATATAGTTTGGATATTAACCCTTTACCTGATATATGCTTTGCAAATATTTTCTTCCATTCCATAGGTTGCCTTTTCCGTTTGTCGAAGGTTTCCTTTGCTGTGCAGAAGCTGTCTGGTTCGATGGGGTCCCACCTGCTTATTTTTGCTTTGTTGCCTGTGCTTTTGGTGTCATATCCAAAAAATTATTGCCGAGACCAATGGCAAAGAGCTTTCACCCTATGTTTTCTTCCAAGATGCTGTGGTGTCAAGTCTAATGACTTTGGATTGGAGAATTTAATCCATGTGCACTTAAAGTAATTGCTGAGAGGTAAGGACTTGCTCTTACCATTTTGTTAATTGTTTTCTGTCTGTAGTTCCTTTCTTCCTCTCTTGTTTTCTTCCTTTGTTATTTATTTTTCATAGTGGTGTGCTTTAATTCCTTTCTCTTCATCTTTTGTGTATCTCTTGGAAGTATTGTGTGTGTGTGTGTGTGTGTGTGTGTGTGTGTGTGTGTGGTTATTACCACAAGGCTTACATAAAACATCTTATAGCTATTAACAATCTATTTAAAACTAGTAAAAACTTACATTCAATCAAATACAAGCACTCTATACCTTTACTTCTGCTCTCGTCACATTTCATGATATTGACATCACCCTTTATAGCTCTTTATATTGTGTATCCACTAACACATATCATAGCTACAGTTGTTTTTAATACTACTGACTTTTAACTTTTGTACTAAAAGTGATTTATACACCACCATGATAGTGTTAGAATATTTTGAGTTTGACTACATATTTACCTTCACCAGTGAGGGTTTTTTTTTAATTCTTTTTAAAAATTTTTCACAAATCTTTATTTATTTTTGAGAGAGAGATAGAGCATGAACACGAGCAGGGAAGAAGCAGAGAGAGAGGGAGACACAGAATCTGAAACAGGCTCCAGGCTGAGCTGTCAGCACAGAGCCCGACGCGGGGCTCAGACTCATGAACTGGGAGATCATGACCTGAGCTGAAGTCAGGCACTTAACTGACTGAGCACCCAGGCGCCCCTTGTTTTGCTTTTTTAAAGTAGGCTCCATGCAACCGAGGGCTTGCGTGCACGACCCTGAGATCAATACCTGCGTTGAGATTATGAGTCAGATGCTTAACGAACCGCGCCACCCGGGCACCCCCTTACCTATGCCAGTGAATTTTATACTTCCATATGTTCTTATGTTGGCCCTTAGTGCCCTTTCATTTCAACCTGAAGAACTCCATTTATCATTTCTTATGGCAGGTCTAGAGATGCACCCCTTTAGCTTTTGTTTACTTGGAAATGTCTTTATCTCTCCTTCATTTCTAAAGAACAGCTTTGCTGGATATAGTATCCCTGGACTTCAGAATTAAAGACACTGTACTTCAAAGACACTGTTAAGAAAATGAAAAGGCAAGCCACGGGCTGGGAGAAAATATTTTAAAACATATACCAGACTAGGAATTTTATTGAGAATATACAAAGGGTTATTGCAACTCAATAAGAAGCACAAAAGCAATCTAATAAAAAATGGGTAAATGATTTTCAACAACTGATAGAAAAGAAAAGTACAGGAAAAGATGTGTGAACGCAAGTTAAAATCTCAGTGAGATAGCGCCTCATGTTTGTTGGAAGGTGACAAGCCAAGAAGGAGAAAAGACCGCGCCAAGCTTGGTGAGGATGTGGAGCAACTGCGAGTGTCGTATGTGGCTGCTAGGAGTGGAAAGCAGTGTACACACTTTGGAAAATAGTTCAGTTATTTCCTAGGAAGTTGAACATTTACCTATAACACAACCAGGCATTCCAGCCTTGGGAAACAAAGGCATATGTCCACACAAAGCCTTATCCACGAACATTAATAGTGGCCTTACTTTTAACAGCCCCAAACTGTAAACAAGCCAAATGTCCATTAACAGGTGAATGGATAAGTGGATTGTGGTATACCCATCCAATGCTATACTACTCGGTACAATGGAGCAAACTATGTGTACAGGTGACGACACGAATGAGGCTCAAATGAATTATTCTAGGTGAAATAAACGGGATAGAAATGGAAATGCGCTGTATGTTTCCATTTAGATAAAAGTCTAGGAAAATGGAAACTGAATGACAGTGACAGAGAGTGAATCAGTGGTGACCTGGGGCTGGGGAAGGAGGGTTGGTAAAAGGGAGGAGAAAGGTGCCTCAAGAAACTTTTGGGAATAGTAGATATGTTCACCATCTGGATAGCGGTGATGGTTTTTTAAGTGAATAATACATATCATATCGAAATTTATCAAACTGTACACTTGAAAAATGTGCAGTTCATGGTATGTCAATTATATGTCAAGAAGCTTGGGGAAAAAAGCGCCCATTTCTTGAGATTTTTGGATCTAAGCAGAAGCTCCATAAGCCTCGGGTCTCTATTTTAGCACCCAAGGCTGAAGGGGGAGGCTGCTCCTGTCCAGGGTGGCTGCCAAGCCCTGGCACCTGCGCATCAAGGTGATGCCCCCCTGGGGGGAAGGAGCTCCTGAGATAAGACCTCAGTGAGGAATGACACAGCTCAGGAAACTTCAGGACACGTCTTGAGCAGCTCCTCGCTGCTGTGTAAAGAGAACCGGTAGTGATCCAGCGCACGGTCCATGACGGGTGGCGGGACAGGTGCAGGGACGGAACGGTGAGTGAGCACGGGCAGGGGAGGAGGGATGCTCCCGATGAAGCACTGAGTTACCCGCCTCTTCTCCCCTCCCCCTGCAGCGGGTGCTCGTCCCACAGGCATGCCTGCATGAGGCCTGTTGGGTGGGTGCTCTTAGCTCCCATCCCCCCTTCCTCTCCTGGACTTAATGAGAACCAGTTGGCTGTATCCCGATCTGCATTGTCCCTTGGGGCCTCACCCCTCCTCTGTCTCCCAGGAGGGGCCTCGTACTGCAGCCCCGAGGATGAGCTTTCTGCACCCAGACGCTGCCCCGAGAGGCAGGAAGTGCCGGGCACTTTCCTTCTCCCTACAGACCTTGTGAGCTCATTCTGGTGAAAATTTAATGCCTAAAAGTCAATTACACTTAAGAATGCTCTGATGAGCCCCACAGCAGCCTCTTCCCAGAGCCCCCGGGGCCTGCGGCTGCCTTCCCGATCCTTCTGCACGTCGCCGAGGAAACCTCCCTGCCCTTCCTCGCAGCCCAGCAGGGGCCTCCCTTCTGCTTCGCCACCAGCTCGCTAAGTGACCTGGAGCAAGTCCCGTGCCCTCTGTGGGCCTAAATGATGTGGATAAAAAGGGAAGGCTGCTCGGGATGCTGTAGAGACGCGGGCTGCATCTTCACTGTCCTGCGTCGCTGGGGGGGCAGAGCGGGGGGGGGGGGGGGCAGGGATGCCAACACGAAGTGCTGGGAAAAGGGAGCAAGTCCGGGTCTCTGGTCTTTTAGAGGGTCAGTGCGGCATAATGAGCACACAGGGGACTGTACACAGCACGGCCCACGTTCCAGCCACCCGGCCACCTTTCCCGACGGCACCCAGCTCCCTGCGCCCTTGTGGCTGTTCCTCAGCTGCCCCAGATGTGCCCCAGCTGGCTCGGGCGCGGGCTGCGCGGCCCAGGCCGGCCCAGGCGGGGGAAGAAGGGGGTGCCCGGGGCTTCCGTGCCGGGCAGGTCCCCCCTGCCCTACCCACGCGTTACCTCTGAGTCAGGCCCTGCTATGCCTCCGCCAGTCTTTGCTTAATCCTGATGCTTCCTGCCCCCAGGCCCCTCCACGGGACGTTCCCTGCCGAAGCCGCTCTGGGCTCGGCCTCTGGGCCTTCACTCTGAGCCGCCTTAGCAGATCCCTATCCCTGAAGTCTACACATGCCACCGCTCTGCGGGGACGGCTCAGACACCGCGCAGAGGGGGCTCCGTCTGGAAACCGGGCTTTATCTGCTCCCGCATCCCACCACTGGGGCCCCACACTGCACAGCAAATCATGGGCAAAATGCTGGTGGCCCTGCGAGGCCCATTCCACATCCTAAAAGGCAGCTCTTTTGGGCCAGGGGAGACCCTCTCTGTGGGGCATAAGAGCCTCATTCTGCTCCGGCTGCCTCAGACGCGGGACGGTCTGGGGGTCCCGGGGGTCTGGGGAAGGACCGCGGTCCTCAGTGAGGCCCTGGGACAGCACAAGCCTGAGGACAGGACAGAACAGGACAAGGAGACAGGACGGAAAGGGGGCAGGCGGCAGCTTAGAAGACTCAAGCGTGAGTTAGGCCACAGAACGCGGGAAGAGGCGCCTTCCCCGCCTCCACCTGCTGGCCACACGGGGTCAAGGTGAGGGCCACAGAGCCCAGCACAGGGAAGTCTCCAGGCTGGCGGCTTGGTGTGGGTCCTTGAGCGTTATTTCTAGGCAAGTTTTCTTGCAGCGGCAAATGCTGCGTGTGTTGGCTGCGGCCTCACACGCCGCTGCGTCCTGGGGGCCTGCATGCCAGCAGCCCCCGGCCCACGGGCGCCCCGGCCTCCCGAAGACAGCACGTGCACGTGCGCCAGCGACACACACGCGCAGACACACACGCACACCCGTGGGCAGGCGGGGCACCTTCCTCCCGCACTTACCAGCAGCCTCACATTACTGCGGGGGGGGGGGGTGTCGAGGGGCGCTGCCTAGGGGTGCCCGCGGTGAGTCATTTCCTGTTATTCTCCTTGGAGAAGTCCTGCCATTCTTTAAAGCGAGCTTTGACATTTTCACAAGACTAACTTCTGGAGCCTTCTGGTCAAGAAAAAAAAGCAGGGATCCTTTCTTTTATATTTACAAAGCCATTAATCGGCTTCTTTATAAAATTAGACTCTATTATAAGCTCAGTTGGAGTGGGAGCAGGCTTTATTTAGTCCCCAACACCAAGCAGTCTCTTGAAGGAGTCTTTTTAATAACCAAGCGTTGAGGGGCCGGAAGGCTGGCAAGGTAGGCTCCGCTCCCTCCGGCTGCTGAAAGCGGGTCCAGGGCCACGCGTGGAGCGAGGCTCTGGCACATGCCGCTGCTGTAGCAGGTGGGAAGGTAGAGCCCGCTGGGGAGAGAGATTTTCCCGAGACACTTGATCAGGCTTGAGGGAGCGTCTGGGCGGAGCTTACCTGTCTCCTCTCACCTGGCCTACCTTAGGGGACAAGCCCATGGCTCTTCAGAGAAATGCTCCTTAAGCCTAAATGTGCACCTGCATCACCTGGGACCTTATTAAAATGCAGATTCTGGCTCAATAGGGCTGGGGTGGGGCTGCGGATTTTCATTTCTGGCAAGTTCCCAGGTGGTGCCGATGTCTGGGTTCTTGGACCCCATTTAGTCGTGCGTTCCTGGACAATGAGAGTAGCCCATGTTTTATGAGCTGCTGTTGCATGCATTAGCTCCCCTGAGGCTCATGGCAGCCGTAGGACAAAGCCAAGTTCATGTATAGGTGCCCTCCTGCCTGAGGCCAGCGCAGAGACAGGCTGTGCTGTTGAGGGTGCTGCCGGGAAGAGTTTCAAGCTGGCCAGGCTCACCTCAGAGTTTCTTGTGGTCAAGCCACTTACCCTTTAGTCTCTACAAAAATGCTTCTCAGGGCTGACCTTGACCATCGTAACCCGAGTCAGGTCATGCAGAGTAAAGTTATGGCAGAGGTGGTAAGGGGTTCACCAGTATCCACTCTCCTCTTTTCTCAGCAAAAGAAATCAGACTTTATTAGAAACACCAAAGTGGCCACCTTAAAAAAAATACAGTTCCGATCCTCCCTTAAGCTAAGAGAGTACTTGCACTAAGCTCTGGCCAATGAAGTATAAGTGACCATTACTGGATGAGACTTCTAGAAAATCTCCTTCAAAGAGGGGCTAACTCCATCAAAAAGAATGAAATCTTGCCATTTTCAACGCCATGGATGGAACTAGCATGTATTATGCTAAGTGAAGTAAGTCAGTCAGAGAAAGACAAATACCATATGATTTCACTCATCTGTGGAATTTAAGAAACAAAACAGATGAACATGGGGAAGTGAAGGAAAAATAAATTAAGGCAAAAACAGAGGGGGAGGCAAACCACGAGAGACTCTTACCAATAGAGAAGAAACTGAGGGCTGCTGGAGGGGAGGGGAGGGAGCAGATGGGCTAGATGGGGGATGGGTATTGAGGAGGGTGCTTGTTGGGAAGAGCGCTGGGTGTGATATGTAAGTGATGAATCACTCGGTTCTCCTCTTGAAATCAATACTACACTATATGTTAACTAACTTGAATTTAAATAAAGTCTTAGAAGAAAAAAATTATACAAACTCAGTTCATATACGGGGTTTCTTTTTTCCTTAATCTTTTTTAACCTCCTCCTTCTTCCTGCGTGGAATACAGATGTGATGGTGTGGCTCTAATAGCCATCTTGTGACCCTAAGGCACACTAAAGAATGGAAGCTGCCCCCTAAGGATGGCAGAGCAGAAAGACGGAAAGAGTGTGAGACCCAATGGAATCACACATCTGCTGTACTGGCTCAAAACCATCTATTTCTGCACATCACATTAGGTTAGAGAAAAAGAGCCTCATTTTTTAAAAGCTGTTCTTTAGTGAATCTCTGTTTCAAGCAATTGTGGAGATTTTCTAACTGATACAATGATGCTGTCATCAGCCTTGAAGGGGGTTCCAACATTTCCTATGTACTCCATTCCCAGAACAAAATAATGGAATTTAAATTGGATTTAAAATGACCAGATCCCGAGGCAAGAGAAACAAATGCAAAAATAAATTATTGGGACTACATTAAAATAAAAAGCTTCTGCACAGTGAAGGGAATAATCAGCAAAACTAAAAGGCAACCTACGGAATGGGAGAAGATATTGGCAAATGACATATCTGATAAAGAGTTAGTAGTATTCAAAACATATAAAGATGTCATAAAACTCAATAACCAAAAACAAATAATCTGATTAAAAAACGGACAGAAAACATGAACAGACATTTCTCCAAAGAAGACATACAGATGGCTAACAGACACATGACAAAATGCTCATCGTCATTCATTAGAGAAATACAAATCAAAACTGCAGTGAGATATCACCTCACACCTGTCAGGATGGCTAAAATCAACAATACAAGGTGGGGCGCCTGGGGGGCTCAGTCGGTTAAGCGCTGGACTTCAGCTCAGGTCATGATCTCACCGTTTGTGAGTTCGAGCCCTGCGTCGGACTCTGTGCTGAAAACTCAGAGCCTGGAGCCTGCTCCAAATTCTGTGTCTCCCTCTCTCTGCCCCTCCCCGACTCGTGTTCTGTCTCTGTCTCTCTCTCTCTCAAAATTAGCCATTTAAAAATAAATAAAATAAAATAAAATAAAATACAACATAAGAAACACCAGGTGTTGGTGAGGATGTGGAGATAAAGGAACCTTCATGCACTGCTGGTGGGAATGTAAACTGGTGCAGCCCCTCTGGAAAACAGTGTGGAGGTTCCTCAAAAACTTAACAATAGAGCTTATGACCTTATGACATAGCAGTTGCACAATTGGGTATCTACCCAAAGAATACAAGAACACTAATTCAAAGGGATACACACATCCCTATCTTTATGGGAGCATTATTTGCATTAGCCAAGATATGGAAGCAGCCCAAATGTACATTGACTGATGAATGGATAAAGAAGTTGTGGGGTGTGTGTGTGTGTGTGTGTGTGTGTGTGGTGAAATATTACTCAGCCATAAAAAAGAATGAAATCTTGAGACTTGCAATGACATGGATGGAGCTAGAGAGGAAAATACTAAGTGAACTAAGACAGTCAGAGAAAGACAAATACCATATGATTCCACGCCTGTGTGGACTTTCAGAAACCAAACAAACAAGCTAAGAGAAAATCTAAGAGAGAGAGAAACACACACCAACAAACAGACTCTTAAAGCTAGAGAACAAACTGAGGGTTTCAGACGGGAGGGGTTGGGGGAGGGGGACATAGGTGAAGGGGATGAAGTGCGCTTGTCGTGGGGAGCACTGGGCGAGGAGCACTGGGCGAGGTAGGGAAGTGACGCATCACCGTGCTGCACACCTGAAACTAATATAGCACTGTATGTTAACTAACGAATTTAAATAAAAACTTATAGAACAAAATAAAATAGAATGACCAGAAACAGATAAATTTGGGTGAGCTAGAGAGGGTCTGGGAGTGCAGTCTATGCCTACAGCCCACACCACCCGCGCTGCAAGGTCTCTGTTGTTCTCTCTGGGGCCCCAAACATGGCAGACAGGGAGGCTGCTTGGCCCACGTCCAGGCTGCCAAGGAGCGGTGAGGTGGCTTCGGACCCCTCCACAGGCTCTCTGAGGCTCTGGTCCCCTAAACACTGGGGACAGCAGTGACAACCCTTCATGGATCACTGTGACCCTTAGATGCGATAGGGCTCAATTCATACTCTTGTTATATGTATTAAATCTTTATTGTACGTATGTTTGCTCGATTTTGAAGGGTCAGGGTGGGGTGCCGAGGTGACAAAAGAATAGTCCCATTTCCCCCAAGGACCCCCAATCTCATCCCTTGAGGAGGACTGTTGAATGCCCTTGTCTGTTAGGAAATCACTGGGGATGCGGCCCAAGAAACGACCCTACGGGGAAGCCTGTATCCTGGGGCAGGGTCCCCCAAGTCCCTCCTGGACGTTCTCCCAGAATTCCATGGCCAAGGGCCCCGGGGACTCAGGCGTGAGTTCTAAGCGGGTTTCTCCAGCGCGCCGGCCAGCACAACAGAGGGCTTCGGGGACTGGTCCCTCAGCAGTTGACTCTCTCTGTGACTCAGAAACAGTCGCCCCTGACTCAGCTTCCCTGCCATTAAAATGGGGAAGATAAAGCCTCCAGTCCCACGGAGCCGCTGCCCCAGCTCCACGGGGCTTGTAGGTGAGGACGGGGGCAGCTGCCTGTCCCCGCGGTGACCGTCTGTGTCCTCCTCCCTCCCTGAGCCTGGCCGGCCGCGCTTGGACCTCCTTCCCTGCTCCTCTCTGGCGGAGGGGCCTGCCTGCCCCCCATCTTCTGCTTCCCTGAGGGCTGCTTGCGGAGACCCCGAGTAGGCCCCCCGGTGCTGGGTCTGGGGGAGCCCTAAGTAATTGTGGCAAAGGGACACGCACCCCGCTGAGGGTGTCAGGCGCTCTGCGAGGCAGTGACATGTGACAGGTCTGTCTGGCTGCGCTGCTCTGCTTTCCCGAGACACAACTGGACCCGTGAGCCCTTCTTGCCCTCTTCTCAGGGGGCTGCCTCCCGCCCGGACTCGGGCGGGCTGTCTCTGCCCGCAGCCGCAGGCCGGGAAGACCCCAGCGGGCACCCGGGGGAGGGGGTCCCCAGGGCAGGGGGCCCGAGGGCAGCCTCCTTCCCTCGCTCCGTCCCCACCCTTGCTGTGCAGCTGTGGCCGGCAGGACCCGGGCTTGCTCCCAGCCGGAGGCTGAAGACCTCGGGGAAGGCCCAGAGCTCACTCAGCATTTATCCGGGAGCTTGGCGGCCTCGCGCTGCAGGGACCCAGCAGTGGGCCCCCGGCAACGCCCGCCTCCCCCGAGCCACACGTCAGCCCCTGTCTTCACCCGCTCGGCCACCTTGTCCACACCCGCGCCGATTCGAAAGGAGGCCCCGCGCGTGGCCCGCGGGCGGTCGCTGGCCTTGGTGCTGCCCTCCGGCGCCCCCGCCGCCCCTCGTGGAGCCGCACCCAGTCCCCTCCCCCCACCCTGCCCAGCGGCAGCTTGCCGGCTCAGGGTGCGGGGTTGCCAGACCTCCAATGCGGTCAGAGGGCCCCCCCTTCCCTGACGGTTCGGGGACTCTCGGGCCAGCGTGTGTGTTGGGGGGGGGGGGGGTTAGCGCTGCTCAGGGGCCTCGGATCCTCTCCCCGCCCGGCTCGGGGGCTGCGGGTGGTCCCTTACGGACACCCTTTCCCGTTCCGAGCTCGGAGAAGGCGGGAGGCGGGGCCCCCTCTTCGCTGGCGGGGGGCCGGAGCCCGGAGCTGGGGTCCCGTGTCCCGCACGAGCCAGGGCTCGTGTGCCGGCCGGGCCACGGTGAGGGCCGGCGCGCGTGCGTGTGGAAGCGTGCGCGGGCTGCGTGGGCAGGCGCGCGGGGTCCTCGGCTTGTGACGAGCGCCCGGCCCTTAGGGTGAGCAGCGCAGGGCCAGGCCGCCCCAGGCGACAGTGCGGGCAGGGCCGGGGCGGGAGGCGGCCCGGGGTCTGCTCCTTCCTGCGAGACCTGGGGCGGGGGCCTCCGCTCCTCGCGCCTGTGTCTCCCCGTCCGCGGGACGAGGGGAGACGGGCGCGGTGAGCTGTCCGCTGCCCCCTGCCCCCGCCGGCTCAGGCTCGCGGCCGCGCTCGGGTCTCTCGGCCCCGTTTCCCTCCGGCACCGAGGAAGCAGGCGCTGCCTTCCCTGCCCTCCAGGGCGCGTCGCAAGCCTGACCCCGCAGGAGGGGCCGCTGTGGCCGACCCAGGCCCCCGGGCGTCTGAGCCGGAGGGCGCGGGTGGGTGTCTACTGCCCGAGGCCAGGGAGGAGGGGGCCCCCGGGAACCAGGAGCGAAGCCTCGAGGCTCTGCGCTCCGAGTTCGCTTTGGCTGGGGAGAAATTTTGAGCTAGAAGAGGCGGGGTGTCCAGGGAGGATGGCGGGACAAACGGCCCCGTGAGGACACGGGGAAGCTGCTTTCCGGGCCCCGCCAGGAGGCGTCCTCCCAGGACCGGTGGGGCCCCCCGCACACGTCTCTGAGCCGCAGGAAACTGAAGGAAGGCAGCATTGCTGCCCGGGCCTTGGAGGGCAGGAAGCCCTGCGGGCTCCGCGCGGCCCCTCCCCGACCTGAGCCGTCTAAGCCTGGACACCGGTCCATCCGCTTGCACAAGATCCCATCAGGGCCTTGGCCCCTGTCACTGAGTGTCCCCCACCGCCCTCCTCCAGGCAGCCCCCCCCCATGGACTGAACTCTGCCCCTCCCGCCACCCCAATTCACAGTTTGAAATTCTGACTCCCAATGTGACTGCGTGTTTTTTTTGTTTTTTAATGTTTTATTTATTTCTAGGAGAGAGAGAGAGAGACAGCGTGAGCAGGGGAGGGTCAGAGAGAGAGGGAGTCACAGACTGAAACAGGCTCCAGGCTCCGAGCTGGCAGCCAGCACAGAGCCTGACGCGGGGCTCGAACCCACGAACCGCGAGATCATGACCTGAGCGAAAGTCGGAGGCTTAACCGACTAAGCCACCCAGGCGCCCCGACTGCGTTTTGTTTTTAATTTTTTTAATGTTCATTCATTTTTGAGAGAGAGAGAGACAGAGACAGAGACAGAGACAGAGCAGGGGAGGGGCAGAGAGAGAGGGAGACACAGAATCCAAAGCAGGTTCCAGGCTCTGAGCTGTCAGCACAGTTGTGGGGCTCAAACCCATGAACCGTGAGATCATGACTTGAGCCAAAGTGGGGCGCTTAACCCACCGAACCCCCCCAGGCACCCCTGATGCAACTGCAATTACAGATAGAAGGTAATTAAGAAGATAAGTAAAATCAGGGGCACCTGGGTGGCTCAGGGCATGATCTCAAGGTTCATGAGTTCAAGTCCCACATTGGACTCTCTGTGTCAGCATGGAGCCCACTTTGGATCCTCTGTCGCCCTCTCTCTCTGCCCCTCCTCCACTTGTTCTTTCTCTCTCTCTTTCTCAAAATAAATAAACACACTTAAAAAATAAATATTAAAAGATAGTTGAGGTCAAATGAGCTCATAAGGATGGGCCCCCATAGGGCCCCACATCTGCACAGGACTGTGTCCTTATAAGAATCGCAGGGGTGGGGTGTGCCTCGTGGCCCAGTCGGTTGCCTAACCAACTCTTGATTTCAGCTCAGGTCATGGTCTCATGGTTTTGTGGGTTTAAGCCCCACATTGAGCTCTGAATTGGTGGCGCAGAGACTGCTTGGGATTCTCTCTCTCTCTCTCTCTCTCTCTCTCTGTCTCTCCCCTCCCCACCCCCTTCCACGTGCACTGTCTCTGTCTCTTTCAAAATAAATAAACTTAAAAAGAAGAAGAAGAGCAAGGGACACCGGAGATTGTACACAGAGCAGAGAGGCCGCATCAGGACGCGGTGAGAAGGCAGATGTCAGCAACCCAGGAAGAGCTCTCACCAGTGGCCCAAACTGCCAGACTTAATCTGGGACTTTCCAACCTCCAGGACTACAAGAAAATAAATTTCTGTTGTTTAAGGCACCCAGCCTGGGGTATTTTGCGACAGCCCACACTAACACACTACCTGAAATACGGTGCTTGGCGTCCCGCACCAGAACCATCCAGAGTGCTCGTGAAGAAACTGAAGATTCTTGGAACCCACTCCAAACACAAGAAGGAAAGAAAGAAAGAGAGAGAGAGAGAGAGAGGAAGGAAGGAAGGAGGGAAGAAAGAGGGGGAGGGAGGAAGAGAAGATAGAAGAAGAGGAGAGGGGAAGAGGGGAGGGGAGCAGAGGGGAGGGGAGGCGAGGAATAGAGCCCTCCAGGAACCGGAGCCCCAGGCTATGCACTTAGGACCATCCAAGGCAAGCCCTGAGGTTGGGGTTGCTTCTGGATGGGATGCACCTGCCCGTGACACTCGGTCACCCCCTGCCCGTCCGTTGCCCACCTGCTGGCAGTCTTCTTCTGCTTCAGAAGGCACTGCCGTCTTTACGGGCTCCAGGCACAGATTGCTCTAGAATTTCATGTGCCCCACTGGGCACGAGCCCTCACAGCCCAGACTGCGGGCTTGCTGAGGGAGGGGCCATCTGAGCGCCGTCCCCTGCACGGCCGGCTCCCTGCACAGCTCCTGACACACGGACTCGGGCCCAGCTGGGTCACCGCCCGGCGTCTGCCTTCATCTCTCACCCTGTGGGTGGTTCATGGGCCAGGAGGGCCCAGGAGGGTGGGCGTCCCACCTACCCCCCGAGGAAACTCTCCCCCAAGAGAATAGACTCCTCACCAGCCCCCCACCCAGGTTTAATCTTATTCTAATTATCAAAGTAATATCTTTTCACTGTAGAAAGCTTGGAAAGCACAGGAAATTAGCTGCATTATTAAAGTTCATTTTCAAAAACCTCCTCTGACGATTTTGACTTCTTTCATTCATTTAATCAATTGTTCATTCAGCAAATACTTGAGCTAACAGTTCTCTCCCAAAATAAGCCTTAGAGAGGGAGAAAATAAAGGTCACAGAGCAATTCGTACTCTGCATGGAATTGCTAACATCATTTTGATTTGAGATATGTAGTTCATTTCAATTAAATATATATTATATTGAAATGCTCCACGGGTTCTTATTTCATCTTGGGTTGAGATATCCATTAACAGCCACTCCGTATTTCCTTTGTCCATTTGGATTAAGTCGTATTCCGAGCTCCGATTCTCCTGGGCATGGCAGAGCTCTTAGAGTGCGCCCCGTTCCTTACAGCCCATCTCTGGATTTTTCCTGAAGTCAAAGGCTAAGGGATTTGAGATCCCAAATGTGTTCTCTTCTTCTAAAACTCTCTTTGGCCAACTTCTGCTGAACCCACAGCGGGCGGTGCTTTCCCTTTGAATGGCGCTGTCAGATGAAATGCTGTTGTCTCATGCGGCACCTTCAGATTTCGCCACTACTGCTGACAGAGGTATTTTTTTTCCATCTAGTTTTTTCTCTCACTTTGAAGTTATGAAAACAGGTATCAATTATGACTCCGAAACAATTGTCATTTAAATGAATGTGACTCTGTTTCAAAGATAGTGTGAGTAATGGTGCATCTCTCCTGCACCACCCCCTTCCAATCCTATTGTAACAGGGAGCTTGAGGCACAAAATAAAATCACATCTCTTTCCATATTCAAATCCGTATAACCCCAACCCCCTTCTGGTCCCTGTGAGAATATCTTTCTTCTTTAGTGCTGCCTGCTCACGCCCGGTTCAGGACTCCGAAGGGGTTCACTACACTCGGTCCATCTACATCCTGGTCAGTTGGATCCACAGGGGGAACAGTCACGGTATCATGCTGTTTCCTTCCAGATCATTCCATGACCAGTGTGCAGGGTGCCCCTCTTTCGCTCCAGTGACCTTCCTGTCCTGGGAGTTTGGGGTGGGATGTGGTTCAATGAATCTCACGCCTACAGAGCCCCAGGCCTCGCAGACAAATGTCCTCTTAGACCTTCCCAGGTCTTGACAGTCTCGGATGAGTCTCTGTAGCGCCCTCCGCTTTCAGCTCCAGGATTTCATCTTGGCTCTGGCACCTGTCGGCTGTGCAGACTCTGGGATCACCTCCCTGGGCTCCAGGCTTATTATCTGTAAAGTTGGGATCGACAAACATACGCCCCATGGCAGCCACTCTCAATCATGGCTCCTGGGGCGACCGGGTCCCTTCTCCCCTCTCCTGAGGCAGAGATGGCCGCCTCGGGGAGAGGGCCCCGCGGGGGAAGCCCATGGCAGAGTGTCAGGAAGCCGGGATGCGGGGTGAGCAGGGGCCCTCAGAGGCCATCACTCCTGGTGGCCCACGGTGGAGTCGGGCAACATCCGCATCCACGGCCGGTCCTGTGTCCCCAGCATCTGGAGACAGGATCCCCGGGTGGACCCAGGAGGCGTTTTCACAAGGCCTCCGGGTGATGCCAAGGCACCGGACCATTTCTCTTGTCTCCCCCCGCCCCACCGTCGGGCACTGAGGAACCCCAAGGCCCGGACACAAGAGACCAGGCCGCCTGCGTCCCTGGTGGATGGTCCTTCAGCACTGCCTTTTAAAGGCCCTCCCAGGCTCCCTGCCACGCTGGCCGAGCCAGCCCATCGACACGGCCCTTCCGCACGGCTCCGAATGCCCTCCTTGGGCGCCGCTCCAGGAGCTCCCCTTGTCATGGCTCCGGGACCGGCCGGCCCCTCCCCCGCCCCGCGTGACTTCCCCTCCTTCCGGACGCAGCCCACAGACCGCTGTTCTGTCCCCCACGGCGCCGGCGCCTTCGTCCAGACCCTCTCTTCGTCCCCTGCACCCCTGTGCAGACAGACGAGTGCGGAGTCCGGGCCTGGCCCACAAGGGCCGTGTGACCCCGACGAGCGGCCTCACCCATCTGGGCCTCGATCTCCTCCTCTGCCAAGTGAGAGGACGGCGCTCGGCCCCGGGGCTGCGTGAGGAGGTGCTGGCACGTTCCGGCAAGTTCAGCTGCTCAGGGAACGAGGGCGGCCGTCTGATGCCTTCGGGAGCTGGAGACGGAGGAGCAGAGCCGCCTGCCCAGCGTACTTACGAGGGCCGGGAAGGGGTGCGACGGTGGGGCGGGATTAGCCACGTCAGGTCCTTGGAGCTCAGCTCCCTGTCTCCCCCACTTCGGCTGAACAGATTTCTGCTTAGAAACAGTACACGCACGTTGCTCAAGCCCGAGGTCAGTGTCTTTTTCTCTCGTGTCACCTCTCCCCCGCCGAGGCCCCGAGGACGGTTCAGTCCAAGTCCGTAGACACGGATGCGGAAGCAGGCGGTGGGTGAGTGGACGACGGGGTGCTGCCGGGCCAGCCTCGGTGCCCGGGGATCCCGGCACGTAGGGGTGCCTCGCTGACTGGCCACGTCCCCCACATCTTCCCGCGACCCGGGAGCCCCGTCTGCAGCAGCTTCCGCCCCAGTGACCGCAGCAATGAGGAAGGACGCCGTCTCACCTGAGGGGACACACTTGTCACCGGGCCCGGACTCTGCCACCTGGGTGCTGTGGGCCTGGGCACTGACGTCCCCCATCTGACCTCCTCTGTAAAATGGGATAATACACATACCTGAAGGTATGTGAAGGGCCGGAGTCCGTGCGTGTGTGCGTGTGTGCGTGTGCATGCAGTAGGCACTCAGCACACGGTGGCTAGTTTTGCCGTTATTATGTCTCCCTGACATTAGAGGCACACGCGGTTAGAAGCAAGCCCTAGAGGACTTTCTAGACTCACTGATCCAGACCCATCAAGTTCCCAGCTGGGACAGCAGCCCGGGGCCCCCCGCAAACAGGGCGAAGCTGTAGATACGGTGACACGGTAAGGGCCGCGCCAGATCCCCTTCGGCGGGGACTCACTGCCGGGCTCTGGGGGGGCTCCAGGCAGACCCCACCCGCCAGCCTCTGAGGGACGCCTCCGCTGCTCTCAGCGGCCTCCCCGGGTGGTGCCCTTTGGGGCTGGCCCGCAGCCAGCGGCCAGCTGAGCAGGGGCAGGAGGCCTTCCCTCGCAGCGCAGGGCCGCGCTCGCAGCACCCCAGCACCCCAGCTGACCTGGGGTGGGCCAGGGACCCGCGAAGCCCGCATCGTGGTCGACCTCTCCCCTGCCCTGTTTTGCCACCGCCCCCTCCCTTCACAGGTGCTGCCCGAAGGGCTCTCCCTAGTAAACCTGTGCAAGCCGACCGCCCCCGGAGAGTCCTGAGAACGTGGCCCGGGACAGCGCCGGGTCCAGGCAAGGGCGCGGGACCCACGCCCCCGCCGCACCGCACGTGGAAGGAGAGCCCGACCCTGAGAGAGACCGGTCAGCAACCCGGGGCCCTCCCAGGCTTCTGCAGCCACCTCACTGTCCTCCCCACCCTCGCCCCTCCCTAAACCTCCCCCGCGTCCGCGGTGACCTTTCTAAACCGCTGATCCAGCCCCGCTCCCTTGCTCGTGAAACGAGTCCTTTCCCCACAGGACAGCCCGAGCTCCGCCGCCCGCCACGGGGGAGGCTTGCGCGCTCCCCTGGCCGCACCCCTCCTCCCCTCTGTCTCCGGCACCCAAACCTTGTTAGCTCACGGGGCGAGTTCTTTGTGTGCCCCCCGCTCCCCCTCTGAGACGCCCCCAGAGGTGGCCAGTCCCTCCCTCCGGCCTCCTGTCCCTGTCCCACGTGGCCGGGCCACGCCGTGGTTACCCCCAGGGCCAGTGTCCTCGCCCCTCCTTAAGGGAGGGGACGGGGTCTCTGCATCTGGGTGCTCCCAAGCATGGCAGTGAGAGGGGGCGCGGGGGATGCCCCACGCACGACACAGAAAGCCCCCCGGTGCCAAGCTCTTCGGTCGGAGGGCGGGTTGAGGGACAAGGGCGCCTGAGGCTCCGCCTTCCTCCGAAAGCTCTGAGCAGGAGAGGGGCTGCGGGACTGCAGGGCAGCTTTGCTCTGGCGATGTGACCGCAGGCGGCATGTGCCCACATCCGTCCCCATGGGAACCACGTCAGGCAAAGCTCCCGCTCGGAATGAGCAGCCTGCCTCGGGCCCGAGCCCGGTGGGGGCCGGCGTGCGCACAGGGCTCGGTCGGGCCACCCGCAGCCCCGCCTCAGGGGCCCAAGACAGGCTGCGGCTGCAGGGACCGGGTGGGCAGGTTGCCATGGAAACCAAGCCGCTCGCCTCTCCTGAGGCTTGGAGTTCTGACAGGGAGGCTGCACTCCACAGAGCGCCCTGGCCCGGGCTCCCCCGCGCCCACGCGGCCTGCGTCCAGGGCGCATCACAGGCACGGAGATGGATGACAGGAGCTCAGGGGAGCAGGCCCGGCAGGCGCATCAAGACACTGGCAACGATCCTCTGCCTTCCGCTCTTCTGGCCGCTGCCGTGATTCCGGGGGACGAAACTGCCTGAAGAGAGTTGGCTTGCCGAGGAGCCGGAAGCGAAGGAGGCGAGAGTCACATCTGGGAACTCTGTGTTGGCAAGAGCCGGGGAGCCAGACACCGTGGGCTCTCCTTGTCTTCATCCTGCAGGGCTGGGGGTCACTGGTAGAGCGTCTCAACCTTGACTCTCAGCCCAGTTTCCCCACATATAAAATAAAGATTATTTGATCCACCAGACCTCCATCAGGTACCATTATTCAAAAGTAAAGCGTAAGCTATAACACCATTTTACGGATAAGAGATTGTTACTATGGCAGCTAAGACCATACCCTGTATTCGAAAGAATTAGATAAATGCATGCATGGCAAACAGCTGATGTATTAAAAGGAACAATTCCTTTTAAGTCTTAGTTTGGCGCCTCTCTAGGCAGGCCTGGTGCCCGTGGCTGGAGACCGGAGGGGCCCCCAGCCTCACAGAAGGGTTCCACGTTGGCTCGCTGCGTGCCTAGCGTGAGGAACAGTGGAATAGGCATGGACGCGCGTTTCTCAAGGAGCACAGAGAGACCTTCTCAGTGACGTGAACACGAGCCACACACCTATGAGCCACACAGGGAGGCTGTGACTTAGCGGGTAGAAGACTTTGAGGGACGTCTTCACTAGGAACCCTCATCCTAGGGACTAGCCTAAATAGGTCCCTAGGGTGAAGCCCAGGAAGAGGCGGTTGGGTAAAACGAGGTGAGATGGGTCTGCATCACCAACTAATCCTTCGGTTGTACGGGGCAGAAGGAATCTTTGCAAAATATGTTGCTTTCTGGAAGATTATCCTTTGCCTTTGATATGCTAAGAGTGTCCTGAGCTCCAACTGCCAACAAATGTGTGTGTGTGTGTGTGTGTGTGTGTGTGTGTGTGTGTGTGTTGGGAGGCTTCCTCACGACCAACAAGCAAGCCTCCGATTCCTGCTGCGTGTCCTGCAGGTGAGCTCGGTTCTGACAGTGAGCAGGGCTGGCAGCGGTCTCCGCGGCTCAGGGGCCAGACCCTCAAAAGTGATGTTAAATAACAAAAATTCAACGGAATAAATTTAAAGATCTAATTGGCTTTATCCAACAATTCACGAGCAGGACAGCATCCCATTTTACAAACAGAAAGGATCTCCACTGAGCTGTAGGGAAGGAAAGGTATTTAAAGGCAACGGGGCGGAGGGGACAGAAAATGGAAGTTATTAGCCAAGAATGCATTGTTTCCAGCAAGGTCGCCTTCCTAAGGGGAACAGGGGCCTCACACTTTCTCACGGGCGCTGACCAGGTAATTCCACGCTGACCACAGCTGACAGTCCTGGGGGTGGAAGCTGCCATGAGGTTAGGTGTTAAGTCTCTGCCTGCTGACACGGGTTTAGCGAAAATGACTCCCTTGTGGGCTTCTGTCTGTTTTTTAACACTGTCCTCCGCTTCCAACGCCGATCACGAGCCCAGGTTGTCACCTGTACTCCTGACGGACCAGCTACAACTCGGAGGGTCCCACGAACCCCTGCTTGCCAGAGTGGCTCACGGAATCCAGGACAACTGTTCACTCACTAGATTACCGGTTTATTATAAAAGGCTATAGCTCAGCAACAGCCAGACGGAAGCGATGCTTAGGGCAGGGTGCCTGGAGGCAGGAAAAAGTGTGGAGCTTCCGTTCCCTCTCCAGACACACCACTCTCCCCCGGTCTCTACGTGTTCACCACCCCCCACCCCCCATCCCTGTCCTTTTGGGTTTTATGGAGACTTCATTACATAAGCACGATTGATTGAATCACTGGCCATTAAATCACTGGTGACTGGTCCAACTTCTAGCAGCCCTTCTTCCCTGCAGGGCAGGGGGTGGGAGAGAGATTCCCAGCCTCCACTCACTGGTGGGTCGTCTTGCCCACCAGCTCCCACCCTTGTGGGGTTCCAGAAGGTGCCTCATTAACATAGTGGCTCCAAAGCATTTCGGGAGCTCGGTGCCTGTCACCGGGGTGAACACAACATCACATGTGTGTTGATTCATTTTTTTGTTCTACGTACAGTTTTCCTTATTTTTGTTTTAATGAGAAACTTGAGCCTACTTCTGTGAATGTAACTCTTTACACGAGGTGTAATGACTGAAATAACTGTCCCGGTCGTAATTCTCTGGCATATTTCGACTTCCCATTCGTTAATTTTTTTTAATCACTTATTTTCTGCCTCCCTTTGTAGAATGTTAGCTCCACGGGAGAGGAACTTCATCTTCTCGTTTTTGTTTCCTCAGCGCTCAGCTTAGACATGGCGTAGTTCTTCCTATGTGCCAGTTAAATAAGGAAATGGTAGGGAAGACAGACATGGCACTCATGGCTCGAAGAAGCGCTTTACATGTTCAGTCGTATAAGCAGCTCATCGCCTTTGCTTTTTCCTGTCGTAACTTGTAGCACAGTTACATCCTGCCGTAACGCCCTAAGCGAGGCCCAAGAATTCCATCAGTGTAGGATGTGCGATGCATTATCATGAGGCTCATGCAGTGATGGGGGTGGGCCAGCTGCTAAGAATGAGAACCCATCACCCGTTGCTGCCTGAATTTGCATTATTGGGGGTCTGTCATCACAAGGCACATTGTCACGGTCATTAGCAGCATTATTTGTGCAGTATCTCTGTCCCACACTGAGCCGTGGGCTCTTGGCACTAGACAGCTCTCCATGACAATGTGTTGAATGAATGAAAGAATGAATTCACGGGAGGGTTTAACATGAGTATCCGCCCCGGTTTGGAGAGTCAGGGAACGTATTCTCAAGGCAGCGATGTTTAGTTTGGGGAGTGAAGGATAACCAGATATTAGTAAGTAAAGGAGAGGGGAGGAAACCAAATGCAAGAAAACGAGAGCGAACACCGTCTTCAAGGGCTCTGGGGCACAGGGACGGGCGGGTGGGCCCCTGTCACCACTAGGATGGCAGGGAGCTCACAGGCTACTTCTGGGACCTGGGACCTCGCTGCAACGACAATGGCCCGCGTTCAGGGATTTTCTGCAGAAGCGATTTCTGATCAAATGTCTGGGACACAGAATATTCTAGCTGCTGTGTGGGGAGTGTATTGGAGAGTGAGCAGTGGCAATGGGGAAACCGAGGCCCAGAGAAATCAGGTGACTTTTCCAAGGACACAAAGCCTCCCTGACATCAACCCCAGGGCTGCTCCCCCCAAGGGTTCCACTCTGAGGGTGCGGAAGATGATCTCCCGTGGTGGTGACAGGGTCTACCGCACAGCCCTGGGCGCTCAGGGAACACTCCCCGAGTGCAAGGATCTCCTTCCCCAGGGCCAGTGTTCCCGCAGCCCCTCTTTCCCACCCACCAGACCAGGATTTGCAGAGAGAAATCCTTGGAGCTGGAGCTCCAATCATGCTCTTTAAATATAGCCTTAGAGGCACCTGGAGGGCTCAGTCGGCTGAGCATCCAACTTCAGTTCAGGTCATGATCTCGCAATTTTTGTGAGTTCAAGCCCCGCATCAGGCTCACTGCTGTCACCGTAGAGCGGGCTTCAGATCCTCTGTCCCCCTTTCTCTCTGTCCCTCCCCCACTTTTTTTGTCTCAAAAATACATAAACATTTAAAATAAATAAATAAATAGTGCCTTTTGTTACCATGTTTATTGTGGAAAAAATAATACAAAGAGTTCCTTATACAGAATAAGTCACTCCTAATTCCACTGTGTATATACACAAACAAATTTTTGGTGTCTTTCCTCCCAGACAATATTTTCTACAGATAGCTACAATATTTGTTTATAAAGCTAAGATCATGAAAGTGTCATAATCTGCTTTTCATCTAACAGCCTTTGCATGAGCATCACATAAAACCTGTTGTTATAGAAATTCAAGTATATTCCAGACTAGAAAGAATAGTGTGATAAATCCTTACCTACTCCAATTCCACAGTTATCTACTCATGGTCAATCTTGTTTCCTTTTCACCCCACCGCACCCCCTTAGATTATGATTCAGCAAACCCCAGATAGCATGGCATTCCACCCATAAATACAGTTGACACTTGATCAACACAGGTTTGAACTTTGTGGGTCCACTTATGCACAGATTGTTTTTTATAAATACAGTACAGTACTGTGAATGTATTTTTCTCTTCCTTATGATTTTCTTAATAACGTTTTCTTTTCTCTAGCTTCTTTTATTGTAAGAATAGAGTGTATAGTGTATATATAACACATACAAAATATATGTTCATGGTCTATTTATGTTATTGAGAAGGCTTCAGGCCAGCAGTAGGCTATTAGTAGTTAAGTTCTGGGTGAGTGAAAAATGATATATAGCTCTTAGACTTCAAGAAGGGACGCTAAGTACCACTAATGCCCAATTGTTCAACGATCAACCGTATTTCAGAAGCAGTGTCTTTGGGGTCACTGCAGATGCCTTTGCTTGGGTGGATCACAAGAAGAAGCATCTTTATATTTTAAAGTTTATTTATTTGAGAGAGAGAGAGCACGAGAGAGAGGATGGAAGGGGCAGAGAGAGAGAGAGAGAGAGAATCCCAAGCAGGCTCCTCACTGTCAGCAAAGAGCCCAATGTGGGGCTCAATCGCTCAAACCATGCGGTCATGACCTGAGCCGAAGTCGAGAGTCAGGCACCGAGTGGACGGAGCTGCCCGGGTGCACCCAGAAGAAGCCAGTTGAGGAGACTGCAGGGAGCCAGGAAGTCCCGTCCGGCTCCCGCCCTCCGTGGGTTATCCAGACCCCCTACAACTCCACCCTTCCCACTGAGCTCTGCCTTAGAGCAGGGTGCCCCCCCCCCCCGCCCCCCGCCGCCTGGTCCTCTGGAAGAGAGGTCAACCTTTCATAAGATAGGAATCCTGACTTGGAGAAGCTGCTTTTTGTTTGATTTGGGAGATTTTGAGTAGAGTTGTAATACGGTAAAGCGCCCAGGCCAGTTTTCTGCAATACGACCTGGCCCTGAGGCGCAAGTCCCTCAGTGAACCCGGCAGACACAGTGGGGTCAGCGTGGGCTGTGACCTTCTGCGTCCCCCCCCCCCATGCCATGCGCACAGGTTATCTTCTCCTGCTCTTTTCTCTTATCCAGTCTGAGGTTTGAGGGCTTTTCTGCAACTTCGTTACAAACTCTTGTTTCGTCCGACCTGGTCAATTACTGAGTGTGCATGAAAACTACGCAAATGCTCTTTTCAATTAAATTTCTCCAAAATGCAAGAAAAAAAGGAAACAAACATTTTCTTTTAGGTTCCAGCTGGGGAAGGGGGACATTTTGATGAACATGAGTGTTGGTTCTGAACAAGGACCTAGAGGCCAGGAGGCAGCGCGTGAGCGAAGCAGCGGCCAGGCCACAGCATCCGCATCTAAGTGCAGCCTCCTTGCTTCCTCGGGTTTCAGCGTTTCCCACGAGGCCGTTTAAAATCACATTTGTTACTTTACCATCTAATCACACATAAGCTTCTCCCCACGCCCCCACCCCAACCCCGCCCCCCTGCGTCGGAGGAGAGCACTTTCTGGAGCAGCAGCAGCCAGGGTGGGACTCGAGCCGGGAAGTGGGAATGGCACCCGGGGAAGCCCGAGTCCTTGCAGCTCCCTGAAATCAGGGAGGTGCCCACCCCACAGGCCGAGCGCCTTAACTGAAGGCACAGACCGGGGGGGTCTCCGAGGCGCTTCCAGAACCGCTCACCGGCCTCTCGGCAGAACAGACGCCACACGGAGTCTCTTCTTGCTCTGCCCGATGTCGGGCTGAACGTGTGTTCCAGAAGCTCATGGATTCCAGAGGAGGCGAGCTGGGCTAGAAGAGAGGATCTCTTACCCAGAAGAGAAGCAAGACTGAGCCAGCAAAGGTTTGGCTGTGGGGCTATGGGTCCAGTCTATGAGTAACGGTGTCAAGATCGGTGCTTGGGGCTATAGGAGCAGAATTACGGGTTTTACCCATGAGCCAAGGTGGAAACGTGTTTGTGGGCTGTTTGAATATATGACCTTCCCCCAAACACCCACAGTTCTTAGAAAACTAGTATTACTATTCTGTTGCTCTAGAAAGCTCCCATTGTTTCTCTTCCTCTGACGGGTAAGGGGGAAAATTATAGGCAAACCCAAACACTAGCAATCTCTACATGACAGATCGATGTCAAGTTTATGTTCTTCAAAGAGTCACATTCATATAAAGAGATGTTTTATTAGCAGGTGTGATTTCAGAAATTGTACCCAAGCTGTGGTAACAGAGGCCAAATACCCTAGAAGTTTTGATGAGAACGTTGCAGCTAAATGAAAATGGGCATAGAAAGCAGAGAAACCATAGTCTTCAGATAGGACATGACACACTCCTTCGGAGAGAAGTTTTGCTTCAAACATGAGGCAAAAATACTCTCATTAGAAGAAAGTGGATAAGGTTGAATGCAGTGTAGTTTCCACTCTGGGTCCTACATCAGATAAATTGGAGAGAGTTTGAGGGACAGACTCCTGAACCCCACTCTAGGCTTACTGATCTGAATGTCCAGGGGTGACAGCCAGGAATCTATGTTTTTTTCAATGCTTTCCAGAAAATTCCAGTGGGCAACAGGGCTGAGGGGCACCTGTTTTCAGATGTTTTGATGAAAAAAGACAGACCCAGGTGACCGAGAGTGTTTTCTAACCTGCAGGGAGCATTTATACATGTCCAGAAAGGTGGCGACAGGTAGCGCCAAAGACATCTCTTCTTTGTTTTTCGCCCAACTTTGAAATCCAGAGGAACGATTCATTGAGAGATTTCTGTGGTTCTGGCTTTGGTTGGCCCTTTCCCCCCCATAGCTCAAGTGCACTTAGTATAAATTGATTCTTAATCATGATTTTGGTCTTTGAGTTTACCTGATAGGCTCGATGCCAGAAAAGGAAAAGTCTGCTATGATTTTTTAAATGTAGCTTGAGTCACCTTTCCTGGATGTGCAAAGTGAAGCAAGCAGAGCCAGTCGCACTTAAGTATTTTGAGAAGCAGAAGCCAAGAGGTTGGGCTTTCTAGCCGCATGGTGTGGGAAGAAGGTGGAAATGACGCAGAGAAATGAATTGCTTTTAGTCTGATGGAAAAATTTGTTTTGAAATGGCATAAAGTTGGTTTGAAATGCTAGGAAGATTTTAGAATGGTCTTAAAAAGCAATTTCCTAGTTCCCTGTCCACTCACTTAGCAGTCAACTAATGTTGATAACAACAATAATAATAATGAACAATCATTGAAGGTGAGCGCCGGCATGTGAAAAAAACATGCATGCAGAAAGCTGGCTTTGAGAAAATCGTCATCAAAAGGAAATTAAAAAGGACCCTGCAGATGTTCTGTAATGGTAAACAATGGATAAAGAGTCTCTCACAAATAAATATTGCCAAGGAAATGCTATTCTAGGAGGAGACAAAAACAGTGATCGCCAACTCTGGGCAGGTCCCTGGTCATGCATTCCCTTGTACCAGAAGCCCGTCAGGTCAAGGAGATTCCTGAGACCCCGGCTCCTTTAAGAGCCGCAGCCCTATGCTTGCGGAGGAGAAGGAATATTCTCCTTCCCTCAGAGCAGACTGGTCCTAGGGCCCCGCATACAACCAATGCCATCAACTCGGAGTCCATGCCTCCTGAGCCCACGCGAGACACACTTTCCCTTCCCCTCTGGGGCTGCTGCATCCTTTCTCGTACATTCTTCACCCACTGGGCTCACCCTTTCTGCATAGTCACTCCCTGCCCAGACCTTACTTGTCCTTCAAGGTCTGGAGAGCCCTCGCTCTCCCCCAAGACCCTGTGCCCTCTCTCCCTTCTGCCCCAGCATCGTCTCTTCACTGACGTTAGCGTGTGTGAGCGTGTGTCGCATCACAGTCGGGCTTCTGTCGGTCCTGCCCCCTCCCAGACTGTGAATTCCTGAGTGACAGGGGCTCATCCTCCTTGATTCTTATACCTCCATCAAAACTTTGCACACGATAGCCGCTCAGCAAGTGCTTCCTGGATAAAAACCGTGGCTTGGCGTCCCGGATCATATGGGAAGGAGATCCAAATATGACAGACGGCACCTTGTCTCACTTCCCCCTTTCAAGCAAATGTGGGTCCCTTCCTTCCCCACTGGCATCGATTCTGAGAGGCTCAGAACTCTGTCCCGAGGGAGGATGTCACTCTGGTCCATCTTGCTCACGAGAGCCCGTGGTCACTCCCCTTAGCTTGCCACTTGCTACTCTCTCCATTTTCCGTGGCTCTCTGAAGACAGCTAGAGCCATGTTTGATGAGCTGGTTCAGAAGGGCAGCAAGAGGTGACGGTGACCGCCACCGATGTAAAAGTGCCAAAGAGTGTAGGCCTGGGGGCTGGGCCATGCTTGGTTAGCCTTCCAGCTTTACTGTTTATTAGCATGTTGGACAACTCTACCCCAATTGTTTCCTCAACTACAAAATGGCCATAATAATACCTATTTCACAAGACAGTTGTGAGGTAGGTTTAAACCGGGGATATACGAAGGGCTCAGCCCAGCCAATTAGCTACTCTTTCCATTATTATTTAGTCTGATGCCTTTATTTTATAGATGAAGAAACTTGGAGATCTAGGGTTTCAGTTTCAGTGAGTCGGTCAAGGTCACATAGCTGGTTAGGGGGACAAGGGGCACCTGGTCCCCTGGTGAGGGTGAGAGGCATTTCTCCCCCGCCGCCCCCCCAGGACCACCCTGCACACCATGTGGCACTCACTGACTTCAGGACACAGGAGGAAGACGTGGGGGGGGGCCTTGTTCACACTCTGTAGGGAGGGGCCGAGGCCCTAGAAGCCGGGCACGAATGCTGTGAGCCTAACTTTGCATGAGGCAGTCGTAGCGGAAAGGAGGTAGAGTGGGTTGTGATATTATTATTTTGATTAGTTATTATTATTATTATTATTATTATTATTATTATTTTGAGGTGTCTTCAGAGCTGACCAGCAGAACAAATCAGAGGATTCTTCAGAGAGGGTTTGAATAGCAGGTGGGCTGCAGAGAGACTAAGAAGAGGGGGGAGGTTGCCGCGCCCTGGGTGTGGTGACGTGGGCAAAGGCTCAGAGACACCTAGAAGGCGCTGACTTCAATGACAGAAGTCACAATAGTGGTCATCTCCGGGTGGGGCCTGCATAGCCACTGGGAAGGCATCAAACTCTAAGTTTAAGATTAGTGCACTTCACTTGATTTGTGTATTATATTCTCACTCTATTTAGAAAAAAATCCCCAGTAGCAACACTCCCTGAGAATAATCAGTGTTCGTATTTTTATTTTTTATCTTCTGGATAGTAGACGTAAGAGTAACTACTTAGATATCCAATATGCTATGACCTTGGCTAAGCCAGCCTCAGGGCTTTAGTGCCTTATCTGTGGAAATGGGTTAATAATAGGGTAGACTTCCTACGATCCTGGGAAGATTAAGTGATACACCGTATGTGAAACACCCAGCGCTGTGTATATATGCTGTAGATATGCAGCCCCACATATAGACAGCCAACAAGAAGATGTATTTATTAATAAGACAGTCACCTTTTCGTGTTCAATTTTTAAACAGATAAAGCTGTGACTACTTTTTTTTCTAAGTACTGACTGGCTCAGTGGGTGATCATAGGTCAAGGGTGGGTCAGCGCCATTCAGAGGCTGCATTCAGAGTGCCTCAGAGTTTGTCAGCAGGCAGGCACCGGTCGGGGTGCTCGGAAAATATCAGCTGGTTCTTGGCTCGGTGCCCAGCTGCAGCCGTGCGAGGGGAGACGGCTCGGCCTGTCCTGTCTGGTCCGCCGGCCCAGTGTTCGCTAGTCGCGGCTCTGTGTCTCCTGTTCCAGCCGATTACAATCCCCGCTTTGTGGGAAAGCAGGACGAGGGAGGGGAAAGGGAATCCTCAGATGACTGACAGCGTTGATGCTGGAACATGGAAAACACTGGAAAATCTGGGTTATTGTCCCAGCTCTCCCTTTTTCTAACTGAAGTCCTCGAAGGATACCCCTTGTGCACCCGGATCATAGATTCTTCATCTGTTGATTGGAGATAGCTGTACTCCAGGAAGTCAGGCAGACTGTGTGGTACGTCTGGGTCAACCTCTCTATCACCTTGTCCCCTTGGGGGACAATAATGTTAAGGGCAAAATTAATATAATACTTCCAGTGCTCTGGACATAGCTCTAAGCATTCATTTCTTTCTGATGACCAGCTCATAGTACTATTATTATTCCTGTTTTACAGATGAGAAAATTGAGGACGGAGACGTTACATAAGCTTCCCAATGTCTCACAGCTAGTAACTTGTACAGTGGTGACCTAAACCCACATAATCTGGTCCCAGAATCCAAGAACGTAACCATTACACTCTGTTGCCACTCTACACCTTGATTTCTTAACCAGTAGAAAATATTTTGTTGTATTGGGGGAGAGATATGATAAGCGTAAACATGTGTACAAATGTGTAAAAAATGTAGAGGGCCAAGTATTAGATGTGATCATTCAATGCATTTTGAAAGGCCTGAAACATAAGCATATGCTACATTGTCTGAAAAATGTGACTATTTCACTGAGTCCCCACTTTTACTTAATGACTACATTTCATGCTGTACATGGTGCAGACACCAGGCACGCGGAGCTGTGGACAGAAGACATTTCGTTTCTGCCCTCCCAGGACTGACAGTCTAGTGGGGCAGACAGATACTAAATAAACACACAAATAAATATAATTATAAACTGTGACAGTGTCAGGAAAGAACAGGATTCTCTGGGGATCATCTTGCAGGCTCCTAATTTAGAAAGGCAAGATCAAGGAAAGAATCTCTGAGGAAGTGACATTGAAGCGGTGGCCTAAAAGGGGATACGTTATTTTTGTCATAATTTGCCTTTTGGAGGCAGATTTTCAGGACCACATCACAATGTGATTTGTAGACAAAGGACGATTCCTTCGATGGGGGGAGCTGGGCAGCAGCGCCAGATTTTCTGAGTACCCTTCACTTTCCTGGAATAAACCGATGGGCTGCATTATGTTGGTTGGCATTTATATAATATTCACAGCGCTCTTGCCTTAGACCTTGTCCAAAACCCATTTCTACCTGTCAGAACTTGCATATTTTTTTCTTTAGAAACTTAGCAAAGAAAAGGGGGAATTATTGTTCATGAGAAACATATTTGGCTCTAAAAATAATTAATGTTTAAGAAGATTAACAGGGTAGAATTGCTTCATGAAAAAGGCCTCATATAGGTGCCTCTGCTTTTAGCAGGTAGTCATTCAATCAGGCCAGAAAGTGCCCTAGAGGGAGCGTTCGGCATAGCCAGTGGGTACGCATTTGCATATTCTTCAGGGTTCCTGACCCAGAGTATATTTATGCCTCTCAAGTTAGAATATGTGGATTCATATTGCAAAACATACAGTCATAAAGACACTCTACAAACAACTTCCTCCAGGATGGCTCCACTGAGCTTCTCTTACTGTTTTGACCCCTCCCTTCTTCAAAACTTTGAGTCACTTGTCTTTATTGCTTTAAACTCCATAGTCAGAACCAAATAATGTAGCCCTTGTGTATTTTTCTAATTATTTCCTTGTGATGAAGGATTCTTTTCTCCCTGAGAAGACTCAAAGGCCTCCAAAACAAGAAACATGGCTTCAATATACCCCTAGATCAACCCCCTCATTGTATAGATGAACAATCTGAAATCCAGAGAGAGAAGGTACCCAAAGACTGAACATGGTTCACTACAGACCTGTGGCTGGGACTCCAGTCTTCTGATTTCTGCCCACTGCTCCTCCCTCTACGCCACACCACCTTCCACAACACCCAGTAGTGCTAACTGCACAGCAAGCTCTCAGCAATTACTGAGAATGAAAGAATTTCTGAATATTTGACAGAACGAGGAAGAGCTGAGTGTTCCTGGCTCACCCAGCGACCTCCGGGAGCTCAGCGGGGCCTTCCAGGCTGTGGCAGTTTGAAGAGAGAAGCCTCTGAAACTTACAGGCACAAGGTCAAGTTCATATTTGAATGTAGCCAAGAGAATACAATTCTGTCACTTCTCCTTCCCTGGGGAGTCAAGAATCAAAACAAATATGAAGGATGATTGTCTTTTCCCCCCAAGGAGTTACAACCAGAAGGCCATTGACCAGGGAGGGAGGGATACTTGTGCCAGGTCATGATCAAACCCAGTCCTGCTGCTGCAAAGCCCATCCACCTTCATGGCCCCTACCTAGTCTTTCATTACATGGAACCTGAGTTTCTTCCCAAAATCATAATCAGAACAAATCACCGCCATAGCATTACTTCTAGGTTCCTAAGGCAACAGAGCTCACAAAGGACACCTGAGAGCACTTCCTCATCTTCCTGTATGGTGATTGCTTCTCAGAGACAAAACAAACAAACAAACAACAACAAAAGAAAACGTACTCAGCATGAGAAAGCAAGTCAGCAGAAGGACAAAGGGCAAACTCAGGTCTCCTCTTGCCCGAGCCATAGTTGTTTACGTTGTGTCACAAGGACTTCCTCTTAGTGAGCGTCACTGAATAACCCTCCAGTCATCTTTTCACCCATTTCAGTTTTCTTGCATCCATGTACAGCTCCAGGATTTTTTTTCTACACCAAAGAAGCTTGGCCATTGCACAGTGGGAACAATCTTTTTTACTCTAAGGTCAAATCAGGTACACCGACACAGAAGCTCTTGAATCGTAGGTCATTTTCATGATGCTCCTCTAAAATAGTTTGCCTCTGGGAGCCATGCTCACTCGTGTATTCCTTTACTCAACAATATTTATCAAACACTTACATGTGTCATATTAATCTAAGTGCCAGGGATACAGCAGAGGAAAAATAGACATGGTCCAGGGTGCCTGGGTGGCTTAGTCGGTTAAGCGTCTGACTTCGGCTCAAGTCATGGTCTCATGGTCTGTGGGTTCAAGCCCGGCATCGGGCTCTGTGCTGACAGCTCAGAGCCTGGAGCCTGTTTCAGATTCTGTGTCTCCCTCTCTTTCTGCCACCTCCCCAGCTCGTGCTCTGTCTCTCTCTGTCTCAAAAATAAATAAACGTTTCAAAAAAATAGATATGGTCCTTGGCACCCAGGAGCTTACTGTCTAGCATAGGAGCAGACACTGAGCAGGTAATTACTGAAATAAATGAAAGTACAGCCTTCTGTACACATGAATAACAAAGCAAACTAGTCTAGTCTGGAGGGTAAGAAAAGAATGCTATAAGGGAGTGATATTTAAACTAAACTGAAGGAAAAATAGAAGCCAATCAGGGGAGGGAAAGGGATAGAAGAAGCGTTATTGAGAGGGGAAAAAAAATGTGTGTGAAGCTACCAAAGCAAAAAGGAACTTGATGAATTTGAGTAAGTGAAAGAAAACAAGGGTGATTATTAGGGAAAAGCAAGGGAAGAGCCAATATAGATGGAAGTGATGGGCAGAGACCAGATCATGCCAAGGCTTATTTGCCATGTGAATGAATTTCGGCATCATCTGAAGGGCTTGGGAAGCCTTTGCAAGGTATAATCAGAGGAATGATATGATCAGATTTACATTTTTAAAAGATTATGTTGGTTGGTACATAGGTAAAACAGAATATGTAGAGAGACCCATTAATAAGCAAGCATAGAGGCCAGATAAGAGATGACTGAGGCTTGGCAGTTGAGGCCCATGTGGACAGTGAGGGAGAGGGAGAGTTTATGGGTTTATGATGTAAGCAGCCATGAAGGCACTTGATGCTACCATTTAACAAAATAGGGAACAGGGAAGAAGCCAATTTAGATGAAGGAAATAGAAACACAAAAACAAAAACGGGCGGATAGTCAGGTCTGGGACAGAAGAGATGTCTGAGGGGACATTAAAAGCATGGAGATTAGATTTCCATGAGAGAGGGTGTAGGTGAAGTCTAGGACAGACCCCAAAGAAGCTCAGTATCGTAGCCTGATAGGAAAGAAGCCTTCAATGATGTCTCAGATGGGACAAAGAGAGAAGATTTCAAGGAAAATGGAAGGGCCAACTGTGTCAAATCCCGCTGAAAGGTCAAGTAAATAGAGATCTAAAAGTTTGGATTTGGCATCCCCGAGGTCATTTACAACTTAGTAAAAGCTTTCATGAAAGGGATGGGGAGAGACATATTAGAGTGTGTTGAGGAGTCATGACATGTATGAAAGGGTGCATTTGTCATGTACGCCTTTTGCAATATCATGTCATCTAGTTAAATCTGATGCTGGTTTCCAGCCTCCCTAAAAATATTAATCGACTGTCCAAATTCTACTGCTCATCAAGACTCTAAAAATGGCAAAAAAAAACCTATATGGTGATTTCAATATTCTGCTCGAATCAAGCTTACACTTTATCCTTACAAAATCTTTAGCTTACTTAAATATACCTGGGCAAAAATAAGCCACAGTTTAAAAATTGTAAGAACTCCCTTGCCAGACCACCTCCCACATGAATTCTGAACGTCTGCTAGTGACATTCTGATAGGATCCTGTGGAATAGGACAGGAATTCTGTTGCGGGAGAGAAGTAAGAACAGGGAAAAAGAAGTAGATTCTATATGTTTTAAATACAAATTTTTATCTGCAGCATAAATCCCCTTCAATTCCTTGAGTCTATTGTAATTTGTACTACTTCATTAGATAAACACTTTTATTTGGGGCAGCAGAACCATATTCAAAAGTATTCACACATTGAAGATGGGAAATAGAGAAATAAAGTAGCAACAGTATGAGTTCTTTATACTCCTTAATTGTAAATGATCTCACATACTTATTTCATTTGTATGCTGAGAGCTAGTGGCGTGGAATTGAAATAGGCTAAGTGGCTATTGGCTATTAAATAGCATGTGTAATGGGAAATATTAAAGTCTACATTGTGCATTTGTACAGCACTTAGCTTACAATATGCTTTCACATACATTTGATTCTCCCAACAACAGTGTCAGATTAGCAGGGCAGATGTTATCATCACCAGCTTTCAAATCATAGAAATGAGAGTCAGACAATTCAAAAGACCTAGTTAGTGTCAGAACTAAAGCTTTGTGTCTCCAAGCCTAGTGCTATTTTGACAAAACCACACTACCTCCCTGGGTTTCTTGAATAATTATAACTTGAAGTCTCAAAAGCTGACTCAATCCACCATCCTGAGTTTCTAAGTCCACAGCGCTCCCAGACTCTGTGATGAAGAACTTGATTTCTTCCATGGTGATGAAGATCTTTTTCCTCCTTCTAATCCCACTTTCAGTAGGTTGGAGGAGATGGTAGGGAGGTAAAATCCTTTAGAAAGAATATTTTCCTTCTCTTTAACTTCATTTGGATTTCCATTCTGGTGAGCAGAGATGTTCTGACTAAATGCGTTTTGGGCACTTTCTTCCCCAAATTCCCAGATTGCTTTCTTCCTTTAGTTATTCCTTTCTTCCATTCTAGCTCCCACAGAAACTCAGTTATTCTCAGCACTTCTGCCTGGCACACTCACTCAGCATCACAAACATATCAGTTATTCACCCAGCTTCACAGAAAACCATTCCCACTCACCCTGCACCCAAGCCCGCTGTCCTGGTTTAGTACCACAGACAGCTCAGGAGCGTACTCCACACAGCCTTGCTGTTTCAGACCCACGGACAGTGCGTGTACTTTCCCCTCTTCTGGGAGTACGTTTGTTGTACTCCATCCCTGGACGGTAGATTAACCTGCTATTATCTCTGAATTATTTGGAGGTAAATTATGTTCAGCAAGGGTTTCCATAACTCCATTCCATTAGCACCAGGGGCAACTCAGGACTCTTCGACTTCAAAGACGGGTTAGTGATATGTTCCTGCCATCGCTGAGGCCTGTCTTTGACTGCTTGGCAGTGGCGTTAAGTACTTCAAATTCTGTTTCTTCCCTGGACAATTTGATCATATTTCCCAGTGTCCTGTTGATCCAACCAGGTGCCTAATGATTAAACATTTCAGGGCAATGGTTTGCTCAGATAAGCACGTGTCAGTATCACTGATGATTTTAAATGCTGAAATCTCGGCGGCTTTTCCAAGTCTTGAATAGTTTGGGCACACTCACCTAAACAGAGACATTTAATTCCATGCTCTCATTATCATAGAGGGTTCAGCAGCCGCCCCAGTGCTAAAGCTAACTCGGTTGCTCATCCCGTGGATTAGAGAGCCTGGCCACACCCTCAGCACCATGTGCAACAACAGTTTCACTCAGATGTTTCAGTGTCTTGGTTACTACTTCTAACCACCAGCTCATCATATTCTCAATCCAGGGCCATGAAAGGTCCAACCCATTCTCAGTCTTAGTGACATCTTGACAACATGCTTTCTGTTCCCTCAGGCAGTCAAGTGAGGCGAATAGAAGCTGAGGCAGCCCTTTATCATGGTCCTGCTCTTTGGGTACCTCATGTAATAATGAGTTTATCCAAGTTTACAGTTACACCCGTATCACAACTAGTCTTTTTCAACAACACAAACAATCTAGACACATCCTCTGCACTTCATACTTATTCACACTCCCTCTGACTAAAACCATTCCCACAACTAGAACAAAACTCAACAGTTCTTAAAACTTTTCTTCGTGTTATTTATATGACACCAATATTTCCTTGTTCTTCTTCCTTTTTGACTAGAGTACTTCTATAATGTTCAGTGCTTCTCTGCCCCTATAGCCCTCCAGATTCCAGCCCTCATTTTTCTCCTCTCACCTTGGAGAACAAATTTTATCCAAATAAGGGTGAATTTTAGGAATCTTAAGCCCTCAGCTGTTATTGGGCAACAACGTTTTCTCCCCTCAGCAACATGGGAAATGGTCAGTTTCTACCCACTCTGGTCTCACAGTTTAAGTACTTGTGCTTGTTTTCCCCAAACTCAGTCCTGCTGCAGAGATGTTCTGTAAATATCTGATACCCATTCAGGATCCCTTGAGTTTATTCACTCATGTATTCCACAAATATTTGTTGATCATCTAGTATGTGCACTGTTCTCAGTGTTAAGGGTTCAACAGTTAGCCAAATAGACAGAATCCATACTTTCAGGAAGGAAAAATTCTACTTTAAAGAGATAGTAAATAAATTAACATGTCAATATTAGTCATAGGTACTATGAGGAAAAGTGAAGGGAGGTAAAGGGATAGAAAGCAGCCAACAGCTGTTGTTTGGGAAACAATGGTCAGGGGAGGCTTCCCTAACAGATGATATTTGAATGAACCATCTGGTTACAAATCAGAAGAGAATACGAGGCAGAAAGAATAGCAAGTTCAAACACCTTGAGACAAGAGCATGCTTGGTGTGTCCAATAAACAACTAGGTGGTCTATGGGCCTGGGTTTCAGTGAGCTAAGGAGATAATGATATGAAGTGAGCTCAGAGATTAAGTTTATGGGAACACACTTCGAAATATCACTCTTATTGCTTCCAAAAGCATATACTGCAAATATTTGAGAGGATTCTAACAGTGAGACATATTGAGAAGATACAATAGTGGCCCAAGCAAGACATGACAATGGTGTGGGTTATGGAGGTGGCAGTGGAGGTGAGTGACAGTGGTTTAGACCAGGGCAGTAACAGTGGAGGGAGATTATAGTGGTTTGAACCACAGAGATGGCAGTGGTGGTGGATGATAATAGTTTGGGCTATGGAGGTAGCAGTGGAAGTGGGTGACAGTGGTTGGACCAGTGCAGTAGCAGTGAAAGTGGGTAATAGTGGTTTGAACTATGGAGATAGCAGTAGTGGTGGGTGAGAGTGCTTGGACCATTGCAGTAGCCATGGAGATGAATGATAGTGGTTTGGACTATGGAGGCAGCAGTCGCTGTGATGGGAAGTAGATAGCTGTACTTCAGATGCAAGGTCATTAATTTTCTGATCATCCAAATATGAGATTTGAGAGGGAGAAAGTGAAGTGATATGTAATTCCGAGCCACTGGTAGGATGAAATTTCAATTTATTGAAATAAACTCGACAAAGAGAAGAGCACATTTGGAGTAAGGGTATCAATAGTTGGGCTTTATACATCTATCAGCCATCCTTATGAGGGGTTATGAGTAGATAGCTACATATAACAATTTAGAATGTAGGTGAAAGGCTGGAGATATAAATTTAGATTTATGTTTCAAATGTGACTTAAGACTTCCCATGATGTCTCTGTAACTTCAGTCTTTTCTGGAAAGTCTCTTTCTAGGAAACTAGCCTAAGTTGGCTGAGATCCAGAGCTACATTTAAGCTCCCAAAGGTCTATAGTTTTTTTCATTGCTGTATCCCTGGAGTTGAAAACCATGTCTGGCATACGGGAGGGAGACTTGTGGGAGAAGTACACATGAAGAAGAACCCCTAAGCTTCCATTTTGGAAAAATGGTTATGCAGTTTATTGAGATAGGGCACACAGGAATAGGGAAAGTCAAGGTGGAGAGAAGATTGAGAGATCATGCAGCACAATGACTTTGAGGTGTCTCTGGAGCATTCAAAGGGGTATGTCAAAGGCATTGGATTAGTGGGTCCAGGGTTCAGAAGAAAGGTCCAGATTTAGGACCCATGTACATGAAAATGATAATTTTGGTTGTATATAAATAGATGAGAGGAACCATAAGCAGCATGAGAAGATGCAATCCCACATTGATACATTCACCTGGAAAAACTATAATTATCTGTTTGCTTACATCATATCTGCCATGCGGAGGCAAAAGCTACATTAGTGGGGAAAATCCTCCCTTGTTTTTTTTTTTAAATTTTAAAATGTTTATCATTTTTGAGAGAGAGAGACAGAGAGCAAGTAGGGGAAGGGCAGGGAGAGAGGGAGACACAGAATGGGAAGCAGGCTTCAGGCTCTGAGCTGTCAGCACAGAGCCCAACGTGGGGCTTGAACTCACAGACCGCGAGATAATGGCCTGAGCTGAAGTTGGCTGCTTAGCCAACTGAGCCACCCAGGTGCCCCTCCCCCCCATTATTTTTCTTAAAAAGTATCAATGAGCTATATAACACAAAGGGGCTGCTCTAAGACCCCTTGAAAACTTCATCAAATCTGAATGCATTCAGATCAACCCATACCTCTATTAAGTCCAGAGCCCTCCAATGATGCCCCAGTCAGTAGGATTCCAGAACTGCTCCAGCCAGTGGGACTCATCCCAGAAATAGAAGAGCACTGGGTATGGAATCAAAAGTCCCAGAGACAAGCTTGTTTAGTCCAATAATATATTTATAACCTAGAGGATTCACTGGTTATTAATTGTCTTATATATAAGAAAATGCCATCTACTTACTCTTTAGGACTTCTGTGGGGATTAAAGAGACAATTGTGTCCACCTTTGTTGTTGCAGTAGGTTGATAATTTAAGTAATTCTTTTCATGAGGTTCAGCCATCTTTGTGGGCAACTCAGACTCACTGCATGACTATAGAAACATTTATTCTACTGATAACAATAGAAACTGGAAGAAAGAACCCTCTGTCCTGTTAAGATGTTCTAACAACTCATCCCAATGTGTGTGTGTGTGTGTGTGTGTGTGTGTGTGTGTGTGTGTGTTAGGAGGTCCCTCACTCCACCAAGGTGCAATTCTGCAGACAGTATCTGTGTGTTCTATAGTTTAACTCAATTCTGACACTATCTACCTGAAGATAGCATCAGATCTCACAGGTTAAGAGCTCAGTTTTATAGGACCGCCCCTTGCCCACATACACAAAACTTAAGATTCCAATTGCAAGCCCAGGTTGTTTCCTATGCTTCTGAACAACTGGCTATAAATCAGAGGTTTCCATGTCCTCCTCCTTGCATTTGGTTAATTTGCTAGAATGGCTCACAGAACTCATCGAAACACTTTGTTTCATATAACTCAGGGACAGCCAGATGAAAGGTGTATGGGCATAGAGCATAGGACAGGGTATGGGAAAGGAGTGCAGAGTTTTCATGTCCTTTCTGACATCTCTCTCCCCAGATCTCCATGTGTTCACCAACCCAGAAGCTCTCCAAATTCTGTTATTTCATGTTCTTATAAAGGCTTTATTATGTAGGCATGATTGATTAAACCATTGGCCATTGGTTATTGAACTCAACCTCCCTGGGAGTCAGAGGTGAGGTGGGGAGCTGAAAGCTTCAATCTTTTAATGGTTGGTTCCTCTGGAAATCAGTCCCCATCCTTAGGTGAGTTTCAAAAGGCACCTCATTGACATACATAAGACATCAATTAGGAAATTCTAAAGGTTTTAAGAGCTCTGTGTCAGAAGTGGGATAACAACCAAATACATATTTCTTGTTATAAACCACAACATCAGACCTGTCCTACCCACCGTAATCTCAAGGAGACCCTCGTTTGTACCCTTACTTATATCCACCTCCATTTAGCAGCCCTGAATCTGCTGGCCTGCCTAGACCATAGGTCTTGGCTGAAGACCAACTAGTTATTTCCATCACCAGTGAAATGACAAATGTGAAACACCCATTATCTATCCAATCACTTTTGGCTGACTTTGTTTCTTCTTAGAAACTGTTTACTCAATACGGCTCAGAAATATGAGTTAAGATGTCTTTATGGCCCATCCAGAAGAGATCCAGTGGGTAGCCTGGAAATCCCAGATACAAGGCAAATACCTACAGAAGCTTAACCCCCAGAAACAATCAAATTCCATTCTTGTTCCCATCCCTTGAGTATAATCTCCCTGAAGTTTCTGGCCAGTGGTTGCCCTAACTCTGATAACAGAAGGGTGGAGGTCCCAAGGACTGCCTCACCAAAACCTCTGAGGGGTCAGTTTCTTAGGATGGTCACTCAGCAGGGACACCCAGCCACTTGATGCTGGGCCACTTCTTCCCTGCTCCACGCAACACTGTCTTCTGCCTTGCCTCTACAATCCAGGAAGAGTTTCCTCTAGACTTTAGAGCTGTTGGAGCAGGTCATCAAATCCTACCCAAATCCTACACCTTCACTTCATCTCGCGTCCATAGTTGCACTGGCTTCCATTGCCTCCCAAAGATAGGACACCTTCAACAGCTTCAGCTATGAGCTTATAAGTGCAGCTTCCTAGATCTCACCTTAAACCTATTGAATGAGAATCTTTGTATGTTGGGTCCAACAATCTGTATCTTAACTCAAAGAGCAGTATATCCTGCTCTATGTATAGCATATATGTGTGTGTACATATAGCTATATGTAATGCTCATAAACTGCAGACATTCTGTTTGGTTCCAGACTAGTGCTAGGGGTGGCAAGCTTCCTGAGGACATTGCAGCCCATAGAAAACCTAGTCATTGGAGTGCCTTCCATGCTTTGTATGGATCATGCGGGACCAGAGTCCCAAAGACCCTGTCTGGCAGCATTAGAGACCATGTATTAGATCAAGATTTTACAAACTGATGGGACCATAGGACAGTTTTAAAATCATCATGACTTATTAAGTCATTGATAGGCTATCAGGAAATGTGGGTGCACTTAGATTAAAATAAACAGCAAAAAATGGACTTGTTAATCAATCATTTGAAGAAATAAGCAAACTCTTATTTATGATTTTTTTAAAAAGAAAACCATTATATTAGAAGAAAAAGCAACTATTTAGGAAAATTAAATAATGTATTTTATTAAGAAAAGAAAGAAATAAAACAAACATGCTGCCAAGCTTAGAGCATTCGGCAGACAGCACACTCTCAACTAGCAAGCCCAGCTCTGTGCTCAAGGAGCTGGGCTTTCTCTTCTCTCTTGCTGTCACATCCAGGAAAGGCTGTCACTTCTTAAAAGCATCCATTGCATAATAAAAGAACAATAAAACAGGTTAATGTCTTCCATACGTTTTAACAAATGCTTTTCAAAGGGGAAAATGTTACTAGCATTGTTTTTGCCGCAGACCACATGAACCAGTCTTTAGTGAGTGCAGGAGAGTGCCTATTGCTCAGTGGTCATAGAAACAAGAGAGAGGGCAGGATGGGTAAATCTGGGATGGTGATCGTGGTGGTGGTGGTGGTGGAGTAACGCTTTATAAGCTCATGGAGGGCATAGCTTGACCCTGAGGTGCCGGGAGGAGGGTGGAATAAACAGCCTCCCCTAAACTTCCACAGGGCAGTAAGACTCTGGGAAGAGCTCAGTGTGAGTTATTAAGGACAGAAGTGGGCGAGGAGGCTGTTCTAGCACCAGAGTGTGAGTTAGGAAAGAACTGGAGGGAGAGGGCCAGTGGGCAGGCTGTTACTTCTCTGTGGTGATGTCCACTCTCATAAGAGTGTAAATTCTTCCTGAAAAAGAATGAGAAGATGGAATTCCCCTTTGGGTCCCTGGAAACTACCAACTTCCGTCGATTCACTCCAGAGTCCCTGGCGGAGATTGAAAAGCGAATTGCTGCCAAGCAGGCAGCAAAGAAAGCCAAAGATAAGCCCAGAGAGCAGAAGGGCCAAGAAGAGAAGCCTCGGCCCCAGCTAGACTTGAAAGCTTGCAACCAGCTGCCCAAGTTCTATGGTGATCTCCCTGCAGAGCTGGTTGGGGAGCCGCTGGAGGATCTGGACCCCTTCTACAGCACACACCGGGTAAGGGTGACGTGCTTCAAAGGCTGTTCTCAGCTCTGGGAGAGGAAGCCCCTGCCCCACTCAGCCTAGGGGGTTCTCCTGTGCCTGGATGATGGGGCTATCAGCTAGACTCAGTTAATGACAAATATATCCGACTCCCCTCTTTGGCACTCTTTGCATTTTTATAGTATTTATGGTAGGGGCTAATTAAACTCAAAACCTCAAACGCAGCAACGGGGTCCTGAAATCAGAACATTTGAGAACCACTAGTTTAAGTAAGCGCTGCTTTATGACCATTCCCCTGTTTGTATAGTGTCTTAGCTATTCCCTCCCGGGGAAGACAGTGTGCATATTTGGGAGTTGGGAGGAGCAGGAATTAGCCATCTCAGATCTGGTTTCTAGAGCAAATAAAAAGGCACTGGAATGTCTTTCTCCCTCCTCTCATGGACCAAGAGCCCTTACCTTCTCAGATGCTCACAGGGAACCAGTAGAGGGTTTCAAAAGCGAGACAGACGTAGGAAGTGGAGGGTAGAGGGAACACCCCAGCACCAGGGATGACCCGCTAAGCAGAAGAGGAATTTAGTGCAGCCAGACCCCACCTTCCTGCTGCCAGGATCCTGGCCGTGGGCCTGATGCATCTTACCAGCCCCAGGTCAGCTGCCTGCCCACTGGGCACTCTCAGTGGGCTAATCCTGATGCACAGTCAAGTGACTGTGGGTCTTGCTAGGGGGTGAGGATATGGCTTTTAGTCCCAGACGCCACTAACTCTGCCTCTCCGCTTGGCTCTCCGCTGATGGATGCGTGGTTCTCAGAGCGTTTCTTGCTCATAAGCCTGAGATGACACCTTCGTGCTTGACAACATGGCTGTGCGAGGCCCATGCTTCTCACTGTAGGCCCACCTTCTGCTTTGTTTTGTTGTAGACGTTTATGGTGCTGAACAAAGGGAGGACCATTTCCCGGTTTAGTGCAACTCGGGCCCTGTGGTTATTCAGTCCTTTCAACCTGACCAGGAGAGCCGCCATCAAGGTGTCTGTCCACTCATATCCTTTGCACTGTCGCTTCTCCCACACGGTTCCTTTTAGAATCAGGCTTTGCCCTGTGTCCAGTACCTTCTCCAGAGCTTAGCAATAGAGGTTTTCTCTGACTGAGCCCTGAGACAACGAAATCATTAAGTCGAAAGGAAAAAATGCTGTGGCTTTCATGTGTCCAGGACCCCAAAGCAGCCCGAAGACAGAGGAGGTGCTCGTGCAAGCCACAGGTGGGTTGGGGTTCACCCAGACTGGTCGGGACACACCTGCGCATGCATCACCCAGAAACCGTCCTCCGTATGAAGGAGCTTTGCTGATGTAGAGCCTGGCACACTTTTACCATATGAGGCCTGCTCATCTCACGACATAATAACCACCCAGAGGGCCCTGGGGGTTCTTGGGGCAGATGAGACAAGCATGGGCTGTTACCCTGCGCCTTAGCCATGCTGGGAAGTGGCAAAAAAGCAGTACCTGCCAGAGGACAGAGGGGACAGGCCACAGTGGGTGGAGCTAGATTGTGTCGGTGGGACCACGCTGGTCACTGGGCACTGCCAACCTCCCAAGTTACCCCCAAACTGCCAGCAGGTTAGAAAGGTCAGCAATGCAAAAACAACAACAGAAAGAAACCTGTCAACGGTGCGAGGCTCATGCCACTGGGGCGTGTAGTACTGATTAGAGACACATCAGTCAAATCCTGTGTTCTATTAACTGCTCCTAGGTAGCTTCGGAATCTGCCTTCCGTTTTTGTTTTGTTTTGCTTTGATTTTCAAGGCAAGCCAAACCAGGACGAAAAAGAGACTTTGGCTTGGTTCCCAAGGATCTTCCCTGGTGACTGTCCAAATTGGAAGTTCCTAATGACAAATTCAGCCCTGGCTTCCGGGAGGTTGGTTTGCAGGAACAGCCTTGCCTCAGCTGCCTGACAGATGGTAGCCAGCCCCTTCTTGGGAGGCTCTGGTAAAAGGAGCGCTCTCCCTGCCATTCTGCGCTGCGGGACAGCGCTCGGTGAGCTGGTAGCTCTGGCCCGGGCTCGCCCCGGTATGAAACCTTGCCGCCCCTTGTACTTGCATTACGTTTCCCTTCACATGTTTGATCTTTATGGCCAAGCAGTGGGGGTTATATTTCTTAATTCTATCTTGGATCTTCTGATCCTATATGTAACGATAATAGTAGGCTACCATTTGCTACATACCTCCTCACCGTCACAGGTACAGAAATCTTTGAAGAAGGGGTTAGCATCCCCATTTTACAGATGTTGAAACTATTACTCAAAGGCATTAAATAAGTTGTCCAAGGTCACACAGCCAGTTAAGAGGTCCAGCCTGCATCCTGCTTAGAACAATATCAGCAATAAATAAGTAGGCAGTTAATGGAAATGAACTGAGGTAATTTATTCTCTCAGTATGTCATCTCCACTTGGGTGTTTTTAAAATATATATATATCCAATTACATAAAAACTACAAATAAAGAAAAGCAGCAAATATACAAACTCCTCTCCATGCATCCTGGATGAGTTATGTCTCAATTAGCCGTAGGAAACACCTAATTAGAAATAAAATCCCTTTAAAGAATCAAGTGACCAGTGAATATTCTATTCACCTTGAGATTTGATGAATCATAATTGCCAGATGGAGTCATAGCTGGACCAAAAAGCTATTTAGTGTCGGCTTCTCACAAAAGCCCGCATGTGTATATTGAAATGTTATGAACTTGGTAGCTCGACTCCCAAAAGATACTCTTGAAGCTATGGAATTCTCGGTGTCCTATTATTAATATTTCACCAAATTAGTAATTCTAATCAACTTTCCTATGCATGTTTCCACAAGTAACATTATACCTAAGACATTGCTTTTAAAGGTTTGTGGAGTTGGAGATATGATTTTAATTTAATCCTTGGGTTAACATTTCCCCCCATGTGAACATATTTCCTAACTTAATTGCAAGTCAACAGGAAAATGTGGCTTAATTAGCAGAATTTCCCTTTTCAAAATAGATGTGTTCCTAAGTAACTGCAAAACAGGGCACATTAAAGACAGTTACAGAAAACTATAATAGCTTTAAAATACCTCTGCTCGAACTGAAATTATGAAAGATGAGTGGCTCGCGCTCTCTGTAGGTCAAGCTTATCTTCAGGCTTTGTTTTTCCTTTGCAAGTGATTGTTAGGAGCCCATGCTCGTCCTGAGAAAAATGTCCACTGGAAGAAATTTCTCTCTGGGCCTCCCTCCATCTATTTAGCCCTTTCCACTCACCTTCCTCACGGTCTCCTTCCCTTTGAGGTCATCCCTTGCCTCAACCTCGGAAACTCTTCCCTCTGGTTACCCGGGTTCTCTACCACAGCCCACTTGCATCTGGAGTCTCCCTTCCCCGCGCCTGCCCCCGCCACTCCTGGCCCGGGCTCCGCGTCCTCAGTGTGGCCGATCTCAGCTGAGTCGGGCAAACGGTCTGACTGAATTAATTCCCAGGAAAGCTGGCAATCCTCCCTTTACCTCTAACTTCTGAGGAGTATTTTCTTTGGCTTTTAGGAAAAAAGAGACCTTTGCTGGATGTAATTCCAGGCTGTATTGTAGAGGGAAACGAAGGCGTCAGGGCAGCAGGACATTTTGGAGAAAGGGTCCTTGTTTCTTGCCTGCTGGCTCAGGGTTCTGCTATCAGACAATCCGAGGACACATCTCAGCACCATGGCTGACTGGCTGTATGACCTAGGAAACCTTACGTAAGCGTTTTAAGCCTATTTTCTTGGGTCGGGCACGTAGATTGGATATCTACCTCTAGGTCCAGCTGTATTAGAAACAACGTGGAGTAGCCAGCCCGGGATAGGCGCTCTGTAAATGTTAGCAGCTGTTACGTGACAAAGCCGCAAAGCTGATCCTACCTAAAAGCTATGAATTTAATTGTTCAGCAGCAAGATGACGTCAGGGAAATACGGCGACTCTCAGCTTTTCCTTAACACAGTGCTCTCAGGTGGTTCAGTTTATTTATTACGGTCACCATTTTGGTCAACTGTGTGGGCATGACTCAGAACGAGCTTCCGGAGAGAATCGAGTAAGTAGACTTGCTGTCACTCTCATTCCTGTGCATCCTCTTCCTGCTCACTCCACCTCTCCTTCCTCTCCGTGGCTTTTTCCTTTTTTGCTCCTGCTAGTGAACTTTGAGGCTCGCAGACCTCATGATGGTTAGGTATTTCCTTCTCTGTGGACTTTGGTTCATAAGCACACATGCGATTCTCAGCTTTGAAGAACTGTAGATGGGTGGTGCTCAACCTTGGGATCCCCTGGGGAGATTTTTAAAATATTAATGCCCGGGTCTCAGTCCCAGAGGGTCTGACTTCGTTAGTCTGGGGTAGGCCGGGCAGATGAGGCTCCCCACCACCCACTCCCCACACTCACCTGCCAGGCACACAGGAACCAGGTTCAGGGAAGGCTTACTCTGAGAGGCAGGAGCAAAGTTGAGACAGAATGAAGAACAAATGGTTCTGGAACATATTCAGAAAATTACCCATGAATGAAGCTATTTATGTTATCATGGCTCATACACTTCAAAGTGCCCTTAATAGTCCTGAGAGTATTCTATTTCCCTGGGTTAGCAGAAGGAAACTCTGTAGTTTCAGAACCTAGTGGGGCCTTTCCAAAAGCACCAAAAAATCCAAGAGAGGTTCCCCCAGCTCAGCGCAAGACTGACATACCTTTGGTATAATAATGGGAAGTCTGTAGAGCTTTGTCTTTTCCACCTTATAAATGAAAAAAATATATTTTTGCTGATTATAACATTAAGACATGCCACGATAGAAAATACATGTAACCCTTAAACAATGTAGTAGTGGTGTGGGTCCACTTTTTACATGGATTTTTTCAATAATTATAATACAATATTGTAAATGTATTTTCTCTTCCTTGTGATTTTCTTAATAATATTTTCTTTTCCCTAGCTTACTTTACTGTAAGAAGACAGTCTCTAATACATATAACATACAAAATATGTGCTAATTGATGATTGATGTTATCGATAAGGCTTCCTGTCCACAGTAGGCTCTTAGTAGTTAAACTTCTCGGAGTCAAAACCTATATGTAGGTTTTTACTGTGCAAGGGTCAGTGCCTTTAACCCCTGTGCTGTTCAAGGGTCCACTATATGTTTTATTTCTATGACTAGATTAAAGAGAATAATCATGTAGTCATCTTAATTGATGCTGAAAAATCATTTGATAAAGTTTGGTATCTGTTTGTGATTAGAAATACCTAGAAAAAGAAGGAATCTAAAGGAATTGCCGTGCTCTGATGAAGGGCAATTACACTGAAGGAGGTAGCAAATATCATGCTTATTTTTTAAAAAAATTTTAATGTTTTTATTTATTTCTGAGAGAGAGAGACAGCGTGAAGAGGGGAGGGTCAGAGAGAGAGGGAGACACAGAATCCGAAACAGGCTCCAGGCTCTGAGCTGTCAGCACAGAGTCTGACACGGGGCACGAACCCATCGAGCAGTAAGATCATGACCTGATCTGAAGTTGGATGCTTAACCGACTGAGCCACCCAGGTGCCCCCAAACAATGGTTTTTAAAAAATACCATTTACACTGGCATTTTACAATAAAAGTATCTAGAAACAAGATTATCAAAGTATGAGTAAGATCTCTACCAAAAAAATTATGAAAAATAGCAAGTGAGATGATAGAAAATCCAATACATGGAGAGATGTATTATATTCCCGGATTCAAAGTCACAATATTCTAAGACTACTCAAAATGACTGAAGAACTTCATGTGAGCCCAATCAAGATTCCAACAAGTTTTTTTTTTTATTACTCAATGAATTGACTCTAAGATTTCTATAAAAATGCAAAGAGCAAATTATAGCCAACACTTTTGAGGAAGAAAAAACAAGATGGGAGAGGAAAACTGGCCCTACTGGATGTTAGAATGTACCGTAAAGCTCCAATAGTTAAACCATGTGCAGCGGAGGTGAGATTAGTCAGCCTCGTGGGACAGAATATTTGGCTCGCGTACAGCCATTGAATTTGCACCGCAGCACAGTGTGGAGAGGGCAGTCCTCAATAAATGGTGCTGAAGAATTCGGTATCTTTTTTTTTTTTAAAGAATGAATAATCCATTAAAAAAATTTCTTTTTAATGTTTTTATTTATTTCTAGGAGAGAGAGAGACAGCGTGACCAGGGGAGGGTCAGAGAGAGAGGTAGTCACAGACTCTGAAACAGGCTCCAGGCTCTGAGCTGTCAGCACAGAGCCCGACGCGGGGCTCGAACCCACGAACCGCGAGATCATGACCTAAGCGAAAGTCGGACACTTGACCGACTAAGCCACCCAGGCGCCCCGAAGAATTCGGTATCTTAATAGAAAAATTACTTTGAACATCCAACTTTCTGCCACATACAAGAATCAACTCTAGGTGGATGAATAGTTAAATTCTTTTATAAAAGACAAAAACAAAGCTTTTAGGGAAAAATAAAAGGAGAATTTCTTCATGACCTCAGGTTAGGGAAGGATTTATTACATATGGCACAAGAAGCACTAATCATAGAGGAAAAAACTGATACATTTTAGCATGCTAAAATTAAGAATTTCTGTTCATGAGAAGACAACTTTGTAAGAGTGAAAAAGCAAGCCTCCTGAGTAGGAGATATTTGCAACACACGTACCTAAAAAATGTTTCTATCCAGAAGAATGAGCCCCTACAAATCATTAGAAAAAGATCGAGCAACCAATTTTGAGGTGAGCAAAATATTTGTATAAGATACTTCACCAAAGGGGCGCCTGGGTGGCTTAGTCGGTTAAGCGTCCGACTTTCGCTTAGGTCATGATCTCGCGGTTCGTGGGTTCGAGCCCCGCGTCGGGCTCTGTGCTGACTGCCAGCTCAGAGCCTGGGGCCTGTTTCAGAGTCTGTGACTCCCTCTCTCTCTGACCCTCCCCGGCTCACGCTGTCTCTCTCTCCTAGAAATAAATAAAACATTAAAAAAAAAGAAAGATACTTCACCAAAGCAGAAACCCAAATGGTCAATAAACATATGAAAATATCCTTAACCAAAGAAATGTGAATTAAAATTACACTGAGCGGTTGGGACAGCTCAGTCAGTTACGCATCTGACTGTTGATTTCAGCTCGGGGTCGTGATCTCATGGTTTACGGGTTTGAGCCCCACGTGGGATTCTTTCTTTCTCCCTCTCCCTCTGCCCCTCCCACACTCTCCGTCTCTCAAAATAAATAAATAAACTTTAAAAATTTTTTTAAAAGTTACACCGAGAGGGGCGCCTGGGTGGCTCAGTCGGTTAAACATCCAACTTCGGCTCAGGTCATGATCTCACGGTCGTGGGTTCAAGCCCCATGTCGGGCTCTGTGCTGACAGCCAGCTCAGATGCAGGAGCCTGCTTTGGATTCTTTGTCTCGCTCTCTCTCTGACCCTCCCCTGCTCATGCTCTCTCTCTCTCTCTCTCTCTCTCTCTCTCAGAAATAAATAAAACAATTTAAAAATTATAACCGAGAGATGATTTAATTGTGACAATACCGAATATTAAGAAAGGTAGGGAGCAACCGAAACTTGTATACTGCTGGTGGGAACGTAAATTTGTACAACATCTTTGGAAATCAGCGAATATCCTCAAATAAAGGTGAAGACACACATATACTTTGATCCTTAATTATACACTCAACAGAAATATGCATAGGCACCAGGATATAGCTACAAGAAAGTTTACAAACACTGTCCATAAAGCCCCAAACTGGAAACAACCCAATTGTCCAAAACTTTTTGAATGCATTAAATATCTCTCTTATATTTTAAAAATAGGATAATGTATAGCAATGGAAATGAGTAAATTATTGTTCCAAAAAACAAGGATGAATAAAGTCAGACATAAAAGATTATGTAAGTATGATTCCGTTTATACAAAATTTAAAAACAAGCAGAACTTAACTATTTAGTTTAGAGATGCTTACTTAGGACATAAAAATATAAGTACAATCTATAGGGCAGAGGAGGGAGGACATAGTTGAGAAGGGGCTTGTGGGGTGCTCATGATGTTCCATTTAGTGACGTGAGTAGTTGTCACACCGCCACTATTGACTGGATTATGCCCCCCCCAATCCATATATTGAAGCCATGTGACTGTATTGGAGAAGGGGCCTTTAAGGAGGTGACAAGGTTAAATTAGGTCAGAAGAGCAGAGCCGTGACCCAGGAGAACTGGTGTCCTTGTAAGAAGAGGAATGGATTTCAGGACTCTCTCTTTGCCATGTGAGGATGTAGCAAGGAATCAGTCCTTAGCAAACCAAGGAGAAGGCTCTCACCACAGCCTGGCCAAGAGACACCTCAGCTCCCATTTCCCGCCTCTGCAACTGTGAGAAGTCAGCTTCTGTGCTTTGACCGCTCTGTCGATGGTGTGTTGTTGTGGTAGCCCGAGCTATGTGCAAGCTTTCATTTTACAATTAATTTATGGTCCGTATGTGTTTTTTATTATGCACATTACATATCATAATAAAAAGCTTAAAAACAAAATAACTTTTAAAAAATGGCCACTGCATAAAATACAGACTACTGAAAAATATAAATCAGAAAAGAGTTAACTAGGTCGAGAAATCACTGTTGATATTTTAGCTTATTCTCCCTCTCCTTCTCGCTCTCTCTCTCTCCCCATATATAAAAAGTTGGAGATCTAATTGGCTTTATCAAATGATTCATGAACCAGGCAGCAGCCCATCTAGCAAGTAGAGAGGAGGTGTACAAAATGGAAGGTTTTATAGGTAGGAACGTAAGGGTAAGAAAGTTATTAGCAAAGGAAAAGGATTCTTCCAGAGGGGGCAGTTTGCAAGGGGAAAAAGCGAAGTGTCTTCTCATGTAGATTACCTCAGCTTTCTTTTGGGGATGGAGAGGACCCAGGTGACAGACTCTTGGATGAAAAGAATAACTTCCTGACTGACCAGTCAAGGCCACATTTCTGGGGGAGGTTGAAACTACCAAAAGATTGGGTGTTAAGCCCCGGTTTGGGAACTCACTAAGTGGCACCATTTTGGGCCTGCGGTTTTCTTAACTATATATAGGCTGAGATCATATAGCATGTAAAAATCTCTATCCTTATTTTGAACTTTTAAGGCAAAGCATTTCTTTCAAAAGTAAGAGTTATTTGGGGATTCTGGTTAAATATGGAAGATAGCATGCATATGTTTTACCCCCACCCTCTCGGAACGCCAATAAAATGACAGCAGGGGAATAAGAATGGTATAAATACACAAGAACGAAAAGAAGGAGAAGCAAAGCACAGAGGACAAAGATGTCAAAACAATCTGGGAAGGACAAGGTGGGCGGAGGCCTGGCAAATGACTCGCACATCAGGACTTACTAGAGGGGTGAAGATGACAGTCGAGGCATTTTACCCCCTAAAACCACAGAGGCCCTGAAGCTGTGGACATGATCCAAACAGCAGTGACTGGGAGTGGAAGGAGGAAAGGACGTGGGAGCAGAGGATGCTCACTTGCTGCTGCTTCTATAATAGCAAGAAGTGAAAGAGTCGTCTTTCAAGTAGATAAATCAAGGAATGGAAATAATTCTACTAAACGGTATAAAGGTAAGCCCCCAAACTGCACCCTTAAGTACAATCAGGTGATGCGTAAAGTGGAGGGGCAAAGGAAGAGAGTTGCCAAATCGAAATAAGACATATTATATAGATAGTACACTAAGGACAATGAGCTACCCGGCTTTAGTTATAATTACGAATTTATACTTATAAAGGCAACCAATAGAACTAAAATAAACACTGTTTTAAATTTAGAATCATACACAAAAAGCAAATGATACATATCAGGTAAAATATATTTTTAAAAAATGAGGAAATACATGACTTATAGTTATATAAACAAAGATCAAACAATTCTCTTATGCCAATAAATATAAATGGATTTGACCCATCCGTTTAAAAAAATTCACACATACTCATATATTACAAAGCAACATCCAACGTTCTGTTGAATAAACAGTATACTGCTCCAGGTCATATGGAAAAATCAACATTAAAGAACGCTGTGTCCAACATCAAGTGTCCAACTCGTGATCATGGGTCATGAGCTTTAGATCCACGTGTGGCTCTGGGCCACCAGCTTGGGGTCCTCTTCCCCCCCGCTCTCTGCCCCTCCCCTACATGTTCTCTCTCTCAGAATAAATAAATACACTTAAACAAAAAAGAATGTATAAAGATATACGCAAAGGCATACAGGAAGAGAGAGAGAGAGATGAGATGTGAATATCAAAGAAGGTGAAATTTGAGCCAAAAATCATTAAACGGGATAAAAATGACACTTCATAGTGCAAAATAATCCAAAACAGTCATGTATGTCTTTGAAACAAATAATGTGGCAACAGTGTTCCGAAGTCAAAAATCACAAGAATATAAAGGTAAATAGACAAAAACATTACAAGGATCAGAGGGTGTAATTAATTTCAGCCTATGACAGGTCGAGTGTATAAAAAAGTATGTAAAGGTATAGATGACCTGAACATGTAATTCCTAAGACACATCTGGTTAATATGTATCAAACTATATTCCCTGAAAAACAGAGAATATACTGCCAAACAAATTGACCAAGTGTTAAATCACAACAAAACTTCAACAAGCTCCAACAAGCAAAAATAACACAAGAAACATTCTTCCAGCACACTGTAATAAATAACAAAATTAGAAGGGGAAAAAAAGGCCTCTCCATTTGGTAATGTTAAAATCCTTGAAACTCTTAGATTAAAAAATACTACAAACTTAAATTATAGAATATTTAAATCAGTGCAAAATGAAAAGAATTATTTAACCACCCAGTATAAAGCTAAAAGAAGAAAATAAATGAAAGGAAAATGAATTAATAATTTAAAAGAAAAAATAGCAAGGTAAGAAATAGGAAAACAGTAGGAACGATAAGCCCAAAAACTGTTGTAAAATATATATGTAAGACATTTATACTGAAAGATGACAAAACACTACTGAGAGAAATTTTAAAGTATAAAATAAATTTAACAATATCTCAGCGTGTCTGGGTGGCTCAGTCGGTGAAGCATCCAACTCTTGGTTTCAGCTCAGGTCATGACCTCATGGTTTGTGGGATCGAGCCCCACATCGTTCTCTGCACTGACCGCGCGGAGCCTCCTTGGGATTCTCTCTCCGCCCTTCTCTGCTCATGGATGCACATGCGCCCGCTCTCTGCCTGTCTCTCTCAAAAATAAATAAATAAACATTTAAAAACTTAACAATATCTCATGTTTAGGGATTAGAAAACTCACCAGCTGTTACAATACCAAGGCTACCCAAATTGATCTATAGAGTTCCAATTTACTGAAGTCTGAATAAAAATCCTAGCAGCCTATGTTCCGTGGAAATGGAATAGATTTCACTACATGGATGAAGCAAAATCTATTTAACTATTATCCTGTTACAGACATTTATGTTGGCCCTAATCAACACAACCCTCATATTTTGTCACCATGAGTCTTCAGTAAGTACCCTTCCTTACTCACGTATCTTTGCACAATAACGTAGATGTATGTGAGGGATGGATTCTCAGAAGCGGAATTACTAGGTCAAAGGGACATGCAGTTTTAATTTTTGAGGTATCACCAAACTGTTTTCCAAGGTCATACCAGTTTCCATTCCCACTATTATTAAATTCATTCTTTATCAGATTTTGTATGAACTGAATTGTTGAGAAAGCTTCTTTTATAAACCCAGGTGGAAAAATATAGACATAAAAGATAAGTCTACGTATCTGGTTTTATTTCTAGAAACTTATGTGGCAGGTACTGGAGGATGTTCAGCATCCTTGGCCTCGGGAAAATGATCAGAATGCAGATTCCATTTTTGAAATGCAAACTTATAACAGCCATTGGTTGCTGGGAGCCCAAAGGAAAAGGGTAAATGTCTGTGGGATACACTGGGGCTACAAAGATCACGCTGTGTATTCTTTTTTTTAAATTTTTAATAGTTTTTATTTATTTGTTTGTTTGTTTATTTATTTATTTTTGAGAGAGAGAGACAGCGTGAGCAGGGGAGGGGCAGAGAGAGAGGGAGACACAGAATCCGGAGCAGCTCCAGGCTCTGAGCTGTCAGCACGGAGCCCGACGCGGGGCGGGGCTCGAACCCACGAACCGGGAGATCATGACCTGAGCCGAAGTCGGAGGCTTAATGGACTGAGCCCCCCGGACGCCCCTACACTGTATATTCTTGACGAGAAATAAGATCATAGCCAGCGAGGAATCAGAAGCCAGTTCCTATCACCATGTTCTTGATACAATGCTTTGGACACAGCAGTTCCCATCTCTGATCGCCCTTCCCAGACATTACACATCCCTGAAACATTAGCTTTATACTGCTGCCTGCTGGCAAAGACTGCCTGCCTGCCTCTCTGTCTGCTTGTTGCATATATACATATATATATATATATATATATATATGCTGAGAAAGAAACTGCAGGGGCGCCTGGGTGGCTCAGTCAGTTAAGCATCTGATTTCAGCTCAGGTCATGACCTTGCAGTTTGTGAGTTTGAGCCCCACATCAGGCTCTGTGCTGACAGATCAGAGCCTGGAGCCTGCTTCCCAGTCTGTGTATCCTCTCTGTCTGCCCCTCCCCTGCTCATGCTCTGTCTCTCTCTCTCTCTCTCTCTCACTCACTCACTCAAAAATACTTAAACATTAAAAAAATTTTAAGGAAATTAGGGATTCATTGCGGTCACAAAGGGGAAGAACATATCAGACCGGGCCCCAGTTGGAGATGAAAACCGCAGGGGAATGTTCTACTGTCCCTGCCTCCTAGGCTCATAGAGAGTCACTCAGAAGGCCCTGTGATGGCCCTAAGATGCCCATCACTAACCACGCTGAGAATCTGAAGAAGCATTTGACAAAATACAGCAATCTGGTTGCAGGGACAAGCACAGTGGAAGATAAATATTTTCTCACCTGGAAAAAAACACACGAAGAGAGACTAAACCCATGGCAACAGGGGAATGCGTACCTGGCCACGCACTTTCCAAGTGAACACGAAGGACGCCATGTTGTGTGCACACTTCAGCTGATGCTTTTTTTTTAATTTTTAAAAATTAAAAAAAAAATGTTTTTACTTTTTAATTTACATCCAAGTTAGTTAGCATATAGTGCTATAATGATTTCAGGAGCAGATTCCAGTGATTCATTCCCGATGCAACTCCCAGTGCTCATCCCAACACGTGTCCTCCTTAAGGCCCCTGGTCCATGCAGCCCATCCCCCCCCAGCAACCGTGTTTGTTCTCCGTATTTAAGAGTCTCTTCTGTGTTGTCCCCCTCCCTGTTTTTATATTATTTTTTCTTCCCTTCCCTTATGTTCATCTGTTTTGTATCTTAAATTCCTCGTATGAGTGAAGTCACGTAATATTTGTCTTTCTCTGACTGATTAATTTCGCTTAACATAATACCTTGTAGTTCTGTCCACATAGCTGTAAATGGCAAGATTTCATTCTTTTTGACTGCCAAGTAATACTCCGTTGTATATATATATATCTTCTTTATCCATTTATCTGTTGATGACATTTGGGCCCTTTCCCTACTTTGGCTATTGTTGATAGCGCTGCTACGAATGTTGGCGTGCACGTGCCCCCTTGGAACAGCACACCTGTATACCTCGGATAAATACTTCGTAGTGCGATTTCTGAGTCGTACCGTAGTTCTGTTTTTAATTTTTTGAGGAACCTTCATACTGTTTTCCAGAGTCACTGCACCAGTGTGCATTCCCGCCAGCCGTGCAAAAGAGGTCCTCTTTCTCTGCATCCTCGCCAACATCTGTTGTTGCCCGAGTTGTTAATTTTAGCCATTGTTACTGGACTGGGGTGGTATCTCATTGTGGTTTTGATTTGTATGTCCCTGATGATGAGTGATGTGTCTGTTTTTCATGCGCATTTTTTCATGTGTCTGTTAGCCATCTGGATGTCTTCTTTGGAGAAATGTCTATTCGTGTCTTTTGCCCATTTCTTTACTAGATTGTTTTTGGGGGTTGAGTTTGATAGGTTCTTTACAGATTTTGGATACTAACCTTTTATCTGATGTCATTTGCAGGTATCTTCTTCCATTCTGTTGGTTGTCTTATTTAGTTTTGCTGATTGTTTTCTTTGCTGTGCAGAAGATTTTTATTTTGATGAGGTCCCAATAGTTCACTTTTGCTTTTGTTTCCCTTGCCTCCAGAGATGTGTTGAGTAAGAAGTTGCTGTGACCAAGGTCAAAGAAGTTTTTGCCTGCTTTCTCCTAGAGGATTTTGATGGCTTCCTGTCTTATGTTTAGGTCTTTCACCCATTTTCAGTTTATTTTTGTGTGTGGTGTAAGAAAGAGATCCAGGTTCGTTTTTCCACATGTCGCTGTCCAGTTTTCCCAGCACTACTTGCTGAAAAGACTGTCTTTATTCCACTGGATATTCTTTCCTGCTTTGTCAAAGATGAGTTGGTCATACGTTTGTGGGTCCATTTCTGGGTGCTCTATCCTGTTCCGTTGGTCTGAGTGTCTGTTTCTGCGACAGTACCATACTGCCTTGATGAATTCAGCTTTGTAATACATCTTGAAGTCTGGGATTGTGATGCCTCCAGCTTTGGTTTTCTTTTTCAAGATTCCATTGGCTACTGGGGGTCTTTTCTGGTTCCATACAAATTTTAGGATTGTTTACTCTAGCTCTGTGAAGAATGCTGGTGTTATTCTGATAGGGACTGCACTGAATATGTAGATTGCTTTGGGTACTACTGACATGTTAACGCTATTTGTTCTTCCTACCCAGGAGCAGGGAATATTTGTCCATTTTTTGAGTCTTCTTCAATTACTTTCATAACCTTTCTACAGTTTTCAGTGTATAGATTCTTCACCTCTTTGGTCAGGTTCATTCCTAGGTATTTTATGGGTTTTGGTGCAATTGTAAATGGGATCAGTTCCTTGATTTCGCTTTCTGTTGCTTTGTTACTGGTGTATAGGAATGCAACCGATTTCTGTGCATTGATTTTCTATCCTGCAACTTAACTGAACTCATGGATCAGTTTTAGCAGTTTATTGGTGAAATCTTTTGGGTTTTCTATATAGAGTATCATGTCATCTGCAAAGAGTGAAAGTTTGCCTTCCTCCTTGCTTATTTGGATGCCTTTTATTCCTTTGTGCTGATTGTTGAGGCTAGAACTTCCAATACCATGTTGAATAACAGTGTCTAGCTGATGCTTTTTAGAAATCAATATTGTGACTTCGAGATTGCTCTAAATGGATACATGTAGACTTATTTCTTTTATTTTTTTACTGCTGTGTAGTACTCCATAAAGGTTTTCTGTATTTTCTTCTAAGCATCATACTATTTCTTCCTACATTTAGATATTTCACACCACCCCCTAGACTTTAAAGGCATACACACATGGCTTGAGGTAGGCTTCTAATATTTTTCTTTATGGATTATCCCACCACCATTTTTAATGGATCATTGTTTCCAAAGCGATCCCTTCTACTACCTCTGTCATGCAGCAGGCTCTCATGCACTCTCAGGTCTGTTTCTCCCATTATTTATTTGTTACTCTGTCAGTCAACGCCACACTGATTTAAGTGCTTCATAATAAAATTTGATCTGGTTGATCAAAACACTCTTCCTTATTTACCTTCCTCAAAATCATGAGTTCTTGGGGCATCTGGGTGGCTCAGTCGGTTAAGCATCTGACTCTTGGTTTCAGCCCAGAGCATGATCTCATGGTCCATGAGTTCGAGCCCCGCGTCCGGCTTGGCGATGAAGCTGCAGAGCCTGCTTGGGATTCTCTCTCTCCCTCCTTCTGTCCCTCCCCATCCCTCTCAAAATAAATAAACATAAAAAAATAAAATCATTAGTTCTTCCTTCTCTTTACTTTTCTACATCAGTTAAAGGGTCATATTTTCAAGCTTTTTTCTTACCAATCTGTTGATTTTCATTGTAGATCCACTGAATTTATTTATTTCCACTCAAAGAATCACCACATTTATATCAAGCCTTCCCTTCCATCAGCATGGGGTATCTCCCAATTTATACAGATCTTCTTTTATATTCTTCTGTAACATTATGTCTTATGTAAAGTACTTACATTTCTTATCCCTAGGTACATTATCATTGTAGTTGTCCTTTTGAGTATTTATTTAAAATTTTTAAAAAATATTTATTTATTTTTGAGAGACAGAACACAAGTGGGGAGGGGCAGAGAGAGAAGGAGACACAGACTCAGAAGCAGGCTCCAGGCTCTGAGCTGTCAGCACAGAGCCCGACACGGGGCTCAAACTCACAAACTATGAGATCATGACCTGAGCTAAAGCCAGACGCTTTACCAACGGAGCCACCCAGGCGCCCCTGAGTATTTATTTTTATTGCTAAAACACGTCAATGTTATTAGTGTCTACATATTGGTTTTGTACCCAACAACTTTGCTGAACTCCTGAACAAGTTCAACGTTTTTCTGTAGATTCTCTTGTGTTTTCTATTGAAACAATTATATCATCTGCAAATAGTGATGCACGGGTTTTTCTCTTTGTGAGTCTTATGCCACTTGTTTGTTTTTCCTGTCTTACTGAACTGGCTGGGCCTTCAGCACAATGTTGAATTGAAGCAACAAAAATGAGTATATCTCTTTTGCTCTTGATTTTAAAGAGTATGCTTCTAAATTTCACTATTATGATGATTATGGGATTTTTTTAGAATTAGCCTTTATCAAGTTATGGAGATTTCTTTCCACTTCTGGTTTGTTAAGAGTTTCATTATGGGGCATCTGGGTGGCTCAGTCAGTTAAGCATCCAACTCGGTTTCAGCTCAGGTCATGATCTCGAGGTTTGTGGGACTGAGTCCCATGTGGGATTGTGCTGTGAGCACAGAGCCTGATTGGGATTCTCTCTCTCCCTCTCTCTCTGTGCCTCCCTTGCTCGTGCTTTCTGTCTCTCTCTCAAAATAAATAAATAAGTTTAAAAAAGAGTTTTGCAGTATGGAGGCTCCTCAAGAAATTAAAAATAGAACTACCCGATGACCCAGTAACTGCACTACTAGGTATTTATCCAGAGGATACAGGAGTGCTGATTCTTCAGGCACATGCACCGCAATGTTTATAGCGGCACTGTCAACAACAGCCAAAGTATGGACAGAGCTCAAATGTCCTTAGACAGATGAATGGATACTGAAGGTGTGGTATACACACACACACACACACACACACACACACACACACACACACACTGGAATATTACTCGGCAATCAAAAAGAATGAAATCTTGCCATTTGCAACTACATGGATGGAACTAAAGTACATTATCCAAAACTAAATAAGTCAGAGAAAGACAAATATCACATGACTTCACTCATATGTGGAATTTAAGAAACAAAACAGATGAACATAAGGGAGGGGAAGCAAAAATAGTATAGAAACAGAGAGGGAGACAAGCCACAAGAGCCTCTTAAATATAAAGAACAAACAGGGTTTCTAGAGGGGTGACGGGTGGGGGAAAGGGCTAAAGGGGGTGGGCATTACGGAGGGTATTTGTTGGGATGAGCACTGGATGTTATATGTAAGTGGTGAATCGCTAAATTCTATTCCTGAAATTATTATTATACTATACGCTAATTAAGTTGGATTTAAATTTTTAAAAAATGAAAAGTGTCTGAAGAATATTAAAAAAAAGAGTTTCATTATGAATGGGTCTTGGTTTTTATCAATGTTTCTGTTTTATTAAGATGGTCCTTAACTCTTTCATGTGTTAGTATAGAAGGTACATTAATAAATTTGCCAATCTAGTTTTAGTGGCTCCAGCTTGATCATTGCTGGATTCAACTTGCCAGTATTTCATTTGATCTCTCCTGGTAAATGAGGCTGACTTATAATAGTCTCTTGTAAATGATCTATTTGGGTTGCTTTTCCATGTCGCCGCCTCACCGTCTTCCTTCTGTATTGTTCCCAGAAACTCCAAATTCTTCTCACTTTGTTTTGCACGGTAATTCAGGTCTCTCCCGCCCCTACAACGTTTCTCAGTAAGTTATCCAGGGATCTGTGCTGGTCACTAGTCTCAAAATCATTTGACAGATGGAGAAAGAAAAGCAATGCAATCATTTCATGCACAGATAATTTAAAAGTCTGAAATGTAAGACTGACTATAATTTTCATAGAATTTCTGTCTTTCATGTTCTTAAAAACTGACAGTTCTTACTGGTTAACATGGACTTCATCGTGGGTAGTTTATTCCACCTAATGTGTTTGTTGTCTGACAGTCACTGTGTACATTTGCTGGACTTGCACTTGTCGTTACCATCGCATTGCATGACATCAGTTCAAAGAAATGAGTCATTTCAAAAGCAGTTTGCAGAAACACAACCATAGTGGTGCAAATAGAGAAAGTAAACCTCACAGTATGAAATAAGGTCACAGATGTAAATAAGGAATGGACTCTGTCATGAATTCAGAGCTGGGACCTTCAGGTCATGAGACAAGTAGACGATGGATGTGGGTAATCTCACAAAGGCAGATAAAAAACAAGTAAGAAAACAGGCAGCGTGACAATGAGAGGTGACCACTGAATGTCATTGGATCAATGAACCTTTGGCCCTAGTACCCAGTTTATTATCTGCTAATAACATTTTCATCAAATAATAACACACAGCTACCAAATCTGCCGTATCATTTTCCAATGAAGCTTATCGACCTCCCTTTTAAACCAGGGGACTATTTCTAGTACAAAAGCAAAATTAGGTTTTCCAGTACAGATTGCCGATTTGATGTTAGAGGTTGAAAAGAATCGAAACCTATAGTGTCCCCGTTCCTCCTCATAGCAAAAACAAGTACAATTATACCCTTGCTGGTAAGACACGAATCCAGCTTCCAAATCAATGACAATATTGTGTTGGAAAGAAAGCAGGAAAAGATTGGTAGAATTCCTTTAACAGAACCACTGGATTTCTTATAACGTTATTGCCATTTAAAATCAATGACTGTTATGGGGGCGCCTGGGTGGCTCAGTCGGTTAAGCTTCTGACTTTGGCTCAGATCATGATCTCACCACTTGAGAGTTCCTGCCCCGGATCAGGCTCTGTGCTGACAGCTCAGAGCCTGGAGCCTGATTAGGATTCTGTGTCTCCCTCTCTCTCTGACCCTCCCCTGTTCACGCTCTCTCTCTCTCTCTCTTTCTCTCTTACTCTCTCTCTCTCTCTCTCAAAAGTAAATAAACATTAAAAATTTGTTTTTTAAGTCGATGACTTATGTACGTAAACAAGCAGTTTACTTTACAGTTTAATAACACTATAGTATATCAGTTTTCAGTAGACATGTACCATATATGTGAGAGAGAAGGGCTCAATGACTTTTTGTCTTATTCACCATATGAAGCTAATTTTAAAAGAAGAGATTTCTGGCTTAATTAATTACAGATCAGCTTGGAAACTTAAAAAGGTATGTTAGCTTGTACACCGAGGTTCATAGTGGCATTGTTCATGAGAGCCAAAAGACGGGAAGCAACCCAAATATCCATCAACAGATGAATGGATAAACAAAATGTGATATATGCATTGTATGGACAATGGAATATTATTCAGCATTACAAATGAATGAGATTCTGATACATGCTACAGCATGGATGAACCTTAAAACGTTATGCTGAATAAAATCAGCCTGACACAAAAGAACAAATTGTATGATTTGTATAATTCCATTTATATGAGGTACTAGAGTAGGCAAATTTATGGAGACAGAAAGTAGAATTGAGGTTGCCAAGGAGGAGGGAGGGAGGGGTGAGGAGCGGTTGGGGGGGGTACAGAGCTTCTGTTTGGGATCGTAAAGGAGTTCTGGAGACGGAGAGTGGTAGCGATTATGCAATATTGTGAATGTACCTAATGCCACTGAATTGCATACTTAAGATGGTGACGGCAGGAAATTTTATATTATGTATATTTCACCGCAACTGGGGGGCAGGGGGAAGCCACACTGAATTGGTATTGAAGAAGCTCCAGCCACGTGGCCGGCAAGGAAAGACGTCACTGCACAAATAAAAGATGTTGCTTCCAAAGGCAGTACACCCTTTATCCGTGGAAGACAGTGGGGGCCCGTAGCATGCGTTCAGACCCTGCCTTGCCTTCGAGTGAAACGCCGGAAATCGTGAATACAAACTAACCGTGGCCACTGAGTCTGAGTCTCCTCAGCCCGCAGGGCCAAGACGAAAGTGAGTGTAAGTGTCTGCGTTCCCGCACTGAGTTGCTCTGGCTGGCAAACCAAAAAGGCTTATAGTGTGTTTTAAAATAAGCAATAAAACCTTTTAAAGCTTCCGCTTCCGCAAATACACGGTGCGTCTCAGTAATACCTTCAGGATTTTGAAGTTTGGATCTTTGACATTAGGACCTAATACCAAGGTGTTTTAATGATTAGACACCAGGATATCTTTTTTTAAAATGTAATTTATTGTTAAGTTTGTTTCCATACAACACCCAGTGCTCAGGCACCAGGGTATCTTAAAACAGCAGTGGAGCAAAGGGCTCCATGGCTTAGAGTTTGACTTTTTCTCAACACCCAGTGATTTTCTCCCTTCATCAGGAATATCTCCTGCATATTAAAAATCACATCAAAATGCGGCAACAGAACATGAAGAAATACCTTCGGAGCCAGTGCCACCAGAAAGAGGACGCGACTCCGTCAGCTACTGTCCCCGAGTTGAGACCTTTATCCGTCCAGCTTTGGGTGGTGTTGAGCCTCGGCTGGCGTTCTCTGGTGAAGCACTGAAAATAGTCTTCAAAAAAAAAGTCTTCCATAATTTCTGGATCTGCATTTGATCTGAAAAGCCAGAAATATCCGTCAAAGCTTCCCAACAACCTATAATTCTGAGTTAAGATTTTCTAATTTAGAAAACATAAGGGGGGGGCCCACAAGATATGGAAGCTGACAGCTCAAGAGCCATCCAGCCAGATACAGATTTCTTCGTGAATAATTTCACTCTTTCTCTTGCGCAGATATGAAAAGGCATGACTGCTATTCTCTTTTTAATGCGATTTTTACTTTTATGTAAGATATACAGGTTTATGGTTTAAAAGGTCACAGAGTTCTACGAAGATTCTAACAAAAACACCAATTTCATGCTCCTCGCCCCTTTACCCCTAATCTCGTATTTCCAGAGGCAAGTCCTCTCAGATTTTTTGTCTCTATATTCTGATACCTCCCTATCTCTAGTAATATGCTCATACTGCATGTTTTTATTCTTCCATTTTGGGTGTTATTTATTGGCTTTCTGTTATGGAAAAAAAGAATTAGGTCCATATACCCACACTCTTTTCCTCTCACACTTACCTTCCTACTGCAGTTATATTATCATTTTGAATTAGGTAATCAGACAAGACGTACATCGACTGACTACAGACATGGTTATGTAATAGTTATTGCTGAGCAAATGACATGACAGCTGTGTCATGCAGTGTCCTTTGATGACATTTTCCTTTAGCACAACATTTTTGCTCTCTCTGGAGCCAGTAAGGATTTCATTGCTTCATTTGCTCAGCTTTCTTTGCTACCAAGCTACTACTTTGCTCCTGAGCTCTTCTCCAGAGGTTTAATCCTTGCCTCAATTTATTTGATCGTATCAGCTTATCCATCGGTTCCCATTTTTCTTGGGGAAATCACTCCTGAGTCCTCCATTTCCTGTCTCAATCTGGCCTCGGTGCTCTCGAACATGATGTACAGCTCTCTTCTGGAGCTTTTTCCTTCTCTATTTTCTTTTGGATTCCACTGGTCTCTCCCTTGCATCCCCAGATCTTCCTCTTTATTGGTTGCTTCCTTATGTGGGTGTAGCGTCCTATGGTAACTTTCGTACGTGGAAAGCACATTTTCTGAGACTTTGCATATCTGTAATAGTCTTTATTTTACCCTCATCCTAATAGTTGAGCTTGGGAAGAAATTCTATACGAGAAATTTTGAAGGCAGTTTATTCCATTGTCTTGTATCCTCGAAAGTTGCAATTGAGAAATCTGATGATATTTTGATTCTTATTCCTTTGGCTATGACCTGTGATTTTTCACTCCCTCAAAAGCAGTTGGGGTCTTCTGTCTGTGCACAACGTTCTGAAATTTGGTGATCTTATGTCTTGAAATTCATTTTCCTGAAATTTGTGGGTGTTTTTTACCTGAATACTTTAGATTCTTCAGTTTGCAGAAATTTTCTTGAATTATTTCTTTGATAATTTTCTCTTGTCTCTTTCTGTGTCTATTTTATTCTAGATCTATCAGTCAGATAGATTGTACCTACTGGTCTGATTATCTCTAATTTTCATGATTTTTAACCACCTCTCATCATTTCCCTTTATCTCACTTCCCATGAGATCTTTCACCTTTATTTCCAGGTTTCCTGTTAATGGTTTACTTTCACTGTCATATTTTTGTTTCCAAAAGTTCTGTTTTGTTCTTTGAATAGTCTTTTGAGCCTTCTGTTCTTGCTCTGTGTATCTGGTATCTTCTCATCTCTTAGCACTTTAAAAATATTAATGATAGTTTTTTCCCAACTTTTCTTCTGCTCCCTGTGTTGTCCTTTTAGCTTTCCGTTCTTTCCTGTTTGGTTGCTTTAGTCTGTGGTGCTAGAAGCATCCTTCCAATTCCTGATGCTCACATTGGCTAGCGGTTTACATTAAAAGTACAGCACGTGCTTGGGCTATTAGCCTGACTACAGGCTTCTAGGAACTAACTAAAAAGCAGAAGGGAGCGGGTGGGTGGGAGGGCTGTGTGCCTTTCAGTATATAAAGTTTCCTTTCTACTCTTGTTTCAGCATGCAATGTCTCTTTCTCTGTCTCTGTCTCTCTCTCTGTGTCTCTTATTCGACTCTTGCAAGAGTGAACATCCAAAAGAGGTTTCCACTGCAGAAGAGGCAGTTCCTCACTGCATGGCTGCTTCTTGTAAAGGCTTTCAAACAGTATCCAGCTCCACCTGATACCCTTTCCCCAAATCCCACTTTCAGAGAGAGGTAGCGTCTCTAAGTCCCGAGCAGTCCTGCGGTGTGGGCTGCTTGCTGCCGGGAACGCCTCACTTCCCGGCTCGTTTCAGCCTTCTTGGGTCCGCGTTGTCAGCTACTACCCATCCGTCTGCTCCCTAGTTTCCAGAATGCTGTTGTTGTGTTCTCCGTTATCTTTGTCCTAGTGGGTTGATGCTTTCAAAAAAATCCTTCTGCCAACATGTAAGAAGCATTTCAGAAAGGATAGGGGTAAATACATATGTTCAATCTGTCATGTTTAATCAAATCGTTCCCTTTTTAATGCCAGTGTTTATGTTTATGATTTTATAATTTAAAAAAATTTACTGTACCCAAAATTACGTGTGCGTCTGAATCGCTTTGGTCCTAGAAGGGTAATTCCCTCAAGCACTAACATCAGCTGGGGACGCGTTAGAAGTGCACATCCTTGGGCCCTACTCCTGACTTACTAAATAAGAAACCCTGAGGGTAGATTCTAGAATTCTGTGTTTGAACAAGCCTTCCAGGTGGTTCATATTCTTCCTAGAGTTTGAAAACTACTCCTCAGTAGGTCATTGAGGGATTCTAAACATGTCAGAAATACTGCTCAGCTCCAGATCTGTCTTCACCTCCAAACCCACAAGTACCCAGCAGACTCAAGGACTGTGTGAGATGACTTCCTCTGGCAAATCCGTCCTCCGGAGAAAATGTTTGTGGATTCAGACGCTTTCTTCTTCCATGACGTCTAGCTGTTTCCCACCTCATATGGCTCTTAGCCTGGGATTCCCGAGTCCAGAAACGTTTGCAGGCCCGGCGTGGGGGGAGAAGACACCGTTGGCAGTTGACAAGTGTGGCGAGGAGGGTGTGGCGGCGCCTTATCCTTTCCCACGTGTCAGCCGACAACAGGTTGGGAAAGGGGCCGCCAGCTTCCCGCCGGGCGCCTCAGCGAACAGCAGCACCCTGTTCTGGACCTTCTGGCGGTTCTGCACCTGACACTGCTCTCTGCCCACCTTCCGAGCTGAAGATGCTGCCAACCATCTCAGCCACACCCATCTGTCTCCAACCCCCATCTGCGTGACTCCTGAGTCCCCCCATCTGTGTGTCCCCTCCTTACCTTACCTGCTTCCCTTTCCCGGCCTCGCTAATGGTGTGTGCGTGTTTTCCTTTGGAGCCATTCCAGGGGCTCCCCTTTGAGCTCTCTCCATGGCACGGTAACGCTCCTTTCCACCTTCCCTCTCAGGTATGTCTTCACTGTCATTTATACCTTTGAAGCTTTGATAAAGATACTGGCAAGAGGATTTTGTCTAAATGAGTTTGCTTACCTGCGAGATCCTTGGAACTGGCTGGATTTTAGCGTCATTACCCTGGCGTGAGTATTTCTCCATGCTGATGTTAATGTTGGCATGGGTGCCTCGCACTCTGCTGATACCCCCTCATCTCGGTCCAGCTTCCTCACTCGGAACTGCATGGCCCCGGGTTTCCTTGCCACTAAATGTTGCTTCGGGAGTCACTTTCTAGAGTTAGTCTGATACCTTCAGGGAGAAGTCAGAGCCCTCAACTCTGAGCCTATAAATGGCCTATCAAAGTGAGCAGACACAGCTCAGCCTTGCGCCTACCTGACCTAGACATGTTTGCCTAAGAAACCAGTGTCTGAGGAGACTGGAGGGCCAAGTCCACGTGCTTGACTACTCACCCACACACGTAGTACACAGAGGGGTCCAGATCATAATGCGGCTTCTCGCAGGGGCCATTCTAAAAGATATCACAATAATTAAATCTGCGTGTCAGTCTATAGGTGGATGTGCCCTTAGATTTTGTGTCTATTCTGGATCCTACCTCAGTAGGCTCTTGTTACCCCAAATTGTCATTTATGCTGCATGTGTTCCCAGGACCCCCTCCTTGAAGAGATACTGACCGACTTCTGGTTCTACAGATACATCGGTGAAGCGATAGATCTCCGAGGGATCTCAGGCCTGCGGACGTTCAGAGTCCTTAGAGCTTTAAAGACCGTCTCTGTGATCCCGGGTGAGCAGCTTTCACCCCCTCGTGTACTCATAGAGCGTACGCCGGTTTCCACAGCCCGATGCCCTTCTTTGATTTTTGCAAGAGCACATAAAGCGCCGGGGCATGAACTGTGGTCGCCTTTAAAAGACCAAGGAACTGAGGCCCAGAGACTAGAAAACACAAGCCCAAGTCTTTGTCACTAGTGAGAGGCCAAGCGTGACCTGAAGACCCGAAAGTCCCGATTCCTAGCCCAGTGTCTGTGTGCAGCACCTCATGGTCTCACATCGATAAATGACAAGAAGGTCATGTCCTCATTTTATGCTCCTGCTGTGGGGTTCAGACAAGCTCCAGTTGGAGGTTCTCGTTTACATCGTAAACCAAGGGCCTAAACTCAGAAATAGGGAGGAAGGGGGTAGGCAGTCCCAGGCTCTAGTGAGTGTGTTTGTCATTTCCATATACCTGAAAGCTTGAGCTTCAATTCTATCTTTGGACCTACAGAGAAGAGAATTGGGCAATTCTTGATCAGAGAATTCAGAATCAAAAGCAGCCCACAGACCTCATCTTACCTCTAGACCTCCGTTGTCACCGGTATCTCAGGGGCAGGCCTCATCCTCCGCTGCGCTGGTACGCGATAGTGAGGCCAGAGACCAGGAAAAGCATTGAGACAGCCCCCACCCTGCAGCCTGCTGGATTATCTCCCTTCCCTCACCCCTGAGAATCCATGCTCTCTTCTGGAAACCAGAAACGCTCACGCGATGGGCGAAGTCCTTTCTAGTGTTCTCTGTCCAGCTCTGCAGGGAACGGTTGGGAAGTCTTCGCCAGCTTCTGCTGGACAAGCTTCCTCACTTAGTGCTGCCGCTTAGTCCCTCTCTCACCTAGTCTTAGCCAGGAAAACCCGGAGTCTTGTTTATAAGACCCGTTCTGTCCATGCTCCCTGTCTTGTCTCATCTCTCTCCGATATCCACCTTGCATAGTGTTCTAGAATCTACTGTGGTTCTACAGATACGCCTGCCTCTGCTCCTCTCCCAGCCTTTGGCCGTGCTGCTCCTCTACCAAGAGGGGGCTTCCTCTCTTCACTCAACTAATACTCCTTCCTCAGTGCTCTGCCAGGGTTTGACTTTCTCAAGGAAACTCTCTGGACTCCCCCAACTTCCCCACACTCCATCCCATCCCATCTCATCCCCACCCCACGCTTCAGTTAGGGTTTGCCTCTATGGGTGCCCACCTGCTCGATAATGCTATGGCATTTCCCCTCAGTTGCCAGACAATCCCACCACATGCCAGTGCCTTAGCCCCTGCTCAGCGCCCTCCCCAGGGCCAACGCAGGTAGTGCTCAATGCGTTATTTGTCAACCAAATAACAAGACAAGGTTCAGTGTCAGACTGCTTCCCTCTTCAGAGCTCTTTCTGCCACCTGTGAAGCTGCTCTCTCAAAGAAGCTGATTTCACTTGCCATGGCCACAAATCCTCCCTCCTTAAACAAGCAGGGACCCCAACTTTACAGTCAGCTGTGCTTGTCCCTGAGGCAGCTCCTTCTGACTCTCTGTTTCTGCCTTGCAGCTCTCCCTCTCCCTCTCTCTCTCATTGCCCTCTCTCTCTCAACACACACACAAAGGTCCACGTGTCCCCAGCCTCAAGCTGCCTCCCAGAATTGAAGTGAGGGTAGAAAAACAGATGCCAAATTGCTAGAGTCAGGTTAGTAGCCTCATGTCTGGTTTAGTGCCCCGAAACATACCAGGTATTCAACAATTATTTTTAAAATTGAATTGCTACCATCAGAAGCGTATTAGCCTTATGATGATAAGAAATCTATCAATTGGGTCTCAGTTGTCTCATCTTTACAATGGGACAATAATCTCTGCCTCCCTCTCACGGTTATTGCAAGGTTTAGATGGGGGTCTGGGCTTGGAACTGCCCTAGAGTTTGTAAAGGACCTCACACCTATATGTAGTCAAGGGATAGGATGGTTAAGATGCAGACATGCCGCACGCTGCGTGTGTGGTCCCTCATTCATGTGGAAGTGTTGCTATCATCTTCCCACAGGGCTGAAGGTCATTGTGGGAGCCCTGATCCACTCGGTGAAGAAACTGGCGGACGTGACCATCCTCACCGTCTTCTGCTTGAGTGTCTTTGCCTTGGTGGGCCTGCAGCTCTTCAAGGGCAACCTCAAGAACAAATGTGTCAAGAATTGTACAGCTCTCAATGAGACGGGCAATTACTCCTCTTACAGAAAACACGAGTGGAATTTCTGCCGTGAGGATGAAGGTAGAAATATATTTTGATTCCTCTTTCCTGCTTAAATGGTCCTCTTGAGCTATATTTTACTTTTGGGTCCCCATTTTCTGTTGCCCATATCCTATTTACAAAAAATGAGCTATGAACCTGGTGCAAGTCATTCTGCTGGGGGAGGCCCAGACTGAAGTCACTGCTCAGCTTTTCTCTTCCAAGATGGAACTTTTCTCCTTCTGAATGTCCCAGGGTACCCACTGAGGGCACATAGCCAAGGGAACGCACCTTTTGCTCAGGCAAAAGATTTAACAAGTGTTGCCTTTACCACACAAGGCGTGAACTAAAGGGTTCAGAACCATATGCAAGGCTTTCATTTCTTCCTCTCTTCTGCAGATTTCTACTACAACAAGCCGGGCACTTCCGATCCCTTACTGTGCGGCAATGGCTCTGACGCAGGGTGAGCGGCCATCCCGTGAGAAAGCACCAATGCCCAGCAGTCCTTTCTCTTTGTCATTACCATTTCCTAGATAGGGGCTGGTTTTCCGATCCCAAGGAAAGTGTAGAAATGAATAAGTCATGACTTTAGTCATCCCAGGCTCATGGGGAGGGAGTGTATGAGTTGGCATGTGCCATGTAACAAATACCCCAAGATTTCTGTGGCTTAAAACACCAGCCATTTACTTAGCTCAGGACTCTGCACATCAGCATGTTGAACTGAGATCAGCCTGCTGTTCTGGCACTGACATCTGCAGAAAATGGACAGATTAGCAGGGGCCAGCAAATCTAGCTGGTTTCAGCTGGAATGGCGTCTCTGTTCCATGTGCTCTTACACCCCAGCACGGTCTTATTCTCATGGCAAAGGCAGAGTTCCAAGAGAAGAGGGCAAGTATGCGACGTCTCTGGGGACCCACGTTTAGAAGAGACACAGCGTCACTTCTGCTGCGTTCTATTGACCAAAGCAAGTCGCTGGTCAGTGCAAACCCAGGGGATGGGGAGATAAACTGCACCTCTTGATCAGAGGAGCTGCAGCATCCTATTGGAAAGGGATATGGATACAGGCAAGGAAACAGTTGTGGCCATTTTGGTAATCTACCCCAGGAAGAAACTGATACTTATTAAATATGTTTTGTGTCAAATGTTTTACATGCAATCATCATAACTCCATCACATGGGTTTTATTATCCACACATGACAGAGGAAGAAGCCCATGTATCAGCCTTTGCCATTTCAAATTCTTACAGAGGCCAGAAACACGACAACAAATGAGAAAAGAATTCGGCTGGGTAGGAACCAAGCGATGATAGTTGTGTCCCATCTGAAAGAGCCAGCCGCCACTCAAGGCAGCTTTTGGTTGCCACGTGGAAATGTGGGTCCATTGCCTCCAGCTCTTCTAACTCTTAAAAGAGAGATAAGGAATTTAGATTTTTATGTGAAATCTCCCAACTACAAACATTGGCTACCAATTCCAAAAAATGTCTACATATTGTGGGCCAAACAAAATATTTCTGCAAGCCAAATTCAGCCTGCAAGCTGCCAGTTTGTGAGCTCTGATGCATATACATAAAGATGGTACCCTGTGAAGAAGCAGTGCTGTGCTCAGGCTCCGTGGGCTGGGGAAACAAGTAAGGCGATGGTGGGGGGCAGGGCAACAGGTCAGGGAGGGTTTCCTAGACGTGGTGGTTGAGTTGAGCCCTGAAGGGCAGGCAGGGTGTCTCCCGTTTGGTTGGACAAGAGATGGTTTGGAAGGAGGCCATTCCAGGTGGTAGAACAGAATGTGAGACAAAGCAAAGGGCCAGTGGTGCCTCAAGCGTGCCTGCTGCTTTGACCACTGGAGCCTGCGTGAGCAGCAAGAAGAGTTCAGGTGACAGATCAGCAAGGCTCATCTTTCCCATCTCTATAGTGGGGGATCTGGAGCCCTGATCCCAAATGACCCCACTCCCTGAATGGCTAACAACTCCATATATTGCCCAAGTGGAGCTGGGTGATACTAGTATAGAGCTTTGCCTTAACCTGCTCACTAGGAAAAGCAATCTCAGATACAGCTGAAGGATGGAGAGAGAGAATTTGATCAACATCAGCTCCTTGGCCTCTTTCTTCACAAATGCACATGGCATTTGCTCCTTTGGCTCAGGAATAGCATTGTTCTGATACCATTTACCTTTGGCTTCTAACCTGAAGACCCCCTCAATTCTTTTTATTGTCTGGATAATGGCATTTCTTACAGCAATGGCTCCAGAGTAGCCCAAGCACTATCTGTGGTAAAGTTATGGGGTCTACCTAGGGCCCCCAACGCAGCTCCAAAAAAGGCCAGACATCCAGCTGGGCAGGTCCTGGTCGGGAGATCAAAGGAATGGAAAGGTCTGGGAAGGCAAGAGAGGCCAGTTCAGGGTGGTGGGTGGAGCGGCCCTGAGGGGCATCCTGTGAAAACGGAACCTGCGTCCTGTGCTGGGCCACAGAGAAGCCAGAGCCCTGAGCGAAGGTCCGCGCTGACCAGTGGCGCCGTGAGAGGACAACTCGGGGTCTCAGGGTTGTACTCGAGAACAAGTACCAGGAAGCACTTCGTGATTCCCAGCATTCTTTCACGTATGTTCTTCCAGCCCATTCTTTTGGTCAATGCAATAAAAATAATGGGAATTTTAATCTGCATTTTACATACAATATTTATTATGCTGAAAGCGCCACACAAGAACCTTTGCACTGTGGTCTCATTTAATTCTCAGAGTGGTTCATTGTAGATGTGTAGCAGCTGTAGTGGGGTTTAGTGGAAGCCATAGGCATAAGGCTACCCTTGGCGTTAACTAGCAAACCTACAGGTAATAGGTTGATTAGCTCCTTCGGAGAGCAAAACAAAAGATGGTCTTTTTTTTTTTTTTTAATTTTTTTAATGTTTTATTTATTTCTAGGAGAGACAGAGAGAGAGACAGCGTGAGCAGGGGAGGGTCAGAGAGAGAGGGAGTCACAGACTGAAACAGGCTCCAGGCTCTGAGCTGGCAGTCAGCACAGAGCCCGACGCGGGGCCCGAACCCACGAACTGCGAGATCATGACCTAAGCGAAAGTCGGACGCTCAACCGACTAAGCCACCCAGGCGCCCCCAAAAGATGGTCTTTAAATGTGGGCCTAAAGAATCTAGGAACTCACAAATCTCCAACCAGATTGAAGATAAGAATTGGGATTAATTACCGTGAAGTTGCTGGGACCCTAATCAATTGTATGGGTCCCAGGATTGTGTGTTAGCAGGGAAGTCTGGGATAAGGACAGCCCCAGAGATTGATGTTGGTGAAGGCATCGTGGAGTGGTAGAATCCCATGCTCCAAACAAGGAATTACTGTTTTCTCAGCAGAGCCATCCCACTGGGGTGGGTGAGAGCACTTCACGTGCCTTGAGCTTAAAGATACTTCTTTCCAACAACTTACTTCCTTATCATGAGAGAGTAAAGAGTCAGTCCAGCACTGCCCACCTCAGTACTCACCACGAGGTCACCTTCAATTAGGCCTTCCTTCATTAGTCAGTCTCTATAGGCTATTTGACAGCTATATTTCTCCTTTTAAATAAATATATTGACATCTGTATGGTTTCAGGCAACTGACTTCCCTTCTCTGAACCTCAGTTTCCACATCTGTAAGAAAGGATTGTTAAGATAATTAAATTAGAGCATTTGTAGAGCACTTAGGAGAGAGGGAGGCACACAGTAAGTGCTCAGTAAATGGAAAGTGTCATTTTCATTATTACATATAATTGGGGAGTGAACTTGACTAATGTGAGTCCTGTGGTGGACAGGTTGGCAGGTGATGCCAAACGACTCAGGTTTTAAGTCTGCATTACTGATATTGACTCTCCCTCCCCTGGTATGAACTTGCAAAGAGTTTGCCACCTTACGGGATCAGGCCTGGGCAGTCAGCTGGCCTTCCCTGGCCACACCCCTCTGCATGAAACTCTGAAGTGAAAGTATTATCTACCCCATTTAAATATGCAAGAGAAACTGAGCCTTCGAGAGATCAAGGTCATTCAACCAATAAGAGGGAGGCCAGGCCTTACATTTCAGTCTTTGACTTGAAACCCTGTGGTCTTCCTAGGGCTCTGGGCTGCCTTGCCCCCAATAAACAGGGAGGCTGTGCAATTGATGACCTTCTCTATTCTTGCTGCAGCCACTGCCCTGAAGGTTATTTCTGTCTTAAAACATCTGAAAACCCAGATTTTAACTACACCAGCTTTGATTCCTTTGCTTGGGCTTTCCTGTCACTGTTCCGCCTCATGACACAGGATTCCTGGGAACGCCTCTACCAGCAGGTATCGAGCTGTACGTCCCCCTACAGACTTGGCTGGAGGCTGGGGAGTCAGGTGCATGCCTACATTTTTCTTGGAGAAGCCTGGCAACGTCAGGGGCCCGTGAACTCTGGATACAGATCTCTCTCCTTTCTCTCGAATCTGCAGACCCTGAGGGCTTCTGGGAAAATGTATATGGTCTTTTTCGTGCTGGTCATCTTCCTGGGGTCTTTCTACCTGGTCAACTTGATCTTGGCTGTGGTCACCATGGCTTATGAGGAGCAGAACCAGGCCACCATTGATGAAATTGAAGCCAAGGAGAAAAAGTTCCAGGAAGCCCTCGAGATGCTCCGGAAGGAGCAGGAGGTCTGTGAGGGGCGGACGCTTTGTGAGATCTGTTGCGGCTGCACATTCTTGGGCAGAGGCCTGGACAAGCCACTTACATTAAGGCTGTCATTCTAAGGAACTGTAAGAACGATTTATTGTACTTAAGCACCATCTTAGGTCGGGTTTTCTCAAGAAAGACCCTGAATCAAGATCCTGTGCAAGTGATTTATTGGGGGTGTTCTCAGTAAAAGGAGAAAGAAGGAAGCAGGATAGGACAGGAGATGAATTAACCAAGAAAGTGGCCTCAGCTGGAGGCTACTTTCAGCCTGACCCCATGCAGAGTCTGGGCCCTGACTTGTACCACAAAGTTAGCTCTGTCTTGAGGCAAGAGGCCTGGCATTTTATACCCTTGGACCCGCCCCAGCCAAATGCACAATCAAAGGAAATATTCTGCAGAACGCTGTAGCTGTGATCCATTAGCAGCTAGCACTCCGGCTGCTGCTGCTGAGGGTACTGAGCTGGTAAAAGGGGTTTGGGTGGGGCACCAGCGGGCATACAGGGTGTAAGTGAAAGGGACGGCCCAGAGGTGGCTCTCCCCGCCATGCCTCAACCCCACCACCACCCGGGTCCTAATCTTGACCTCCTCTGTTCTAGATGCCCTCATCTCTGTGACATCCCACGTCTGGGGGGCTCATTGATGCAAAGCTCAATCACATACTGCTGGCCGCAGCTGCTGTTGTCTCTCTTCAGGTGCTGGCCGCACTGGGGATTGACACGGCTTCTCTCCATTCCCACGATGGATCCCCTTTAGCCTCCAAAACCGCGGGTGAGAGAATGCACAGGCTGAAGCCACGGGCGGCAGAGGGCTCCACAGATGACGACAAGTCACCCCGCTCTGATCCTCACAACCAGCTCGGGATGGTAAGGAGCTCACGTTTGTGCTCTCAAGATTACCCACCTTGGCAGCTGCCACGGACCTTAGGTTGGACTGGGAAGAGGTTTGTAGCAGGGAGACAGCAGGAAGCTCTAGATTAGGAAGATTAGACAGCATGTCGACCCCCCACAAAATAGCCTAAACTAGGACAGGCCACTGTGGATACAGAAAAGGGGTGGATTCTGACTTTTACCGGGGGGAGGGTCACCGAGACCGGGAGTGTGGAATGTGAAAGACAGAGGAGCCCGAAATGACTCCCAGTGTCCAGAATTGGGCGCTGAGGTGGGTGGCGAGTCTAAGGCAGGAGCACGGGAGGGAGAGACCAGGTTAGTGGGGGGGGGGGGGGGGGGTGAGCCCGTACCGGGCATGCTGACCTTGAGGTGTCCGGGGCCTTGGACAGGACGCATTGGCTTCCTTCTTACACTCTGATCTGTGAGTCCATTCGTGGTGCTGAGATCATTTGCAAGCTTCTTTCTGACTTTTTGCCTCAGTCCCCACAACCCAAACTCTCACCTGTTGTTGGCAAAGAAGAGTACAGCCCCCATGTCTGTGATACAGTCCGGCCTAGGAATAACTTCAGGACCTCACCGGACCCCGTAACAATTCTGTCCACCACCCAAATCTTCTGCATCCCACATCTATACTCACCAAGCTTCCTTACACCACCTCTCTCTCCAAATGGACAAAAGAGGAAGTGTGTCTCCTTAATTCAACAATACTAGGTGCATGATGTAAAGAGATGACTAATGGTCCATTTCCCATTTGGTGGAGGAGGCAAATCTATAAACAACTGTGTGCTATATACTATATTAGGGAAACAGATATGGTATTTTGGGAATAGAAGAGGAAGCATCCACTCTTACGGGGGTGGAGGTGTATCAGGAAAGACTTCGTGGCGGAGGAGATCGTTGCAAAGAACAGTCAATAGTGAGTAGGGGTTCCTCTAATAATTGAGGACTGTGGGGGAGGGGGCAGGAGTATTTTCCAGGCCTAAAGTAGAATGTGTCTGTGCAAAAGCAGAGAGGCACCATTGGGGTACTTCTTTACTGCTAACTAAAGGACTGGAATTCATTCAGGGGCATCCCCTTCCTCTTTCCCCGGGTGCATTCCTGTGGTAAACAGACCATAAGCAGTTTTTGTATAAAGTCATTTTCTAAAGGGCAACAATGGGTGAGAGGTTGGGGGTAGCAAACTAGAGGAGACACAGCAAAGATTTCAGCGACCCCAGGACACCAGTTGACCTGCTTGGACGATGCGTTTTAAGTCAAGTCTTAGATTCAGAAGTCATTGCCCACCATTTGTCAAACAGGGAAATTCCGAAAAATATTAACTGGTGGCCAGGGAAGCACCACCTGTCAAACATGGGACCAAAATTTTCTTCTTGGTTTTTTCATTGGTTTGCTTACTGCCCAACTGCAAATAACTCGGCCATCCCCCCTTTTAATAAGGGTTTGTTAATTCTACTAAAGTAGAATTAACAAAAGTGGGAAGTACTTTCCCAAAGTGGGAAAGATTTGTGGGATTTTATGAGTTTCATAATCCTCGGACATATATTCTAGGCAAAGAACGCTCTGTTTATGGTATCAGGATTGCAGTGATAGTTGCTGAACAGGGTCGGGCTCCAAATAATCCAAAAAGGAAGCTTCAGTTGTGTGGGCTGGGGGACAGGTGAGGAGGGCTCCAATTGACAAGATGTCCCAACTTGAGTGGTTTGGTAAACAAGAGGAGTTAAGGAAGGCGGAACATTCAGCTGTATGACGAGGTTTGGTAGGAAGTCGGTGTGTAGATCTTTAGCTACAGTTCACGTGGCCTAGAACTGATAACTTGTTCTGGTCAGGCTCCCACAGTGGGGATGGGCACTCGCCAGGCCGGCGTACTCGCCCCCAGGGGCTCCGGGCCTGTGAGTGAGCTCCTTTTCTCTGGCAACGCCGTTCCCTCAGTGGAAGATTTTGATGGGAAATGTTTATTGATTTGGAGGGATGGCATGATTCTTCCAGGAAATTAGGCTGCAACTCTCCCCATTGTTGACTATTCAAAGTTTGCCTCAAGGGACCCTGGAAGCTCATTACATTACAAAGCTCTTGTCTCCTCACGCACAACACACTCTCACATTTGTATCGGCTGGATCTAATGAATTGCAGAACCTAATTTCCAGGCACTGAAGTGCACCTGTTCATTCAACGACCATTTCCCGAGCTTGTTCCGGTACTGGTGTGCATGATAGTCTCCTTGGGTCACAGCTTCCCCGTGGAGCAGGGAATCTGAGACAGCTTTGTGCGGTCCCGTGGGCCAACAGCTGACTCCTCTGGGTGACAAGATCGTCCTCTGACACCCTTGGCCATCAGGACCTATTTGCTGATCTTAAGCACCCTGTGATCTCTTGTCTGTCCTGGCCTTTTCCCAGGCATGTCAGAAATATTCTCTTCCCCTGTTCTCTTCCCATGTTTACCCAGAGTACCCCTTACATCTGTGTCTTTCATTTTTTTCTGCAAGTTCATGAGAATGAGGGCAGGGAAATAGGGGTGGGCGGAGCAAGTGTTGAGCTCCAGAAACGCTTGCGGGACGAGCTTCCAGCCTGCCTTTTCTCCTGCTCCCCCGGGGCAATGCCCAGTCCCTCCTAGGCATCACCTCTGGGAGGCGCCGGGCTAGCCACGGCAGCGTGTTCCATTTCCGGGCCCCTTGCCCGGATGCCTCGTTCCCTGACGGGGCCACAGACGACGGAGTCTTTCCTGGAGCCTGTGACAGCCATCGCGGCCCCCTGCTGCCGGGTGGGAGTGCCGGCCAGCAGGGTGCCCTCCCCAGGAGCCCGCTGCCTCAGCCCTCCAACCCTGGCTCGGGCCGCGGAGAAGACGGCCCCTCCGCAGTGCCCGCGGGCGAGCTTGGCCCGGGAGGCATCGAAGTCCCGGTAAGTCTGTCAAGGCCCCGGACTCTCTTGAGCTGCCCTCCAGGTGGAGGCCAAGGAACACCGAGGGTCACCCATGGAAGGCTCCCTCACACAACGTTGTGTCCAGCACTTCCCCACTACCCCCGTTTTACAGGCAGGGCAGGGGAGGGGCAGAGACGCTGGGTTTACCAGGGGTCAAACAGGTTTTCTGGTTTAGTCTTCAGTCCGATGATACAAATTATGTTCCGGCTGACCGCTGCCCCGTGGTTTTCAGTGTTCCTCTGTCTCCCCTCACCTTCACTGTTTTAGAGGCAGGTCGGCCTGTTCCCTGGATGGGTATGAGAACAAGGGAAGGTGCTTCTCTTTCCGCCTGGAATCTCTGCAGACGAGGCTGGGTTTGGCACCTGGGACCCAGAGAAATCCCGGGAGGTGCCCCGGACAGATATTAGCAGAAGCAAAGTATCCCTTGCTTCACTCAGTCAAGCAGTTAAGTTGCCAAAACGTACAAATTAGGCAACAGTGACTAACTGGCAAGCGCTGTTAATAGAATAATCGCGGAGTGCGATGGCAAACCAGGGACTCCTCGTTGGATTGAGAGCTGTGATTTAATTTGAGCTCTCCCTTTCGTTTCAGAAATGATGCTTCTAGTGTTTTTCATTTGCCCTCTGTGGCTAGCCAGGGACCCAGAGCAGTTTGCAAACAGACTTGTAAAGTGAGCAGGATGCGGCTCTACTGACTCGGAAAAGTCCTACAAGGTTTCCTTAGCTCCATCTCTGACTGGATGCCATGTCATCCCAGTAAGAAACAGATACCACTCGGGGCGCCTGGGGGGCTCAGTCGGTTCAGCGTCCGACTTCGGCTCAGGTCACGATCTCCCGGTTCGTGGGTTCGAGCCCCGCGTCGGGCTCTGTGCTGACAGCTCAGAGCCTAGTGCCTGTTTCAGAGTCTGTGTCTCCCTCTCTCTCTGACCCTCCCTGCTCACGCTGTCTCCTTCAGAAATAAATTTTAAAAAACATTAAAAATTTTTTTAAAAAAAGAAACAGATACCACTGCGACGGGCAGGTGGGCTCTGAACTAAGAAGGGACAGTGAGGCACTTAGAGGTGAGCAACGGTGGGTGGCTGCTCTGTGCTCACGCTGAAGAGCTGAGGAGAAGGACCAGGACCGGAGCCCGGCGAGAGCTGGGGGGTGGCACAGAACTTGCGACCCAAGTGGCAGACGCACCACAGCCCAGCAGGGAAGAAGCCCCTCTCCCTCCAGACCCGGGCTTTCCGTTTGTGCCCCCCGTTGGCCAGGCCTGACCAGGACAAGAGGGTACAGACCACCTCCCCCAGGCACAGAGCAGGGTAGAGAAGGTGGAGAGTGGGTCTCCAAGAGCCAACAAAGAGACATCAACTCAGAGCCCAAAAGTCAAAGCCAACCTGCAGGCCTCTCTTGGAGGGGCTTTAACGCTCTAGAAAACCCCTCACTCAGGAACTCCTCCCTAGATGACCACTTCCTAGGGATTCGGTCTTTGATTCATTTTAGTTAAGCTAGTCGGCTGGTGTAAGATTAACTCTTTAAGCCCTTCTGCGTCGCGTGGACGTGGATTTCAGTCACAGGGTTGCCAGTTACCAACTGAGTCACCTGTAACAAGCCCCTTAAGTTCTTCAAGCCTCCAGCTCTCCCATTAAAAAGGTTTCTAAATAGCTGAAGGGTTCAATGGAACCGTAAAGTGCCTGCACTGATACGCATTGGCTTGAAAATAACCAAAGCTGCTAGCGTCTCTTGTTGAGTCGTCATGGTGAAAATCTTCTGAACACTCTTCATATGTACTCAAGCGCTATCTCCCTGTGAACTTCGCCTCTGTGCTCATACCTGTTAAAATTGGATTCTGGATGTTAGTGCAGTGCCAGAATCAGCTGCTGTGGGCCCCGGACACCCCCATCTGGGGTAGTATGTGGCTAGAGTTAGGGTACTGAACCCAGACAGAACTTCCCGGGAGGGCCCGGGAAGGCTCAGAAGGATTGTGTCAAACAACTAACACCGGGGAATCAAGACACACAAATATGCCCTCAGAAAGAAAAGGACCGTGTGGAGTTGGGACTGAGTTGTATGCTGGGGAGAGAAATGGGCCCATCAGAAGGGAGGTCAAATAAGCCTGCTCTGGGAGAGGAATTCTGTGTGAGCACCACATGCACAGCCCAGACGGGGTCTGGGGCTGACCGCCTGACCGCTGCTCCTATCACTTCCCTTTAGTAGAAACCTCAGAGGCCCTGGAGGCAGCCCCGTTCCCACGCTGGTGCCCAGGGACTCTGTCCTCGGGCAGGAATTAGCAGGCCCTCAGGTGAGCCCAGGTCACAGCGTTAGCTACAAGCCTAAGCTCTGCTTGCACCCCCATATCTATGTCCTGGTCTCCATGCCTAAGCTCTTACCCCAAGTTCAAGAAGCAGCCCCATTTCCCAAAGCACAGCTGCAGAGGATCATAGCTTCACCAGGCAACTCAGCCACACGAGACGGGCCAGGAAGAGGCCGAGTGAGCCGTCTCTGCCACAAAAATCCTGACTGTTTGTGTCCCAGCAGGCATTTGATGCAGAACAGAAGAAGACTTTCTTGTCAGCAGAATACCTGAACGAACCTTTCCGAACCCAAAGGGCGATGAGTGTTGTCAGCATCATGACCTCTGTCCTTGAGGGTAAGTCCTGCTCTTTGGAACGTCCACAAACTGTGCTGTGATGAGTCTGCATTTGAGCAGCAGAGGGGACGCCCCAAACCTGTGTCAAATATGTCTCCCATCTGTGTCCCGGGACCCGACGTACGCCTCTTTTTTATGCCCTTGGTCCCGTCGCCCTTTATCAATGTGTTTTTCCTTGATGTGGATAATTTTTATAAAACAATAGAATCCAATGAGTTTGAGATGCTCTAGGCATCTCTTGTTTAAATGAGCCTCTTGAATGCTGAGAACACACTGAGGGCTGATGGGGGTGGGGGGGAGGGGAAAGGGGGGAGATGGGCATGGAGGGGGGCACTTGTGGGGATGAGCACTGGGTGTTATACGGAAACCAACTTGACAATAAACTGTTTAAAAAATAAATTAATTAATTAACGTCAGCCTGATATGTATTCATCAAACTAAATTTTAGAAAGTGGTCTGGCAGGCACCAGAGAATTTCAAGCTACCTCAGCTATGCAAGAGATGTTACAGTCCTTAATTTTCAAATATGGTGAAATTATCCTGTCATTTTTCATGGTTGTAACTCGGACGGTTAGAACTTTTCGTCTCAAGCCCACATTATGCTGAGCATTGGAAGATAATTTAAGTAAATTAATCAGTCAATTTAACTAAATTCTTGTTAATTCAGGGCTCGATCAATCAAATGGAAACCCACTCAGCCTCCTCAGGGATGTGTCTGAGTTCCAGATGCCTGCATCAGGCCAGGGGCTGGAGGAAGACCCTGGCACGGGGTCACGGTCAGCCGACACATGGGTTCCCAGAGCATGACTGCATCCTGTGTAACGCCTGGCTTCTTAGCCGGCCTTTATTTTGCCTCAGGGCGTGGAGAATTTGGTCTTCATCTTGTCCAGCTATGTACCTCCCCTAGACAAATTTAACAGGTCCTGGGCTGAAGGAGGGAGGGGGAGCTTAGAGCTGGTGTGTCCCTGAGAAAGGGCTCTATGTGCTCCCTCCCAGCCCAGGGCTGAATCCTCGCTGTGGGGGAGGGCATGGCGAAACCAAGAAGGAAACCAAAAAAAGATGTCTGAGGGATTTGAAAACAGAACCGATCTATGCCTTACTTTCTCGGTGAAGTGAGAGGTGGCAAGTCTTGGAAAAAGACCCAGATGCCCGACGTGGCCCAGAACTGTGCAGTAGAGCACAGGTGACCGGCCTGGGTAGAGAAGGCCGGAGGCAGCTTTGGAGGGTGCCCTCCAGCCTGCAGAGCAGGAAAGTAGCCAGGTGATGACCTTGCCCCACTTGAGGGCTATGGAAGGAGGTGAGCGAGAGGCGGGAACAGCCGTCTCTGTGGCTCTCCCACCAGAGACCACATGGGAACTATGATGACTCTAGTAAAATACACTTGGCAATGACCAAGGACCAGCTCGACACTCCGTCGATCCTGAGCTCCCCAGAACCCAGACACAACTTCAGATAGTGAAGTAGTAGCAGACGCTGAATTAACCAAAACAAGGTCCCCAGGTTGGGGACTGCGGTATATATTGAATTCAATTATGGGGGGAAAAACCCTCAAGTTACTTTTCTCGCACGCATGAATCTGTGTTTTGTGAAATGTATACACATTTCAGTAACAACAGTGTGTACATTTCTCTCATATTATTGATCCTCATTATTTAAAAACCATTTTTCATTGTAATCGTGTCTGTATACCTAACATTTTCTGTGGCTGCCTGGAATCTAACCATGCTATGCCCGTGATTTTTTTTGGCCAGGTGGGTTACTTGGATTCTTTTTCCTTTTTGCTTTTAGCCATCAGACAGTTAATGTTAAATACAAACAGCTTGCTTTTTCATTTATTCCCCAGAATTATCAAGCTTCCTCCGCCTCTCTTTTTTCCCCATTTATTTACTCTTCAACAAGCATTTGCCGAACACCTGCTATGTGTCTGGCATCACTCCGGTGCTGGGAATTCAGTGGTGAACAAGAAAGAAGCCTGCACACATGGAATCTGCGTTCTAGGGGGTGGGGTGTACAGATAAACACAGATATTCAGGTAGCGATAGTAAGCAGGAGACGGGGGAGGGGGGCTACACAGGGGCTGTTTCAGATAAGGGGGGGGGGGGCAGAAGGCCAGTCTCTCTGAGGAGACCAGAAATATCAATGAAGTCAGAGAAGCAGTCTTATGAGAATCTAGGGGACAGAGTTCCAAGATGATGAATGGCCCATGCGGTGTAGTGAGCAGGAATGAGACAGCAATGAGCCAAACAAATGTTCTAAACATGTCCCACTTCAGGCATGAACAAAAGAGGCGTCAGAGTCCATGAGAAGCAGCAGAGGCTAATAGTTAAGAGCACAGGCCCTGCAGCCTGACATCTGGCTTTGCCACTCTGGGGGAGCTGTGTGATTTTGGAGCTCCTTGAACTCCTCCGTGCTTCAGCGCCTAACCTGTAAAAGGGTGAATATGTATTGATCTTCTTGTGTTTTGTGAGGATTAAGTGGGTTAGCTAAGTAAAGTGCTTAGATCCATGACTGGCACTTAATAAATATTCAGCAGATGTGGGCTATTCTTTTTCTTTTTAAATACTTGTTTGTTTGTTTGTTTGTTTGTTGGGGGGGGAGAAGGGCAGAGAGGGAGGGAGAGAAAGAATCCCAAGCAGGCTCCTTGGGATCGAGCATTATGCAACGTGAGCTCGATCTCACAAACTGTGAGATCATGCCCTGAGCTGAAATCAAGAGTCAGATGCTTACCCGACTGAGCCCCCCAGGCGCCCCAGATGTTGGCTATTCTTATTTACTCCGTTGTAAATGAGGGCAGAGATATGTCTGTTTTGCTCACAGCTGGATTTCCTGCACCTGAAAGAACCGTGCGTGGCATGTAGTAGGCACTCAACAAACAGTTGGTGGTGGATGAGAGGATGTACAAAGGTGACATTTGCAGGTGGTGCTAATTACAGTGACCTGAACTGATAAACAGGAAGAGAATAAGAAATGGTTAGATATCTCGAGGTAGGACAGACTTCCCCTCAAGAAAGATGCCGTGAGAATAGACGGAAAAGCAGGAAACACACTGACGTTTTTAAGAGAATCTGGGTACGGACAACCTCAGATTAGGGCAAAGAGGTCAAAGTTGCTTGAGTGTAGGGCGGGTGACCTGTGATCTTCTCTGGTCTGATGTTATAACCACCACACTCACGGGATACAGGAGTGCGTGGCACTGTCGGGGGCTGTGATGGGGTGTACAGAGGTCACCTCTCTGGGCGTGATCGTGCCTGGGAAAGTCTGGCCCAAACCAATGAGAGCTTGGCAGTGCCCTGAGCTCAGGGCACATGAGCCATCTTTGCTTGACACGCAACCAAGGACTTGACAGTCATCCAGAGCAGAAGGCCAGAAGCACACAGCGTGGGCACAAGGCAGTCTCCTGTGCCCTCGTGCTGAGTGGGAGAGACGGACATGAGTGTCGTGACGGAGAAGTGCAGGATGCTAAAGGAAATATGGTAAGTTTAGCCTGGGGTTAGGGAATATTCCAAACAAAAAGGACAGCAAAATCTCTGAGGCAGAAGACAGAAGACAGCATAACATTTGAAGAAATGAAAAAGCCTGGTGTGGCAGGGACGCAGAGAGCAAGGAGAGGGGCTCAAAATAAGGCTCGAGAGACGGCCTGGGGCCAGGCCCGCGGGGTCTCCTACACCAGACTACGGATTTTGGACTTCATCCTAAAAGCAGCGAGGTGCCGTTAAAGGATCGGAGGCAAGGGAGCTACATTTGCATTTTGTAAAGGTTACTCTGAATACGTGCAGAGAACGGAATTCAGAGGGGAGACTGTTGGCAAGGAAACCAGCGGGGAGGAAACCAGCGGGGAGATGGCAGTGCCTGGACTCGGGTGGTGACAGTGGGGTGATAGGAAACGGGAGGGCTGAAGAGCTAGTGACGTAGGATTCGGGACTTGGTTCTCACGGGTCTGGCATAAGCAACTTACTGGTGCAAGAACTCATAAGGGGAACATGTTAGGGGGGTTCACTGGGGAAAGATGAGAGGAAAGATCACCAGTTGAGTCTGGGATTGAGTGGGTTTCGGATGCCCTTGGGCTTTAGTCACATGGACATCCAGGTAGGGATTTCCGGTAAGAAGTCAGATTTACAATACATGGGCCTAGAACTTAGAAGATGAGGGTGACCTAGAGATACATATTTTAAAGCCGTTTGAACGTAGATAGTAATTTTGGGAAGGCGCAAGTGGAGTAGATGACACTGAGGGGCCTGAGGAAGAAGAGAAGACCTGGACAGAGCTCTAAAGATACTGTAATGTTTGGTGATTGAGCAGAAGGCACAGAGCCGGCCCTGGAGGCTGAGAAGGAGTGCCACCAAATAGGAGAAGACCCAGAAGCACACAACACAGGCCCAAGCGTCTGAATTCCTTCAGGAAGAGCAGAACGGTCAAATAAGGCAACGCTGTAGAAAGACCAAGTAAGATCAAGCCCAAAAAGAGGGGCGCCTGGGCGGCTCCGTCGGTTGAGCGTCCGACTTCGGCTCAGGTCAGGATCTCTGGTTCGTGGGTTCGAGCCCCGCGTCGGGCTCTGTGCTGACAGCTCAGGGCCTGGAGCTGCTTTGGATTCTGTATCTCCCTCTCTCTCTGCCCCTCCCCTGTTCATGCTGTCTCTCTCTCTCTCTCTCTCAGGAACATTAAAAAAAAAAAAAGAATCCAGGGCTTTAGTCACATGGATGCTTTTGGTGATCTGAGCAAAAGAGGGCTGGCAGAGTAGGGAGGAGGGTGAAGAGCGGGGGTGCCGCCAGGGTGTAGGTAGCTTTGAAGGAAGATTTTGTTGTGGTTGTTTCTTGCGTGGAAGCTTTTAAAAGCATATTTGCAGCAACGCGGTTCGAACTCGAGGGTGTTATGCTAAGTGGAATAAGTCAGGCAGAGAAAGACAGGTATCATATGTTTTCACTCATGTGGATCTTGAGAAACTTATCAGAGGACCATGGGGCAGGGGAAGGGGAAAAAGTAGTTAGGGAGAGGGAGGGAGGCAAACCATAAAAGACTCTTAAATACAGCGAACAAACTGAGGGCTGATGGGGGTGGGGGAGGGGGGAAGGGGGGTGATGGGCACTGAGGAGGGCACTTGTGGGGATGAGCACTGGGGGTTGTGTGGAAGCCAACCTGGCAATAAATTATATTTTAAAAATAAAAATAAAATAAAGTCCATTTTGACCTAAAAAAAAAAATAAAAATAAATAAAAGCATATTTACATGCTAAAAGGCAGGATCCATAAGAACGGGAAAGATTGGAGATAAAGGAAAGAGAGAGAACATTCCATCAATTCCTGAAGTGACAGGAGGGGATGCATAAGTGGAGACTGTTCATGGGAGGAGGGACATCTCTTTAACTGTAACAGAAGGAGAGAAAGACGTTCTTTCTGGATTCTCTTTGTGCAGGAGGTTCTTCTAGGGCAAAGAGCTGTGCTCATGTTCCAAGCTTGCAAGCGCAGATTCTCTGAGGCTCTATATCTCCCCAGACAACCGAGGTCAGCGATATTCAGACGATTTACAAGGCTGGGCGTTTTCCTGTCCTGTTTTTCAACTAGAAATGGTTGATCTTGCCCCTGGGGTGTGCCCCCTGCGTTAGAAAACCATGCTTTGCCAGTTTACATATCTGTCATTTACAGTGACCTTTCAGAACATTCTCCTGACTGACTGACCTGTGCAGGATTTGATAGCCTATGCACATAACTTATGATTTGAGCGTACATAGGTTTCTGACTTTCATCAAAAATAGAGCTTGCATGTCTATTTCTGAGTTTCCTTGATGCCTTTAGTGGTTTCTGGAAGTAGACGGGCAGCACATTCTTTTCTTTCCTTTTTTAAAATTTTCATCTGTTAAGATGCCTTCCAGCTTTTGAGATATGATTGACAAAATTGTAAGATATTTAAAGTGTACATTGTGATGATTTGATACGTGTATGTGTTGTTAAAGGATTTCCCTAACTGGTTTATGACCACATCCCTCACAACTCACAAGTTCATCTTTTTTTTTGAGATTCCCCATAGATACATGATACCGTGTAGTATCTTTCTCTCTGACTTATTTCACTTGGCATAATGCCCTCAAGTTTGAGGGCAGACACCAAGATTTCCTTCTTTCGAATGGCTGAATAATATTCCAATGCATGGGCGGGAGTGTGGGGGTGTTAGTGTGTTTCACATCTTCCTTATCCATTCGTTTATTGGCGGACATTTAGATTGTTTCCATATCTTAGCTATTGTGAGTAGCGCAGCAATAAACATCAGACTGCAGATGTCTCTGAGATAGTAGCTTCATTTCCTTTGACTATACACCCAGATGTGGGACTCCTGGATCATGTGGTAGTTCTATTTGTAATGTTTTGAGGAATCTCCAGACTGTTTTCCAGAGTGCCTGCACCAATTTACATCCCCCCCCCAGCAGTGCACAGGATTCCCTTTTCTCAATATCCTCACCCACACTTACTGTCTCTTGTCTTTGATGATAGCCATTCTAACAGGTGTGAGATGATATTTCATTGCATTTCCCTGATGATTTGTGATGTGAATATCTTTTCACGTACCTGTTGGCCATTTACACGTCTTCTTTGGGAAAAGGTCTATTCAGTTCCTCTGCCCATTTTAAAATCAGATTATTTGTTTTTTTGCTACCAATTTGCAGGAATTATTTACATATTTTGGATATTAACTCCTTATAAGATACATGATTTGCAAATATTCTTTCATTAAGTTGCCTTTTCCTTTTGTTGATGGTTTCCTTTGCTGTGCAGAAGCTTTTTAGTTTGATGTATTCCATGTGTTTATTTTTGCTTTCGTTGACTTTGATTTTGGTATCAAATCCAAAAAATCACTGCCAACAATTTGCATTTCTATTTCTCAGTCTCCTTGATGCTTTTGTTGATTTCTGGAAGTAGAAGGGGCAGCATATTCCTTACTTCATTGCTTTAAATAAAATCTCTCTATCAAATTTTTATTTAGAACGCTATTGTTTGAATAAGCAACATGTTATATAGAATTTAAAAGATACCAAAGGGCACATTAAAAAAAGGAAATATTTGTCTGTCCCCCCAACTCTCTTCTCCGGAAACAATGTCCAAACCAGTTGTTTTGTGTTTCCCTCCTGAAATTATGTAGTATGTTCAATAAAAAATATATAGTCTTTTTTTTCTCTCCCTTGCAAATGGTAGCATACCACATATCCTATTCTGTGCCATAATGTTTTTTCGATGAATCTATTTTGAAAATCATCCTACATTGTATCCTTACACTTTGCAATAAATGTTAGTATTTACACTGTATAGATGGTTCTATAATTTGGCTAATCATTCCCTTCTTGATGGGAAGTAAATTCTTCAGTCACTACATCACTTTCCACATGTACTACAGGTTAAATGCCTTGAAGTGAAATCACTTTGTCATAGGGAAAAAGGCATTTTCGGGCACTTATCGAAAGATAATGGGTGCTCTATGTAAATATATCAACTCTTACCCACCCAAGCAATGGATGATACTGCCTGTCAGTGCACACCCTCCCAAACACAACTATCAAACTATCTTTATCTCTGCAAATCAGATCCATGAAAAGATGTCTTAGTATAGCTTTATCTTACATTTCTCTCATTTTGCGTGTCATTGGACATCTTTTTGAATATTTATAAACCATTCGAATTTTCTCTTTAGAAATTGCCTAATCATTTTTCTGCTAGGTTGGTCTTTTTTTTCATTAATGTTTAAGAGTTCTTACATATTAATGAAATGAGCATTTTGTCTACGACATGAGCCACAATTATTTTTCTCAGTCATTTTTTCACTTTATTTGACAAAATGTTTTAAAGATCTTAAAGACTTTTAAATATTATAAGTCATTACAACTGTGTGATATTGAAAAAATAGTTTGATCTACGTAAGAGAAATGGACATGTGCATATAAAGACATACGGATACATGGAGATAACTTGTGATCAAAATGAAACTTCAAATCCTTTCAAAAGTGAGATATTATGCAACAAACAGTGGTGATATAAATAACAAGATGTTGGGAAAAATAAACTGGATCAATATCTCCTTACTCAAAATAAACTCCAAATGCACCAAAATTTTAAAGGAGAGGTAAAACTACAGAAGAACTAGAAAGAGATGGGAATAGGAATTTTTCACATCTTGTGATGAAAATGGGTTCTTTGCAAGTCACAGATGCAAGAAAACATAAAGAACAATGTGGACAAATGTGACTACATATAAATTTCGTATCTACCTACAGGAAAATAAAACCGCAAAATGTGGGAAGATACATTTATTTCTATGGATTCATTTCTTTTGAAATAATACGTACAACCAAAAGTTCAAGTGCTGCAAGTGCACATTTAGTGGGAAACGTGTATTTCGCAGTAAAGGGCCTTCCTGCCCCCAGTACCCCCGTCTTTCAGTGTGCTCCTCTAGTTTCTCTGACAGCCTTCACGCCGTATTCTACGCACGCACACACGTGCACGCACACACGTATATAAGGTTGTGTTTTTTTACATCTCTATAAATAAGTCTGCCTCATCTTTCTTCTTAATGGACTTTATCAATGGTTTCTGTTATTACTATTATTATTGTTATTATTATTATATAAGCAATGGACGTCATCTTTCCTTGCCTTGCGGGCTGGTATATCTGCAGAATGCATATCTTACAGGTAATTTTATAGATAGATCTAAAGCTATGCGGTTGCTTTCTGTAGAAGTGGCTCCAGATGCACATGTACGTGGAGATTTAATGGAAGCAGCTAAAAATGAGCATGGTGCTTAGGGAAAAAATCAGTAACTCAACATACAATCTGGGGGAGATCATATACCGATGGTGTTTTAGGGCCATGAGGCTCAATGAGATTACCTAGAGAGGGGGGGGAAAAGAAATATCAGGGAGAAAATGCTTGAGATCTCCCTCATTCAGAGGGAAGAAGATGAAAGACACGACCTGAAATTAAGAAGAAGCAGTCACTGATATGGGAGAAAACCCAAGAGATAATGATGTCCTGGAAGTAGACAAGGGAATTCAGGGACAGTGTTATAACTTCTGTCAAATGCTGTGAGAGGCAGAGCAAGGGGTAATTGGGAAATGATCACTTAAATGGGGACGAGGTAAAAGCCTGATTCCAGGGGTCAGGTAGGTAACAGGAAGTGAGAAAATAGGGAAAATTCAGTGTAGAAAACTCTTACAAGGAATTTTGCTGCTGAGGAGTCAGTAGTTGAAGGATAGCATGTGGTCCACGGAGATCTTTTAAAAAGTGGACCTACACTTAAAGCATGCTCACATGCTGATGGGAATAGTCCAGAGGGGAGGGAGAGGGGGGACACAAGCCTTGGCCAGGTGCACAGGCAGGAGTAGAGCGAGCTGTGTGCCGGGGGGGTGGTGCAGAACATGAGGGGGGTGGACTTGTGGATTCCTTGGAGACTCAGTGAGAGGAAGAAGAGGAGGTTCTTTTATGAGTGATTCTATGCTCTGAGGGAAGTCAAAGGGAGCTGGTCAGGAGAAAGCGAGGCATGGATGGGGGGTTGGAGGAGAGAGGGAAGGTGAGAAATGCTGGTCTGCACAACTGAAGGAGGGGCCCGAAACGGAGAAACGTGGCAGGATTTCTTACCACGACCGGCTGGGACTCACGACTCCCTGGTGGGGCCGGTCAGCACGGTTGTGTAGTTTTCCTAACCCGGTTCGCCTGGCTGGCGCCGGGGCAGGGAAGTCTGCCTGTTGAGGGGAGGCGAGGAGGGGAGAAGGACAAGGGAGCCAAGGGTGTCTGCAAAGGGGCACACAGCGGGGGCACATGAAGTCTAAGCTGGGAGCATTAAGAACTAAGAGCGTGACAGCGGCAACGGGCAGTTAAAAAGTCCGCGCTTCGGGGGACTGAGTGGGGACAGAGACTGGACCACGCTCGCTGCACTGAAGGAGCTCAGAAAGTGGGAAACGGTCACCAGAGCGAGCTGCTGGGGTGGGGAATGCAAGTGGTAGCTATTAGCAATGACAAGGTGCCCGGGGGTGGGGTCTGAGGAGACACAGGACTGACGACCGGCACTGACCACAACTGTGATACAGAGTTCGAGGAGTCTGAACGGAGGTGCCCGCCCTGCTTGGTCAGCTTGGCTAAGAAGTACCTGATCTGGGAGTGCTGCCCCACGTGGGTGAAGCTCAAGACGCTTCTCTTCGGGATAGTGACAGACCCCTTCACGGAGCTCACCATCACCCTGTGCATCGTGGTGAACACGCTCTTCATGGCCATGGAGCATCACCGCATGAGCCCCGACTTCGAGGCCATGCTCCAGATAGGCAACATCGTGAGTGCTGTGGTGGCAGGGGGCTCGGGTGGGGTGGGCGCATGCCCTCAGCCGCTGCAGTGTTGGTCTCGCTAGCAGAGGGGCAGTGCTGGAGACGTGTGGGCAGGAAATCGAGTCTGGAGGGCCAGGCCGAGCCGGTGGGAATTGCACTGGGACAAACCAGTGCAGGGAGATGGACCCAGAGTCCTGCCCAAGGGGAACTGGCTCCCTCTTTATAGGACTCAGGTCAGGCTCTTGAATTCTCTGGATCTCAGCTGCCTCCACCTTGAAATGAGGATAAATGTCACTTTCCCATCTAAAGACAGTCTGTGGAATTGCAAGATTCCCTCATAGTTTTGTTGCTTTTATGACTGCAAATCACAGTGGTGGTAGTTTTTCCGTTGATGCCATTGAAGGGCAGACAGTCGGAGGGGCTGGGAAGGCAGTGAAAGGGAGGGGACACGGAAGCACCAGGGAGCCAGAGCTTTTCTTTTGTATCTGGTTTAGACAGGACACTACTTTGAATGGTCCTCCATTATTATTCCCTTTTGGTATTATTTGCTTCTAACAAGATACAGCACATACTGGACTTGTTACATGATAAGCAGAAGCTGGGAAGGTCAGGGTCCCGCCTCCGTGTCCACTGCAGCGTCCACCCCCCTGGAAATGCCAACTGGGTCCACCAGGACCATCCAGCTCTTCCGACTCCTTGTAGGCTGCAGACTTAAACAGAAAGAGGGGTCTCAGGGGCAGTGTGATGACTCTTCCCTAGAGCCCTCCCTTCCCCCAGAGTCCCCGGAAGTCTCCAGCAGGTTCTGGGACACTGCGGCTCCCGCGTGCCTTATGTTTTGGCAGCACCTGGGCTGAGAAGACACATTCTTTTATTTTTATTATTTTTTAATGTTTATTTATTTCTGAGAGAGAGAGAGAGACAGCGTGAGTGGGGGAGGGTCAGAGAGAGCGGGAGACACAGAATCGGAAGCAGCTCCAGGCTCTGAGCTGTCAGCACAGCGCCCCGTGCGGGGCTCGAACCCACGAACAGTGAGACCAGACCTGAGCTGGAGTTGGATGCTCAACCCACTGAGCCCCCCAGGCGCCCCGAGAGGCCACATTCTATTCAAAGTTGACATGAAGAGGGGAAGTGGAAAGAGGAGGAAGAGTCTATTTCCAAGAAGTCAGCACAGACCACGGAGGGTCTCACGGAAGAGATCTCTGGGCCCACACCCTCACTTTAGAGCTGAGAAGTTGAGACGAGAGAGAAAAAAGGCCTTTATGGCTGGGCCGGAGCAGGGCGCCACGCTTCAAAGGCAGCAAGAAGGGCAGGCAGCGTTTGGTGCCTCGTAAGCGTGATATCCACCACACAACCGTGCTATGAGGCTCTCGCCACCCTCACGGCCCCAGAGAGGGCACGGAGACTAAGAGAGGTTAAGCATCCTGCCCAACATGGCACAGCCAGTGACAGTGGAGCCAACTGACCCAGGACTCAGGTCTCCGTAGGACCCAGGACCTCAGCCCCACCCCGGCCACGCCTCACTTGCCCACAAGTGATACCCAGGGCATGCTCTCTGAATTATACAGTTGCGGTCTGTGGTATTAGGCAGGTCACTTGCCAACCCAGGCTGGCGAAAGGCTTTGCTGAGAGCAAATGAGAGACTGGCACCTGACCCTCTTCCTGACCCGTCTCCCTTCCGCTGCTGGTCCTATGACCTGAGCCTGGGCCTGACCTCTCTCAGTGTCAGAATCCTCTCCTGTTGAAGACAACTAAAGACACTCAGAACTGAAAGAATCTTAGATAATGTCTTCTTCTTCTAGTCCAACAGCTATTATTTATTAATGCGTTATATTGGCCAGGACCTTTGCTAAGAACTGCATATGCATTATCACATTTTATGCCCATTACACAGATGAGGAAATAGAGGTACAGAGAGGGTGCATTACTTGTGCAGGCTTTTATAAGCTAGAACACGGCCAAATTGAACTTTTTTTTCAATGTTTATTTCTATTTGAGAGAGACACAGAGACAGAGACGAGCCAGGGAGGGGCAGGAAGAGAGGGAGACACAGAATCCGAAGCAGGCTCCAGGCTCTGAGCTGTCAGCACAGAGCCTAAAGTGGGGCTCGAACCCACAAACCGTGAGATCATGACCTGAGCTGAAGTCGGACGCTTGAACGACTGAGCCGCCCTGGCGCCCTTGAATTGAACTTTTATCTAGGTCTACGTTGCCCCGCAAGCCAAGCTTGTAGACAGCTCACCCAGACTGACGTCTCATTTAGACAGTTATGCAATAATTATTATCCAAACGATCACCCACCTCTGCTTCCATTCCTGTGGAAACACTGAGCCTGGTTCTAATGCGTCCCCCAAGCACATTCCACGGAGGGTCTTACTGGCCCGGAGGTTACTCTGTGCTGCCGCTAAGTGTTCCCACCCCAGTCCCTCAAGAGCCCGCAGATGATAGAGAAACCGAATGAAAACAAGGCAAAAGACTTTGCTGCTTCAGTTTTAAACCAGACGTTTGCCTGTTGCCCTGTTTGCCATGATGCCCTGACCCCACAGACCCTGATGGACCCTTGTTTCCAACCACAGGTCTTTACTGTGTTCTTCACTGCTGAAATGGTCTTCAAAATCATTGCCTTCAACCCCTACTATTACTTCCAGAAGAGATGGAACATCTTTGACTGCATCATCGTCACCGTGAGCCTGATGGAGCTGGGCGCGGCCAAGAAGGGCAGCCTGTCGGTGCTGCGGACCTTCCGTCTGGTACGTTCTCTCCCAGCACCCTGGGGACGCTCCCCGCACTGAGGGAGCCACAGCCCTGGGAATGGACACTGTCCTTTGGGGGACCCAGCAGCCAGCAAACTTTCTCTGTCCTGTGCCTGGGGGCGGGGAGGCCGGGCATGGCTCCAAGGGGCTGGAGACTTGGTCCTTTCTACTTACTCAAAGTAGGGGTGTGCCCTCTCCTCTGCGGGCCTGGGCACCCTCGTCTGCGCCCCCCTGTTCGCTTACCAGACAACAATATTTATTATCGATGTTTATAACATCAATATTTATCAATATTAAACGATATTTATTATTAACCTCTTCGCACACCCCCCACCCCCGTTCTCTTATCAAATAACAATCACAATGGTAATCATAGCAGCCACTGTTTCGTGAGCACTGACAATGTGTCAGGCACACTGCTCACCCCTGACGTGACATGGCGTGGCTTATTAGCCGGGGCTAGCCACCGTCCTCGGCATTCGCTCCATGCCTGCGGGGTCCAGCGTCCAGCTCCGGAGAGAGAGGACAGAGTGAAGGAGACATGCCTAGCAATCTCACCGAGCCCACTTGTACCCAGAAAGTCTGCTTGGGGCCCCAGCGGGGGAGCCAGCACACCGGCGCTGAGCTCCCGGACCTGATTCACCTGTAGTGGGGAGGCAAACTCAGAGGCCTGCAGGAGCCAAGCAGGCGATGACATAAAGCTGGCCAAGGAAGAGATCCTGGTGCCGGACATTTGTCCCGTGTAGGCAGTAGGCAGACCCAGCCCCAGAGCACAACTCCAGGGAGGGGCATTTACATACGACTCGGGATGACGTAAGCCAAGGAGGTGGCCCTATCTGTTATTGTCAGAGTTTGCCATTTTTCACGAGAAACCAGAAATCCAGATTTTAATACTGGCTACTCATCCAATTTTTTAAAGAGCATTCTAAAGGCCGAACCTCTGGAAACCCAAGCTTGTGCTATGTGCCTCCAGTCAAGGACATCTGCTTGAAGTGATATATCTTGCTGTCCTGATGGAGAGAAGGGCACGGTGGGCCTCCAGGCCCTTTACCCATAACCTGAAAACCTGAGAAGGTAGGAATTAAAACACATTTTTAGAAGGACAGATTTCTCTACATATCTAGAAAACGGTATCAAGAGACAGGCACCTAAGTTAATGGCCAATGGGGGACACCCATGCACAAACATTGAGAGAAGAAGATTCCATACTCGCTATCCCCTGAAAGGGCCGCAAGTTAGTTTCCTAATAAAATAGGACCATTTTTGGTACCCTTGGGGAAATACAAGCTTAGTGGGTTTTTTAATTTTTTTTTAATGTTTATATTTTGAGAGAGCGAGACAGAGTGCAAGTTGGGGGAGGGACATAGAGGGAGAGAGGGAGACACAGAATCCGAAGCAGACGCCAGGCCCTGAGCTGTCAGCACAGAGTCTGACGTGGGGCTCGAACTCACTAGCCGTGAGATCATGACCTGAGCCGAAGCCGGACGCTCAGTTGACCGAGCCCCCCAGGCGCCCCACAAGCTCAGTGTTTTAAAGTCTACATGCTTCTTTAGCTCTGATTCTGCGAAGCCTCTATTCTCAGACAGCCGCAAATAGGCAAGTTTCCTCCACAGCCAGGGCCTACGGAATTCTCCAGGCGCCTGCCCCTCGGCCCCCACCTCCCTGCCCCTGATGTGCTGCTCACCCGCCGTTCCCTACCTACAGCCAGCACCCCCGTGCTTTGCTGGGGGCCCCTCCGCCGTCTCCCCACTTCTCATCACCTGGCCTAGAGACCATGGTCCGTTAGGACTGTTACGCCCTCGAAACAAATCCAACCCCCTTTTGCCCCTTGCGCTTCACATTTTTGTCTTTGGCAAAATCCCGCCAAACACTGAGGTTAAAGCCAAACCTCCCCTCTGCCGTGCCTACACCCGAGCTGGGGACATTACCCCAAAACCTCACACCGCCCAGACCGCCCAGAGCTCTTACACAGGCTTTAGTTCTTAGAACAGTTAGAGTTTTCAGAAGCACAGAGCGGGCGGTACACACAGCTGCACACACTCCCGCCGGCCGGCCGCGCACACGCGGGCACACCCTTCTCCTACCGTTACCATCGTGCTGGGCGAAGCGCATCGCTTACGAGGGACTGCTCCGTGTCCCCCGTTGCTCTGAGAACGACATCCAGGGCCTTGTGCCGGCCTCCAAAGTGTGGCAGAGCCTTCCTGCCTCTGGGCCTGTGCACACTCCTTCCCTTGAGCCGGAGCGCTCTTCGCCTGTCTTTACTTAGACCATTCATTCTCAGCCCACGCCTCACCTCCTCAGAGAGGCCCTCCCCAGCCACATTCCCTAGAGTTGGCGTCTGCCAGCAGATTCACCCGTTTTACCCGGGTTATTCGTGACACAAAACCCAGGGTTTCCTTGCCTGCCGTTCTATCCCAAGGCCCAGCACATAGTAGGAACTCAGTAAACACTTGATTGAAGGCAGGAAGGAAAGAAAGGAGGGGGAAAAGCAAAGAAGGAAGAAATGAAGATGCCATGTCTTCTTTCTTGCCTTTTGCTCCCTCTCAGAGCAGCACTGCCTCCTCTCCCGTCATTCAAATCCTTGCTGCATTAATCACTGCTCTGTCTTTGTACCAACCACGTGTCCTAATTACCGCAGTTGCCTTGAGAGTATCTGTGTCCATAACGCAAGTCACCCGCCTCGTTTCCTGTCTTTTCTTTTTTTATTTGAAATATTTTTAATGTTTTATTTATTTCTGAGAGAGAGAGAGAGACAGCGTGAGCAGGGGAGGGTCAGAGAGAGAGGGAGACACAGAGTCTGAAGCAGCTCCAGGCTCAGAGCTGTCAGCACAGAGCCCGACGCGGGGCTCGAACCCACGAACTGTGAGATCAGGACCTGAGCCGAAGTCAGACACTCAACCGATTGAGCCCCCCGGGCGCCCCTCGTTTCCTTTCTTTAAGAATGTGTCGGCCCCTGAACCTCCATATTCATTTTAGAATCAACTTGCCAAGTGACATCCCCATGCGCACACGAGCCTGTTGGCCTTTCTACCGGGACTGTAATAATTTATGTATCAGTTTGGGAAGAAATGCAACCTTTACATTATGAAGTCTTCTGACTTATGAAAACAGCACACTTCCCATTTTTTAAAGCTTTCAGCAGTTGTATAATCTCTCCATAGAGTTTTATAATTTTTTCCATAAGGAATTCTCTCCGTCTTTTGTTAGATTTATTCCTAGCTCATTATGCTATTCTAAATGAAATCTCTTTCTAAATGTATTCTTCCAGGTTGTTGCTCTGTTGGCTTTTTTTTTTTTTTTTTGGATATTTAGTATTTTTGCATCCAGACAATTCTTATTAATTCTGATTTATCTATATAATCCCTTAAAATGTTTACCACAATCATGTCATATGCAAATAAGGAGTTTTCTTTCTTTTTTTTCCTAATCATTACACCATTTGGTTCTTTTTACTACACTATTGTGCGAATCAGGACATCCAGTAAGCTGTTGAAAAGAAGTGTTAATAGCAGACATCCTTGCTGGTTTTTTGATTTCAAAGGGAGTGCTTTCAATATTTCCCGAAGTCTAATATTTGTTTCTTGAAAGATAAAAAGACAACTTTACCAGTTTAGGAAGTTTCCTTTGTTCAGAGTACCCATCATGAAGGGATGTTTAATTTTATCAGACAATTATTCTGCATGTTTTAAGATAATCAAGTGATTTTTGTCCTTAAATGTGTTAAAGTGGTGAATTATATTAATTGATTTTCTACTGTTAAATCAACTTTGCCTTTCTGGGGTAAACCCGACTTGATTGTGATACGTTTTTTAAATACATTGGAAGATCCAGTTTGTTAATAGTTTGCTTAAAATTTGAGTCCATATTGATGAGTAATACTTGGCCTGTAATTTTCCTCCCTACATTCCTTTGCTGGGTTTTAGCATCTGGGTATCAAGGTTGTGCTGATTCTAATAAAAAGAGGTGAGAAATGGTCCTCTTCCTCCACACCCAATCTTTGGGTTAGATTGGAATTATTTATTCCTTATAGAGTGGGTAGGATTCACCAATGAGGCCGTCTGCGGTCGAGATTTTTCATTACTGACTGAATTTTCTTATTGGCTCTGGGACTAGTCAGGTTTTCTGTTTCTCAAATTGGTTTTTGATAAGTTATATTTTTCTAAAAATTTCCCTTATCTGAATTTTCAAATTTTCTTGGCATAAAGTCATGAATGCTATGCCGTTATATTTTAAGAATCTATATCACCTGTACTTGTGTTACCTTTTTCTTTCTTTAAAAATGGTAAAATACTACAAATTGTGCTTTCTCTCATCTTATTAGCCTTGCCAAAGGTCATCAATTTAGCCTTTCCGAAGAACCAACTTTTAGCTTGTCGATCTCCTCTTCTTCAATGGTGTTTTCTCTTTCAAGGAATCCTGCATCTTATCTTGACTGCATCCTCTGTCCTACATATTTTACACTTTTCTAACTTCTTAAGATGGAATTTTCAACCTATTTTCCTTTCCAATATATTCGTCGAAGACTTCATTTCCTTCTAAGAACTGCCTTATTATGTAGAACTTTCCTTATTGTTGGCTTCTAAATACTTTCTAATTTCAAGTTTGATTCATTCTTTGACTCAAAAGTTAATTAGAAGCTCAGTTCTTAATTTCTGGTTATCTCTATGCCATCGAGTTCTAGCTTAATTCTATTATAGCCAGAGAATATATGCTCCACGTTTAACGCTTTGACATTTACTGTAATTTTCTTTTGGCCCACCGTGTTGAAAATGTCCCTTATTTGCGTGAAAAGGTGTCTTCTGCAGCCATAGGGTATAAGACTCTGCATATATCCATGGGGTAGAGAAAGTTCATTGTGTGGTCCAAATATTCTGAATCCCTGCTTATTTTTATCTGCCTGTTCTAGCAATTACTGAGATGGTAGTGTATAAAAATATCTCCCACTATGATTATGGCGTGGTCTGTTTCTCCTTATGGTTCCGTCTTGAGGCTGTGTTATTAACTGCATACATATTTTAAGTTGTTATATCTTCCCTGTAAAGTGAAACTTTCATCAGTAAGACTTGACCTTCTTTCTCCCTCCAAGTGTTTTTGGCCTTAAAAAAAAATCTCTTCTGCCTCACATTAATTAACTAACCCTATTTTCTTTTGGTTTAGAATTTGAAAGATGTATCTATACCCACCCTTTTACTTTCAACTTTTGTATGTCTTTAGGGTTTTTATATGTATCTTATAAATAGCACACAGTCAGATTTTAGATTCTTACTTAGTTCTGGCAATCCAATCTTTATCTTTTAACCAAAACATTTAGCCCACTTACTTTGTTGTGAATACTGATGTGTTTGGATTTGTGTCTATAGTTATATTTTGTGTTTTCTATTTGCTTCATCTGTCCTAGTATTTTGTTTTCTCTCTCTCTCTCTCCCTCAATTCTTGATTTATTTTGAACCATTTTTATTTCCTGTTCCATTTTCCCCCTTTGTTGGTTTGGAAACTACTCTGTTTTTATTCTTCAAGCGGTTATCTTAGAAATTACTTAATTAAAGTCAAAAGTTAGCTGAAACCTTTACTTTCCAAGGTCGCTTTCCACTCCAGTAACCCCTTCCCAACTTCCCACTGTGTTCAGCATTTTCATTTTATCTTGTGTTTAAAAAGCGATATGACTTAATCAGTAATAAGGAATTCCCAACTTACTATGAGGTAAGTATTTTATTTTTATCTTGTTTAAAAAAGTTATGTAACTTACTCGATGATAAAATCAATGATTGTGGCAACAATCCCCAAAACTCCATAGCTTAACCCAGTAAAGGTTTATTCCTCACTCGTGTCATAGTCTGAGGCAAGCCAGCCAGCTCTAGGTAGAACTTCTTTAAGAAGTGATGTTCCTGGGGCCCCTGAGTGCCTTTGTCCGGGAAGCATCTGACTCATGATTTTGGCTCAGGTCTCCCGGTTCCTTAGTTCAACCTCCTGAGTTCGAGTTCAAGCCCTGACAGTGCAGAGCCTGCTTGGGATTCTCTGTCTCCCTCTCTCTCTGACCCTCCCCTGCTCACTTGCACACACTCTCTCTCTCTCTCTCTCTAAAAAAAAAAATAATAAGTAAACAACAAAAAAATTTACGAAGTGATGTTGCCACATCCGAGGAAAGTCTGTACGTCTTCAGAGCTTGCCTCCTGCTCATGGAAAGATGGCCGACGCTTGTTTTCAGCTTTAAACAGTCAAAGGCTTTTTCAGTCACGGCTCGTGGTTTCTTTTGCAAAGCAAATCCTTCAGGACAGAGATGGCTTCAGACCTCTCTGTACTGTGCACTCCCACAGTGCTGCCTTTGACAAAGTTCTCAATTCTCCGTTATTTCTTTGCTTTTTCGCCTCCATGCCTTTTCTGTCTCAGCTTGTAGCTCTCAAATGGTGGCCGCAACATCAATATAATCTTTGCTACTATTTGCTTTATTTCATTGACAAATTTAGTTGGTCTTCAATACTTAAAGACTTGATCCCATTGCTTAACTAAAGCAGCATATTTTCCTAAAGTTTCAAGGCTCTAAACATCTGGATTCTATTTCCGTTTATTTCTTATTAATCAGCCAATATTCTCCAAGTTCATTTCTTTCTTGTAACCTCTTGACAAATGTAACCAATTGCAGCTGACCCACAATACTCAGGTTCTGTTTTATAAACCCCTCCCTTAGGGCTACGGGCCCCTGAAGCTCGTGACCTGCCCCAGAATTATTGCAGGCCACAGTTCTGCCATGCAACGCGGATCAGCACTTTCCAAGCTTCCAGTTTCTTTTCTGTCCATGACAAGACCGCTAAGCCAGCGCCACACATCTGATGTCTTGAAATGGTGACAGCTCTTTTCAGTGTACCAATTTCTACATTCCTTAAGATAAGTACACCAGTTACGGTGAGAATCGCTATGTCTGTGATTGAACATAATAGAGGTTTCTGCTTCACAGACCGGTTAGTGCTAGTTGGGAAGCTCTCCTGGAGTGGCTGCTCCAAGGAGCGACCCAGGGATCCAGGATGGTGTGATGTCACCATCTTCACTGGGTGGCCTTTATGGTAGCCGTGGGAGGGAATGAGAAAGTGCATGTTTCGTGGCTATGCCTGAAAGTGGCGTACTCTACTTCTGTCTCCATCTGCATTGTATCAGCCAGAATCCAATAACAACCTCAACTATTTGCAAGTAAAACTGGAAAACAGTCTTCGTTCGTGCCTGAGATGAGCAGAAGTGAATGAGAACCATGCAACCGGTCTCTGCCTTGCCCCATGAGACCTTATTGCTGTATCCAGATTCACACTCATGCCTGCTCTTTTTACATTCGTGCGAGCAATACTTTCCTTCTGGGATCACTTTTCTTCGGCCTGGAGTAGATTTTTTAGCATTTCTTTAAGTGAGTGTCTTCTGGCAGTAACCTCTCTCAGTTTTGTTTATCTGAAGTTTACCATTCGGTCCGCCCTGGTGTTTAAGAGAAATTTCTAATGGATATAAAATTCTAGTTGATAGTTACTTACCCTCAGTCCATGAAAGATGTTGTTCTACAGTGTTCTGGCCTCTGTGGCTGCTGCTGAGCACTCAGCTTTCAACTTAACTGTTGTCCCTTTCTGTCTGGGTGCTTTTAAAATCTTCTCTTCGTCTTTACTGTTCTGTAATCTCATTAGCATGTGTCTAGGTATGGGTTTAGCTTTTTCTTTATAATGCTTAAGATTCTTTGACCTCTTGAATCTATAGATTTATGCTTTTGTTCAGTTTTGGAAAGTCCTAAGACATTATATGGCCAAATCTAGTCTCGATTCCGTTATTTTTCTTCTCTTGGACTTTGATTAGATGTATGTTACACTCTCCCACTCTATTTTCAGTGTTCTCACATCTCTTTGATATTTTCCATCTCTGTCTTTCTGGGCTACCTTCTGGGTAATTTCTTCTATGATAGCTGCGATACATTAATTCTTTCCTAAACTATATCACATCTGATGTGAAACTCGTCATAGAGTTTTTTTAATGTTGTGTTGTAGTCTTTGTTTCTAGAGGTTCCATTTAGTTATTTTTCAAAACTTTTTATTGTGTATAGTTTCTTGTTCTCTGCAAGATATTTGCAGTTTGTGTTTTATTTCTTTAAGCATATTATATCTATTATACTATCATCTGGCTAATAATTTTATTACCTAAAGAAATTGAATGACAGTTTCCACATGCACATCCCAGATCTCATTCACTCATGAGGCCTCATTATTTACGTATTTGTTTTACTGCAACTCTTACACACCTTTGATGGGAGTGCTTTGAGGCCTGAGAAGCACGCTGGTTTCTTCAAAGAGTATTTGTACTCATTTCTGCGAGGCACTTTGTAGGATTGCTCTAAATTAAATGCTCAGCTTGAAATAACTAAGTAGTATAAAACCCTGTGTGAGTACCACTCTGGGGGTCCAAATTCTCAGTATCCGTTTCCCCTCCTCTGCCTGGTATCTGACACCAGACATTTCATTTTCCTGCATTTATTTCTGGTTTGTCCTTCCATGAAAGTTATGTCTCTTTGGGATCTAGTGTTAAAGGGAGGAGAGATTCCTGTACGATCTTCTACCTTAGCCAGCCCTGAGATTTTTTCCTGCTCTCCGTACCTCATGAGACCATTAAAACCTGTCCCAGATTCACTCAGTTTTGCAAATGTCTTCAGAGAAAAAGTTAGCGTCAACAATCTCTTTATATATCTGAGTTCCCATATTTATTTAGTTTTTGGCCGAAGAACCTTATTGACAAATCATCAATGTGTCTTAGGTTTTATTATCAACATTTTTAGTAACTTTTTGATGGAAGGGGACCCAGTATATTACCCTGTCTGTTGATATTTGTCACAAGCCCTATTTCATTGCCAAGGGGTAGCCTCCCTGGTAGAAGACAGACTTACCTTTAGACTTACTTTTCATTCTATTCTAAAAGTAAAGCATCTGCGTTAAAGTAAATTGGAAATATATAGACAACTTTAACTCTAAGATTCAAAATATTGGGATATGTTTCCATACAAATATGTCCATGTTGCCAACTTGATTTATTTCCTTCCAGTTCCCCTCCATTAGAAGTTTTTACATTAATTATGAGATTAACTGAAGAAATGGGTAATTAAATTTGAAGCAATATTCAGCAACACTTAAAAGAAACAGCTTAGAAATGTTATGTGATATCATAAAGACATTCTTCTCGATGTATTGCTAAACTGGCCAAAGTGTGCAGAAATCAACTGCATGGGGGTGAAGATGAGGGTCGCAGGAATCACTCTCCTGGACCACTCGCTCCAGGAACCAGCGAGAGCCAGCCAGCGCGTTCAAGAGCTCTACATCAGGCACCCTGTAAACATGTGTTGACTGACAGCTAACGCTAGGGGCCCCCAAGCCCGGTATCTCTGGAACAGCAAGTAAGAAGATCTTGTTGTCTTGCCCTCTATAAAGACTACAAAAGAATTCGTAGAAGACCACTCAATCCACTCCTTGTAATGACAATGACACACAGTTTGCTTACAGTTTAACATAAGCCTCATAATGCACAAAAATGGCTACCTAACTGGACTCTATACTAATTTCTAAACTCTCCATCCCCACCCCAACTAAGGAACCAGTGGACACTTAGTCATATTTGATTAAGAGTCAACACCTGATCCTTTTGCTTAGGTGCCAGCGAACACGCCTGTGTGTCCCTCACTGTCCCCATTCATGCCCCACGAGTCTCTGTGGTGTGGTGGGTGGCATCAGGGCCCCACTCCAGCCTCTGCCTTTGCACTTATCCAGAGTTTACTGTGAGAGTGGAAACCTGCAGGAATCATGTTGCTAGGGAAACTTGGCATTCTCCCAATACCCTCTGCAAAAGGGCTCCATCTAGTTTCCAGTTCTCAGTGTTTATTTGCACTTACTTCCTGCCTCTATGTTTAGTCAACAGAACTAGTGTTTTAAGCTCTGCTTCCAGGATGAAGAGAATAACTTCCAGGTGAGGTCTAAGGGGACATAGCCCATCGTAACACCTCCTCTGCCCTGTCACATAGAGACGTGGGTATGGAACTTCCTGTATAAGACAATTAAACCTTCCTTGGGACTTACTGCTGTGTGGCTGATAAAACTATTGCACTGTTCTGTTCAACATTGCATTTTAAACCCTAAGCCAGAGCCAGGCTCTCAGTAGGTGCTCCATGAGTGCTCATGACAGCTGAACCCAGATATTTCTTTCCAACAAATTAGAGAACCACACAAATGTATTTTTAATGTTTATTTATTTGGGGGGGGGCAGGGACCAAAGATCTGAAGCGGGCTCCACACTGACAGCAGAGAGCGCGATGCAGGACTCAAACTCACAAACCATGAGATCGTGAGATCATGACCTGAGCTGGTCTGACACTAAACTGGCTAGCCACCCAAGCGCCCCTAAATGTTTAGACATCTTTTTGCATAGTGTTTATGCTCTCTTCTGGGACTTAGCGTGTTCGGGCTTACGATGAAGGCCTTTTGCATCTTTGCCTCGTCTTTGTGACTAAGCGTGATACTAGTTCCGTGACGGCAAGAGCTTACATATATCTCTGTCCGTGTACCTAGAGGTTCACACAGTGCCATGCACATGTGTGGCTGGCATTCAGTGAGTGGTTTGGCTGGTCAACTAAATAAATATATGAATGCTGGGTCTGTGAAATCACATACTGGAGTTTCAGACTGGTGGGGGCAGCCGTCTGTGGCTGGCTGTCCATGGCCCCAAGATGAGAAATGCCCTAAGATACAGTTCACCAATACCCCTCGAATGCAGTGGGCCCTGACCTACCTGCAGAGGGCTAACATTTCTTCAGGTCAAAAGTGGGCCATTCTCACTTATTTGTGATCTCCATAATACCCCCACTGCACTCCCCAAAGAATAGGCCAACATTCAGGAAGCCCGTGGTGACAGACTAGAGTACGTATGGCCAGACCACAACCCCACTTATAAAACTTGCTGAAACATGTTGATATATAAAGATCGTAGAAGGCCATTGGTATTTTTGAGTGACTGATCACAGAAAGAAAAGTCTCTAAAAGCAGCTTCCTGGAAGCACCCTTATCAATGAAATAAGCTGCCTGGTGGTTTTCCAGTATCAAGACTTGAGATGAGAGGCAACAGGACCCGACCGTGTCTGTTTCTCTGCAGCTGCGGGTCTTCAAGCTTGCCAAGTCCTGGCCAACCTTAAACACGCTCATCAAGATCATTGGGAACTCCGTGGGGGCGCTGGGGAACCTCACCATCATCCTGGCCATCATCGTCTTTGTCTTCGCTCTGGTTGGCAAGCAGCTCCTCGGGGATAACTACCGTGATCACCGGTACAATATCTCTGCGCCCAACGAAGAATGGCCGCGCTGGCACATGCATGACTTCTTCCACTCCTTCCTCATCGTCTTCCGGATCCTGTGTGGAGAGTGGATTGAGAACATGTGGACCTGCATGGAAGTCGGCCAGAAATCCATATGCCTCATCCTTTTCTTAACAGTGATGGTGCTGGGGAACCTGGTGGTGAGTGCTGAGCCTCTCTGGGGGCGCTGTTTCAGGGGCAATGGGGGAGACTTCTGGGTTATCCGAAAAAGCTTGGACATTGCACATTTCATTCCCCCATCACACCTCCCTGGCTGTAAAGCCTTCAAACTGCAGAGTCATGCGGGGCACATTTTAAGAACTGTCCCTCGGGAGGCTGCCTGACTTGCTTGAGTGAGCATATAGGATAAGGATGAAAAAACCTGTTTAGAACTCCCCAGCTCTATCACTAGTGGCTGGATGACCCGGCACAAGAGACAGTCTCCTCAAGCTTCAATTTCCTTAAAACCAAGAAAATAGTGCTTACTCATAGGCTCGCCAGGGGAATTAAATTGCAGGAGATGACATATGAAAATTGCCTAGTGCAGTGTCTGGGCCACAACAGGAACTCAGCAAATGTTAGCTGTTAGTTATTGAAGAAAAATTTCCTTCCCCACTCTAGGGGGTCTCAGAAGATAATTTTCTCCAAGGGAGTGAGAGCTGACTGATGTCTCTAAGCTACCCATGTCCTAGCTAGGAGCAGGAGGGCCGGCGTGGTGAGGCAAGATGAAAGAGAGAAGCTGGGTCATGGACGGCATCCAATGCCACAATATCAGTAACAAAATCCACTCCCACATTTGGGGGATCCCCCCTGCAGATCTTCCTGTCCATTGGCCCAGCACCCCCTCTCTGTCCCAGCCTGGCTCCTCGCCCCCAGCTTCCCCCCACCCACTGTGGTCCTGGGCACCCTTGCTGCCCAGTGCTGGCTGTAGAGAAGCCTGTGCAGTCCCAGAAGCCTTTCTTACAGACCTGGAAATCAACCAATTTGAATTCTTCTCCTGTAAGAGTTTTACAGACACAAGAAAGCTAAACCGAGAGAGGCAAAACAACAAATCCAGGCTCTTCAAAGTCTTGCCCACCCAGGTTGTGGAGGCAGAGATGCCTTTTCCCCCCATTCCCAAGTGGGAGGCTGTGGCTGAAGATCCTTTCTTCCAGGCTGAGCTCAGCATCCCTGCAGAGCCACAGGGGCCCCTAACCCTCAGGCAGGAAGTTTGCCTCTCTGAGCACTTTCACAGCCCTCGGGTCATTTCCTTTTCACGTCCCCTCTCTGCTCACACTCATGCTCATGGGTGAAGAACACGAAGTTGGAAGCAGGGAGGAGATTGCCCAGGATCCCAGGGATGCGAGGATCCCCAAACCCAGGGCTTTGGCAGATGACAGTGGCCCCAGGGCAGACCCACACGTGCTCCTCTCCATTGTCCCCAAATGTCCCTTGGTTCAGGAGGGGTGATCCTCCTCTATGGTGGAGAATGTGCATCTAAGCCTTGCCCACATGAGGCAGGTCACTTGGGACATCCTCAAGACTCCCATCGGTGGCTCTCCAAATGTCCATTCCCCGGAGAGGGAAAGCACGAGGTCGGGAGAGGCCCAGGGGTGGCCATCCTGCCGTCTGGCTGCTGAGCTGGGGGGCGGGCCACGGGGAGGCCCCGCTCGTCGCCTGAACCACCTTTGCCTCCACTCCTTCCCTCCAGGTGCTCAACCTGTTCATTGCCCTGCTGCTGAACTCCTTCAGTGCTGACAATCTCACGGCTCCAGACGAAGACGGGGAAGTGAACAACCTGAAGACGGCCCTGACACGGATCCAGAAGTTTGGCCAACACACCAAGAAGGCCCTTTGCAGCTTCTTCAGCAGAAGGCCCAAGGCAGAGCCCCAGCCGCTGGCGAAACCCCCACTCCCTAGTGCCAAAGCTGAGAACCACATTGCTGCCGATACGGCCACGGGGAGCCCCGCGGGGCTGCCCGAGCCCAGAGGCCCCGGGGACGACCACAGTGACTTCGTCACCAACCCCAGCGTGTCGGTCTCTGTGCCCATTGCTGAGGGTGAATCTGACCTCGATGACCTGGAGGAGGAGGATTCTGAGGAGGATGCTCAGAGCTCCCAGCAGGAAGTGATCTCTCAAGGGCAGGTGAGAGCTCTCCCACGGGAAAGCCACGGGAAGTCGGGAGGGGCCTCAGGGACGGAGTGACGGGGCAAGAGGGAAATTGTAAGAAGGAAGTTTTCCAGCATCAGGACGGGCACAGCCTTGATAAGCACCGGGCCAGCCAAGCACAGAAGCACTTGACGTCAGGAAGCAAAAGCCACGCCAAGCTTTCTGGGGAAGGCGGTATTTGAGCAGGGCCTGGAAAAAAAGATCTGAATTCCCTGGGCAGGCATCAGGGCAGCACTTTAGTCCCAGGCCACTTCATGGTGCTTGGGAGTGTCTCTCACACAATCACCCCATTTTCGTTGCCCGGCGCAGCCTCTGTGCCCAAGGCACTAATGAGATTCCTCTAAGAACAGATGTTGTCCAAGAGCAATGCTCCCCTGATCTTCAGCAGAAGCCTGGGGAGTCCAGATCATCGTGTGACTCACTTATCCAGCTTTTTCCAACAAAGGATGTCACAGAGAAATGACACTTGTTCCTTTTGGCACCAAAGAATTTAAAGCACATTTAAGCCTTTCGGTAATATATATTTTTAAACACTTTGCACAATTCCCTACTGCCTTTAGCTGACATATCAACTCTGTTAGCCTCTTCTCAGTGACTCAGGGTATGCACTTCTGACCATGTGGGAAGGCAGGGATCCCTATGGGGCCTGGCCACATGTAGGGCTGCCGGCCAGGCCGCTGAGTGGCCTCAGACAGCTGTCTTCGTCCCTGCAGCTGTCACTTCTCTGTGTCCCAGCAGCTGCTATTATCAGCTGCCATATTTTACATGCCTTTGTATGGGTGACAGCCAAGGGAAGAGCATCACCGTCCCGAGAATAGAGGACATGAACTCTGTGATGGCTGCCTGTACTCAGAGGCATTTTCAGGGACTTTGGGTTCTTGGGGGACTTTGCATGGCCACGTCCGCTACCACTCTGACCTCTGGACAAGAAATAATGGGTATGGCTAACATCTACTGAGCCAAGCACTTCATGCAAAGCATTTTACAAGCATCACATATCTAGTCATCAAAATCACTGAATGAAGTTGATCTCGCCTTCTCAGTTCTGCAGGTGGGAGAACGAAGATCAGACAGGTTAAATTTACTTGCCTGAGGTCACACAGCTTGTAAGTGATGGAGCCAAGAGTTAAACAGATCTGGATATAGGACTCCACGCTCACGCCACACAAGTGTGTATGTATGTATGTTGCATATATTAGGTCCTTAGTGCTGGCAGACTCCGAGGTCCAAGATCTCTTCAGATTGAGAGGCGGTCAGCTGAGGGTGGGCACAGGCACCCAGATGGGACTCTCTCTCACCAGCAGGAGCAGCCACAGCAAGTCGGGAGATATGAGGACGACATGGCACCCAGGAGCCCGGGCTCTAAAACGTCCTCTGAGGGCCTGGCTCCATACCTGGGTGAGAAGCAGAAAGACGAACCTGCTGCCCAGGTGCCCGCAGAGGTAGGTATGTGAGCTTCCGGGAGAGGTTGGTCAGCCTGCCAGACACTGACTGGTGGGGGGCATAGGGGGTGGAGGGTGCGGCTGCGGGGGAGGTGGTTTTCCACACTGTGCTCGACCACGGAAGCTCACATCTCATCCTGAGAATTGTCAAGGCCTGTCCTAACCTCCGGGCTGATCGGCACTATTTTCAGAGCGAGGTTCCACAGGCTGGAGGGTTGCGGGGGGGAGGGACTGGTGACGAGGACCAGATCCTCAACTTCCCTGAGTCTCCTCGTCTTCGTCTATGAAAGTGAATCGTAATGCCTACCCGGTAGGCTGCGTGTGAAGCTTAAATGAGATGCTGCTTGTCAAGTGTTTAGCTCCTGCCTGAAAGGGAATAAGTGCCCAGAAAATGACAGCCAAGAAAAAAGGGAACAAAAGACAAGACACAGAGAAAGCGCCTTTCTGAGCCAGCAGATAGGAAGTCAGAGTTGCTCGTGGGTGAGGAAGTCATCCCTGTGACTCCCCGCCCCCACTTTCTTTTGTCCACATCACATCTTCCAGCCAGAACCCTTCTGCTGCTCTGGAGAGGCTGTCGGTAGTGAGTAGTGTACTGACAGCCTCATGTAGCCTGAGCAGGAAGCAACACTGGGGTTTAGGACTGTATTATAAAGAGGCAGAAAGAAACATGGTGGTTTCATTACAAATCTCTGAAGAAATCGAGCTGCAGGGAAGAGGTGTCTAGAAAGATTTAGCATCCTTAATACCGCTGCATTGAATTTAGGAATTTAACTTGTCACCTAGCCGCTGAGAGCCGAAGCCGTGACAGGCACCGGCTGGGCAAAGATAAGGAAGGCATCATTCATGGCCAAAGTTATCAAGCCCTTTAGCTTGAGGAACGTCAGGCCAGCTGGCTGTGTGCCCCTGGGTAAGGCTGACCACAGCAGGGAAAGATCGGAGGGTGGGCTGAGATGGGGGGGTGGGTCCGGTGAACACAAGCCACCTGCTAGGTGAGGGCTGCCCTTCCACCCGTGGACACGATGTTTCCTGCCGAGCACTCTAAGAATTCCCCTGGCTGGTTTTTCCCACGCAAGGTTTTCAGCACACAGCTGCTGGGTGTTGGTTTGGGTTTTGCTTTTGGTTTTGTTGTCCACGAGCCTGGCCAGGCAGAGAAGGGCCTGACAGTGACAGATGGGGACCCACCCCACCATTTGGGTCCATTAGCCAAGCTATCAGGTTTACTAATAGGAGAGCAGCCTCAAGTCCTAATTGAATTCATCTGCAGACATTACAGGGCTGGGGCTGCCAGGAGGGGCAGCAGAGCCCCGCAGGATCGCTCGGAGATTCAATACTCGAGCCCGGTGGCCACGAGGGCGGTTACGGGTGTCATGGCGCATCCCGGGCCCTCGCCAGCACCCCATCAGCGGCCTGGAGGCGTAGAGCCCCACACAGCGGACCTCCGGGGCCCCACAGAGAGCATCGCTGTGCTGGGCCTCAGCTGGCAAAGCGCCAGGCGCACAGGGGACGGTGAAGCGGGTCCGGCCCTGAGGGGCTCTCCCTGCACCGGGGAGCCCGCGGCCGGGCAGACAGTGTGCAGACTCACTGGGCCCCTCCAAGAGCTGAGGTCACTGCCCCGGGCTTCTGCCCCTGCAGGGGGCGGACGACGCGAGCTCCTCGGAAGGCAGCACGGTGGACTGCCTGGACCCCGAGGAGATCCTGAGGAAGATCCCCGAGCTGGCAGACGACCTCGAAGAGCCAGACGACTGCTTCACAGAAGGTAAAGCCGCGGCCCCTGGCCTCCTCGTGTTGACATTAATTAGGGTCAGAATCCAGTCCAGCACACTGTCCTCCGGGCCCCTATGTGCCCCCAAGGCCCCGGCCTGGGGTCTGTGGGACACAGACAGACAGGGTGCCCCGCTGCCTTGCCCCCAAGTCTGAGGGGCCAGCATCAGGCACGAAGGCCACAGCTCGCGGCAGCCAGGTGGTGCCACGGCAGACACGGCCACGGCAGACACGGCCACGGATGCCGGGCCTTCCTTGTCACCTTTGAAACACCTCACTGAGTGATAAACCAACCCTCTTGAGCTTGAGAAAGGTAAACACTCTTGTTTGGGGACATAAACGACCCAGAGGAGGGCCATGCCACATCTGTGTCCCTCTAGCTTTTGTGCGACTCTTAAAGGGAGAAAAATTATCTACAGCTGTATCCCCTGAACGCGCCCTCTGTGGTCCTGAAGGCAGGAAATGCATCTTACTCTTCTTCCCCTCGGTGTTTGGAACAGGGGGCCCTGCTCTGTGCTCAGTAGACATGCGAGCAGCAGGTGGACGTATGTGTATAGTTCACACGATGAAAGTCATTGTGGCTTCAATAATGGAAAGTATGTAAATTCGGAAGCAACAGCACTTTGTTGAGTTTTCGGTTCCACATGACGCTGGGCCGGACTGGACCTCTCGGGTCAGGGCAAAGTGCCTCCGCACCGGGCCCAGGCCCCGCGGCTCATCAGCCTTCCTGAAGTGGGGGCGCAGAGGACAGGGTCACCCGTATCCTCTCCAAGAAGGACAGTAGTTGGGGAGGAGTTGAGAGAGGGTGAGGCCGATGGCGGGAGGGACCCCCAAAGGGCAGGAGCGAGAGGCTGGCTGAGAAGGGCCGCCACGACTCTCGTATTCCAGGGAAGAATTCCTTTCCTAAGGGGCAGCAAACGGTTGCCCAGCAGAGCGGTTTCTCAGCAGGGCTAGAGCGAAAATACTCCTTGTGCCCCAGGCGGACGTCCCTCTCCATCGGTCACCTCCCCCCACAGGCTGCATCCGCCGCTGTCCCTGCTGCAGAGTGGACACCGGTGAGTTTCCGTGGGCCGTGGGCTGGCAGGTGCGCAAGACGTGCTACCGCATCGTGGAGCACAACTGGTTCGAGAGCTTCATCATCTTCATGATCCTGCTGAGCAGCGGGTCCCTGGTAAGGGGAGCCGGGGTCCCTGCCCCCAAGCCCTCCGGATGGCGTCTCCCACAATCCCAAGGCCCTGGAGCCGCAGCAGTGAGCTCCCCTGGTTCCGAGCGCGGAAGCCCGCGAGCTGTGGCTGGCGGGAGAGCTGCGGCCGCACGCGGGCCCCTCAGCAGGGTGGGTGCTGCTGGTGCCCACGACTCGGCCTGCTGAGCCTGGCTGCCGGCGTGTCAAGCGGCAAGGGCATGCGTCCCACTTTATAGATGGGGCAGCTGACGCTCAAAGGGCTTGAGGCACTTGGCCAAGGTCACCCAGCTTGTCAGTAGCAAAACCTACCTTCGTCCTCATCAGATCCCCAAGCCCCTGGCTTTCTACCCCCGGGGCCTCCCAAACACTGGCCTTCTCTGAAGGCCCGGTACCAGGACGGCCGTCCTTCTGTATCTTGCAAGTTGAAGCCACTTGCAAACACTACCACCTACTCAGAGCTCACAGCAAATGCTCACATCAGCCCTTCTCAAGATGCAGTTACCTGGAGAGCGGGTCCGAAGGCAGGTCCTGAGTCAGATCTGGGGCGAGGCCCGAGAATTCGCATTTCCGACAAGCACCAGGAGCTGCTGCTGCTGCCTGGACCCCACTTTGAGTAGCAGGCCCGGCAGGCACAGAGACTCCCAGGGCTTCCGGAGTCGGGAATTCTGATTAGGCTTCTCAGGCCCCTTGCTGAAAGCCCAGCTTCGCAGGGCAAGGGAGGAAGCTTCTGACACTGTGCTCTCACGCTCCCTGCACAACCTCAGCTCAGCTTCCCCACGGGCTGTGGTAGATGTGGACGCAGGGAGGGACTCGGCACCCCTGTCGTCTGCACCTTACGGATGAGGAAGGCACGGCCCAGAGACACAACGGGGCCCAGCTAAGTAGTCAAAGGTAGGGCGAGAGCCCCTCTCTCTTGACTCATGGCTCCAACGTTTTCACTTGTTTTGCTCTCCACGTGCCATTTACTCCCTAAACAGACCTACTGGATAGGTGGGCACCTACTTAAATGCCAGGTTTCCCAGGAAAGGTGCCAAATCCGCTGAGCGCGGCCGCAGCCCTGGGGAGGAGCAAAGGGAGGGAGGAGACGGGATGACTAGAAGACGGGTGACAGGCAGGCGATGGCACCAGGCAGAGGGAGAGGCCCCAGAACAGGGCTGCCACCACGGGGGGGGGGGGGTGCGGCAGCCTCGGAAGGTGCCACAGGGTGGCGATTGTCCCCTGCTATAGCCGTCTCTGTGGAGCACTGGCGCCCAGGCCACGTGGCGGGGCCAGAGGGGGCTGCGTGGTGATTTCGCCTACCCTTCCCTCCCTCCCGTCCTCCCTGATGAAGACAGTGGTCACATTTGCTGTTGACAAGGTGCTTTCCTCATTACCTCGGAGGCTCCTGTCTTTCCCCATGGGCCTCCTCTCCTCATTTCTCTTCTCCACGCGCCTCTGCCCTTGCCCTTCTTTCTGTTCCCTTCTCCACTCACCCCAGCTGCTCCCCTCTCTCCCAGGAGGGAGCGCAGATCCTGCGCCAGCTGCTGGGCCCTCACCTCCCCATCTCCTTCCCCCAACGGACCGAACAGGCTGGCACCAAATTTAGTCTTCCTTATGCTTTTACTTTGAGTACTTTAAAAAAAAAATAACACAAGTTTTCATCTGACAAAGTAAAGTGCAAAAAATAAAAAAAAAACCTTGGAAATTATGGGAAAAGGCAAAGAAAAAATATCACCCATTTTCCTATCATTCAAAGAGAATCTCACTTTGAAAACATTTTGGTGTACTTCCTTCCCATCGTTCTTATGCGTATAATACATAAATATTACAAAACTGAAGCCACATTTATGCATTCTGTAACTTCTCAGTAAATTCTCACAGTAAATAGACTCCTACTATCTGGTTTAGTGGCTACAGCGCATTCCATTACGGAACGTGCCGCCATTTATTTAAATAATCCCCGTGTTTACTTCTAATGAGCGTTGAATAGCCCATGTAGATGCCTTTGAACACATTGGCTTCTTTCCTGTCTTAGGTCCAGTTAGAAGCAGAACCAGAAGCAGAGATGTTGTGCAAGCAGCTCTGGAGGGCGCTCCCGGATGGGGCCCAAGAGGGAGGCAGGATGGAGAGAGGAGCTAAGAGGCTCCCATGAAGTCCAGCCTCAGCCTGACCCCACAGGCGTGATGAAGCATTAAGGGTGTCACAGAGCTGTCCCACCTTGATGCAATGGGGACAGTCGCTGGCCACGGCTGCCTGCAGGTGTCCTGGGCATTTCTGCAGGTGGAGGCAGCTCCCCTCAGCCCAAGGGGGCTTCAGGAAAGGGGGCACCTCCAGCTGTTTTAGTGGCAGCTGGTGGACGGGCGCCCTGGCCCCTTGGACCAATAATGCCTAGTGTCCTTGGGCTAAATTCTTTTTTTTTTTTTTTAGTGTTTATTTATTTTTGAGAGAGAGAGAAAGACAGAGCGCAAGCAGGGGAGGGGCAGAGAAAGAGGGAGACGCAGAATCCGAAGCAGCTCCAGGCCCTGAGCTGTCAGCACAGAGCCCGACGCGGGGCTCGAACTCACAAACCGTGAGATCATGACCTGAGCCGAAGTCGGACGCTCAACTCGCTGAGCCCCCCAGGCGCCCCCCTTAGGCTAAATTCTTGAAGGGAGCTATGCTGGGTCTCTGGAACCTTTGACTCCCATTGCCAAAGTGGCCTCCCAAAAGACGGAAGCGGGTTCCCACCCCCAGGCAGGTGTGAGAGTAGTGCCTCCCCGCAGCCACAGCAACCCTGGCCTCACCCTGCTTCTTTTTTTATCTTCCCCAGTCTGATAAGAGAAAAACGACATATTTTCGTTTGAATTTCCTTAATTACCAGCGAGCTAGAACATTCTTTTTCAGAGGTTCATCGGCGATTCTTACTTTCATTTTTGTGAACTGCCTGCGAACATCCTTTGATGCTTTTATTTTTAAACCAAGACGCTGGTAGGATCCCTTTGGTTCACTTCCAAGCCCCAATTTGAGAAGGTTTCCTTTCTCCTTTGCTTTCAGCGTCCCTGCAAAGGCTAAGCCAGGCTGCGTGCCCCGTGGGCTCTAAGGGGTCCTGGCTTCTCTGTCACGGCGCCTTTTCCACCACGGCGCCAAGCCCCCCACCCCCACCCCAAGCAGAGAAAACAAACTGATACGGGTGACACCGGGCTCCATGGCTGTGGGTCCAGGCAGCCGACCATTCTGCCCCCTTTCATTCTTCTCCCAGGCTTTCGAGGACTATTACCTGGACCAGAAGCCCACAGTGAAGGCCTTGCTGGAATATACTGACAGGGTGTTCACATTTATCTTTGTGTTCGAAATGCTGCTCAAGTGGGTGGCCTACGGCTTCAAGAAGTACTTCACCAACGCCTGGTGCTGGCTGGACTTCCTCATCGTGAACGTGAGTGGCCCGCTGGCGCATGTGGGGATTGGGGCCCTCACCTGTGACCGGTGGCTGCGCCTAACGCAAAGAAAGCTTGCGGCCTCGCCTCACGGGCCACCCCCCTTGGGCACTTAGCAAGGCATCTGAGAATAGCCCTGCATACCGGTGAATGGTTAGATCAGACAGTAGATGGTTCTGGCACAGTGGTGGGGCTCAGGTGAGCTCCCAGTTCCCAGGTCTCCCTCCAGAAAGACCACTTACTGCCCTCCGTATTTTATGTCCAAAGCAAGATGACACACGTGGCTCCCAGGGCCCCTATGCCCTTGCATCCCCTGACCCGGCTTCTGGACAGATGGGAGCCGGGCACCGCCCAGCACGGAGGACCTTCCCGCCTGCTGACTCAGTGGTCCTCAGCCCAGGCTATACTTTAGAATCACCCGGGGAACTCTTAAAAAATACAATGAACAAATGCTACGACTCCCAGAGGCTCAGATCTCTCTAGCCCTGGGGGAGTCCAGGCTTCAGTATCTTAGAAAAGCTCCTGGCCACGTCCCGTGTGTGTGTAGCCAGACTGAGAACCCCCGAGCTTGCCCCACCGGCTTCTCCCCGTGGGCACTAAAAGAGACAAAGCGTCCCTTTGGGAGGTGTGAGCAGGAAGCTTGTGTGCTCAGGCCCCTTCTAACCTGTGGCCACTAATCCCCCGCGTCACTAACCCCTGCGTCAGAGGGGTTACCAAGTGCCTCCCATAGGATGGGATTCTGTCTCCTCACAGCTCCCAAACCCAGGAGTGATCTGTCCCTCGTCTTAATACCAGAACCCTGTATCTCTGTCCAGACCTTTGCCCCCTTGGCTTTGCGGGTTGGCCGCCTGCGCTGTGGGCTCAGTGCAGCACAGCTGCGGGGGCTGCCAGCCAGGGGGGGCACGTGCTGTGCACGTCTCCGCCTCCCCCACTCTGAGAGCCACCGCACCGAGGGCTGCGTGTCAGAGGTGTCAGGATCTGTGTCTGTATTTGGCGCTTGCCTCATGAGGCTGGATGGCGTCCAGTACAGAACATTCTGTCCGGTCTCCCGCGCTGTCAGGGCCCCCACAGCAGGTCTGTGCGCTCCATTCTCATCTTTCCTGATACCAACGTGCTGGCAGCTTCCGGACCCGGGACCACGGGGATCAGCTATGAGGCTGGACTCTGAGTCATGGGTGATAACTTTGTGCGTATGAAATAATTACTCATAGACGAAGGAAAAGTGTTTTATTGGCTTCCCAGCCCCGTTAGGGGCACAGCCACTCTCATCGACGCTGGTTTAAGCCCCCGCCACCGTCAATGGTCACCCACTCGTTCCGTCCATCCTCCTCCCAATTCTTCCTCTGACCATCCATCCTCCCTTCCATATGCCCCTCCTTCATCTATCCAGCCGTCTGCCCTTCCTTTTTCCATTCTTCCAAACGCCCACTCACCTCTACGTCTTCCATTTACCTCCTGTCAGTCCTCTCCCTCCTTCCATCTATTCTACTTCTTTCTTTCTTCTTTTCCGCCCACGCATTCATCCTAACCTTTCTTTCATCAACCAACGGGCCCTTATTCCCTCTACCTTTCTATCTTCTGAGTCACCTTTCTATCTGACCATTCAACCATCTAACCTTCTATTCACTCATTCACGCACCTTTGATACAAGCGCTCTCCTATCCGCTCGTTCTTCCGTCTTCCCATCCTTCGTTTAACTGCACACCTACCCTTCCTCCTTTCCACCCTTCTGCCCATGCATCCCTCCACCCAACCAGTCAGCCTCCCATCCCTTCTCTAATCTCTTTCATCAATTTATTGTGTCCAACTCTCTCTTCACATCATCCATCAGTCAACTTACCTGGCCGCCCATTCTTCTCCCCTTCATCTGTCTCATCCATCCACTATTCCATATTCTATCCTTTCTTCCATCCTTCCCTTCAAATGTCTATCCTGTCCATCCTTGTATCCTTTAATCCATTCTTCATATCCAACCAGCCTCCCATCTCCCATCCATCTTCCTTCTTTCTCTCCTTCCTCTCATCCCTCATCTGTCTTTTCTTCAGTTTCTCAAATGTTTATGTGTGACTACCGGATATAGGATTGTCTTACGAAGTGCTCTGGGAGAGACAGAGGCCAAGAAATAAGAGCTCCCTTTCTCCAGGAGTTTACTCTATAATCTTCCAGCAGATGAGACACACAGAGAGAAATAAACCTATTATGGGGGTGGGAGTGGGGTGAGCCCTGCTGGAAATAGTTAGTGTCTTATGGACACGGAGACATGAGCCTGTGGGGGTGGGTGGCTGGGAAGGCTTCATGTAGGAGGTGATATTAGATGTATGGCTTAAAATGATCAGGAGCATTGAAGTGCAAAGAGGACTGAGGGAGGCCAATCTTAATTAAAGGATGACTCTGAGCAAAGGCACAGACACGGGTACATTTAGGGACTAATCTTATTTGGGTAGAATATATAGGTGAGCCGTGACTGAAAAAGTAGTCTGCAGCTCAGGAGTCTGGAACTTAACCTAAGGGTGATAAAACACCAGTAAACATTGGGAGTAAGAGACGCACATGATTATAGTCAAATTTGCAGTGGAGAACGGATGAAATGAACGCAATCCTAGAGACCAATTGGGAAGCTAGTGGCCTAAGCAGTGGGAGTGGTGGTGGGCTTGGATGGAGAGACCCAAGTCTTGACTGCTCCAACTATAGATTTTGCACATGAGGCAGCCTTCACAGAGGGCTGGGGGAAAAAACTGAATAGGGTCCAGCATGAAACTGGCCCCAAACCTCCCTACCCTTTGTCAGCCAGACAGCTGGATGCCACCTGCTGGTGTTTGGAGCCTTGCATGGAAGAAGAAAGGCAGTTCTTTCCATTCCAGTTTCTTGTCCTGGTGGAAGAAGCCACTTATTCAGAGAACAGACATTGCTTGAGGCTCTGTGTAACTCAAATGTAAACCCCTTTCTTTCTGAAGGTCTGGTGTACATCCCCACCTAGTTGCCAGGATAAGCCAAGCCTGAATTCAGCCCACCAGTCATGGTGCAGTTGAAGGTCTTCCAAGATTGGGACACGGCCTCTGGCAAGTTCAAGCCTATGCCTGTGGTACCACCCTAGCACCTTCAAAGCTCCTGGAAGGTGTACGATTTGTCCACATTAATTTGTGTCCTTTGTAGCCCTTGGCCAACACTTTAAAAAAGTGAAAAGCTGGCAGGCCAACAGGGAGTCACAACCCAGTCATTGTATCCCAGCCATCTGTCAAACCTGTATTTCATGGATCATGCCACACTCTTACTCTGACCTGGGTGAAGGTATGACCTGCACGAGCAAGGCACTGACCCAAGGCCACGAGAAGAATCAGGGGTTGAGAAGGAATTAGACCCCTCCCGGACCAAGACTCTTTCCACTCCACTTTTATGAGCAAATACAATTGGGACTCACTTCAAAACAGACTTTCAGCATAACCCCCATGAAGGGACATCATCTCTCCAAGTCTCTGAAAGTCAAGTTTCAAAGCTGTTGGAGCCTGACTGATGCCCCTAGGGAAAGGGAAGGTAATATACAGGGAGCTTGACCACCTACAAACCACAGGGTCATGGTGTGCAAGACTGTTTTTCTTTCTCAGAGATTCAGAGAAGTGATGAATGAAATCTGTAATAAAGAGGAAGAGATCAAATTCTCTCCAGACCTTTCACTGGAGTTCAGAATAAGATGTGAGCCAGGATGATGACTTGGACAGACTAGAGGATAGGAGGGACTTCCTGTCTCCTTTTACCAGGACCTTCAGGAACCTAGAGTAATGCTTTTGCTCTCTGCTTGCACTCAGATCTCCCTGACAAGCCTTATAGCGAAGATCCTGCAGTATTCTGACGTGGCATCCATCAAAGCCCTTCGAACCCTCCGTGCCCTGAGGCCCCTGCGGGCTCTGTCTCGATTTGAAGGCATGCGGGTAAGACCTCCCTCCAAGCTGCTCTGGTCGGCGGCGTTTAGCGCCTCCTCGTCCCCGCCGTGCCTTCCGCGCCCCCGACTCTGGACTCTGGGCCTGGGCCCACCCCCACAGGTGGGCGCTGGCTCCTCACCTCGCCCTGCTGGGACTTCGGCGGCACTGCCATGTCCTAATGCTCTGGTTCTCCTTCACACCCCTTCGTGAGCTCTCTGTCCTTCTCACTCAAGCGCCACATCCACCCAGCACGCAGACTCACCCTTTCCTGCTCGTAGCGAAGTGGTCCTGCCTCAACATCTTCTACCTCCATCTCTCCATCCTGCCTCTTCTCCTTATTGCCAAATTTTGGAGTGCTCCAAACTCTTCATCCTTCCAAGACAAATGAGCCTTCACTCTGACACTTCATTTAAATATGGTGACACCATCCGTTCAGCACCATGGCCACCATCCACCAGAGAGCATCTGCCCCACCCAAGGTAGTCGTGGGTCCTATGGACTCTTCCCTTTCATCCACTCCTTTCCTCACCCATTGTCACCTCCACCTGCCCTCGCTGTCTTCCTCACAATGGAACACTCACAACCCACACCTTTGAATTGGGGGGGGCGGGGGGGACAAGGGACTCTTATTTGTCCTCCTCCTCTTCCTCATAATTACAAAAGGTAATAAAAAGGTACTGAAAGTGAGGTTTTGCTTTCTTCCACTACTGACTCAAAGAAGACATCCTGTCTTCAAAAACAAAAGTAGACTTTATTTTCGTTTTTTAATCATTTCTTCTATATTCATTAGCATGGAATCTTCTGTAAAAAAAAAAAAAGTAGACTTTAAAAATTCATTTGTACCTTTAGAAACACAGGAGATTAGGGTTGAAATCGTTTGAAATTTATTTTATTTTTTTCTATTCTATTTTACTTAATTACTTTTGAGGGGAGGGGAGGGGGCACAAGAGGGGGAGGGGCAGAGAGAGAGGGAGACACAGAATCCAGAGCAGGCTCCAGGCTCTGAGCTGCCAGCACAGAGCCCGACGCGGGGCTCGAACCCACGAACCGTGAGATCATGGCCTGAGCTGAAGTTGGACGCTTAACCTACTGAACCCCCAGGTGTCCCCGAAGTTTATTTTCTTTTATCTCGAGGTTGCTGCTCTACAAATAAGCAAGTTTGTGAATATGGTTTTCATTGATTCTTGACTGAAGCATACCTTAAACTGTATTTGTTAAGGCTCTTTTGAAATTGCATTTAAGAAAAATAAAGGAAGGCCCTAGAAGTCTGTATGTGCAAGCACAACACACACATTCATGCCCTTATATGAGCATGTAGGTACTTGTAAGTTCACTCGTCTTCTCAATCCTGGGGAAAGATCCAAAAACCTGCGGAATGAAGTTTAGGGAGAAGATCTAAGCCCATCTTCAGCTACCAAGAGTCTCTCTTGGTCTTCTGAGTCTGAACTATTGCCCTAATTAACCTACTTCTCTTTCTGCTTCCAAAAGCCACTCGTCTTGAAGCAGGCTGAGTGAGTGTAGCCAGAAGTAGGCTCCAGCAAGAACGGCTCCAGATCCTTTTACCTTCCCCTCCAGGTGGTGGTCGATGCCCTGGTGGGCGCCATCCCCTCCATCATGAACGTCCTGCTCGTCTGCCTCATCTTCTGGCTCATCTTCAGCATCATGGGCGTGAACTTCTTTGCTGGGAAGTTTGGGCGGTGCGTCAACAAAACCAATGAATACCTTTCTCTTGTGCCTCCGTCTATCGTGAACAACATGTCTGACTGTAAAAATCAGAACCACACTGGCAGCTTCTTCTGGGTCAACATGAAGGTCAACTTTGATAATGTTGCAATGGGTTACCTCGCGCTTCTGCAGGTGGTGAGTCCCGAGACCGACCTTGTTTCTTCCTCTGGCTGCTTGAAAATGTGGAGGGTCTGGGGTCTTCCAGAAGATGCTATGTGGAGACTTTGCAAGGGGTAGCACTCAGTGTGAGCTGAGGCCACTCCCCACTCCTACAGACTAGTGCGAGGCTAAAGGGCCTCACCACTTAGTCCAATGTCAGAGTGGGGCAACCGGACAAGCGTGGGGTGGCAGACGAGAACAAAGGGGTGAACCTGCAGTGGCGCTGGATCGGTCAGCTGATGACCTAGGGTTCACTACGTATACAAGATAGACACGATATAGCCCCCCGCTCAGTCTTCTACTGCATATCCCCTCCTAGATGGTAATAAGTTATATTCCATGTCTATTGTAATGATAGAAAATGCTGGTGGTGATGAGAGGCAAACACATCTACACTTCCATTCGTTCATGCATTCACACCTTGCCTTCATCTTCCGGTTCACTCAGTCCTCCATTCAGCCAAGTGTTGATGCAGTTACTTGCTTGTCACACAGTTACCCACACCTTCCCGCATGCCACTGTTTGTCCATGCACTTGTTTGACAAACAACCCCTGAGTAGCTGTGGTGTGCCAGGCACTGTGTTAGCCCTGGTACTCACGGGGAATTGGCTCCAGGGGACCCCTGCTCTATGAGAAAAACCGACAAATAAGTGAATCAAAACAGAGTTCAGTGTAGACGATGGGCAGACACTGAGTGGCCTCTGCTCCTTGTTTCCAGGCAACCTTTAAAGGCTGGATGGACATCATGTACGCAGCTGTTGATGCCCGAGATGTGAGTCAGCCTGCTATGTGTGCTTCCCGCCCCTCCGTGCATCCCCCTCACACCAGCCTATTTGAAATGGACTGAGGGTGGCCTTGGTACCAGAAGAGGGAGTCCCCCAACAGCCTGGCCCTGGCCCTCCCCGGAGCACTGTCCAGCTGGCCCGCTATTGAATGTTTAAGCCAACTTCACCTGTTCCCCTACCAGGCACACTACCCAGGCTTTCGAAGCTCTTCTGCTCACCATTGAGGAAAGTCTCAGACCCCACTCCAGGACCGTGTAGGAGGGCACTCGTGGGCAGAGGCAGCAAGGTGGTGACTAGAGCAAGGGTACTGTCACACCAGCCAGGTGGAGGAGACGGGTGCTGCTGGGGAAAGACCAGTTGCTGCTGCGGCAGACAGTGCCGATGCCCTGCGCCAGATCCCCTCAGCCCGCCTCTTGAGTTCACTTGCTACATTTCTGATTCTCTACCTGAGACTTGACTTCCTTCGGTGCCTTATGGCTTGCTCAGCAGCCCTTCCCCCCACGGGTGGGGTTGGAGTGTCCACAGGGGCAACCCTCGCAGGGAAGTTTTGGGAGTCTGTGGGCAAATGTTCCAGCTTCACTGGCCCTTAGAGGCACAATTCTGAGGTGTGTTCCACACAGTTTATTGGCGAAGCCCAACAGGTGAAGTGCCAGTTGCCCCCCAGAGATGGTCTGCTTAACGACACCCCCTTCATCAGCTTTTCTCCTGCTTAACCCCCCCACTCCTGCTTCCTGGGGTCACCTCCCGAATGGCCACCCACACTCATGTCCTTGTCTCAGGGAGGAACACAAACAGACCCCCACCTGCTCTCCGTGCCTCACTTTGTCTGTTCACAGGTGAACCTGCAGCCCAAGTGGGAGGACAATGTGTACATGTACCTGTACTTCGTCATCTTCATCATTTTCGGTGGCTTCTTCACGCTCAATCTCTTTGTTGGGGTCATAATTGACAACTTCAATCAACAGAAAAAAAAGATAAGTGGGGCTCAGGTGTTTTTGCAGTGGTGGTGAATCTTCCTCTCCTTGTGCCCTGGCCTCATGACTACAGCCAACGCTATTCACAGCCCTCCTGTCTGACCGGGAGCCCAATTTTTGGCCTTTAACACCACCCCCACCTTTGCACCCTGAACACAGCGCTCACCTCTGCTCCTGCCTGAGCCCCCACCCTCTCTCCCAGAGTGCCAGGGTCTTCCCAGCTAAAACCAGGCGTGTTGGGTATGTCCCAGGTGACCCTTGGGAAATATCAACAGGGAAAGAAATATCAACGGGCAGCACTTGCTGCCTCTGTCTGGGGCTATGACCCCCCCCAGAGCAATCAATCCAGGAGGCCTCAGGAAGGTCCAGAGCTTCAGTACTGGCGGAATCCAATCTCCTTGGGACGGGGAGGAAGACACTTGCCTCCACGGATGCTGGCTCTGATGAATAGGAACCCAATCCCAGATAACCTCTCATATTTACATTAAAATATGAGGGCATTAAAAGTATAAAATGCTTTCTTGCTACCCTCCATTAAGCCTTTCATTTAACCCCCTCCATTCCTTTGCGGTAGAGAGAGCACCACTTTAGACGTATGTAAGCCAAGATCCAAAGAAGGGTCACATTGGCTAAGTCACATAGCACAAGAGCCTGGCATTGTTTGTGGCAAAGTACAAACCCGAGCTCGCATTCGCTACTCAGCTATTCACTAGATGGCTGACCCTGGCAATGTTAAAAACTTCTCTGAGCCTCAGCTTTCTCGTCTATCCAATGGAGTTAATAGTACCTACGCAAGGATTCTGGTAAGAGGTTAAGTAAAACCCTGTGCAAGAAGCACCTAGTTTAGGGCTGAGCTGTTGCACTGTTAATGTAATTTAGAATCCATGTCTAGTGGCACAGGCATGCTGCCTACAGGAAGTCCTCAACTAGAGTTCTGGGGATAAAAAGTGGGGCCCCTCTCTGTCCCAGAGGGGCTCAGCAAGATGGCTGTGAAGGGCTGGCCGGTGTCATCAGCACCCTAGAGGGTTTTGAGACCAGTCGAGCAATCCCTTCTCCCATTTTCAGATGAGGAAGCTGGGGCCTTGACAGGGAGCTGTCCGTGTTAGATGATAGAATGAGAAAAGCCAGTGATCAAATTGGGGGAGAACTGTGTTTGCTGACTCCTTGCCCCGGGTCTTCAGCGTTCCCGAGTGCTCCCAACCTCCAGCCCCTGCCCCCAGCCCCGCTGAGATGTTTCTCCCCAGAAACCTTCTGTGTCCACAAATTCTCTAAAATCTCTGAAATCCCACAGACCTCCACATATCTCAGCCCACATCGCCATCATTTGCAGTGACTGGTTCACACAAACATGCTATTGAAATGGGAAGATTTCAATTACGTCAGGAAGTGAAAGGTGAGGGGTTGAAATGAAGGAGGTCCAGAGGGTCCTTAAAGAAAGTCCAAAACTCAAGGAGGAAGGCATTTCCAATGGTGGAATTTAACTGTAACTGTGGAGGACAACACAAATGGCAGGGCCTTAAAAGAACCAATGAAGAATTCTCCAAGGACCCTTGGATACATCAGTAACTATCCTCAGCTCCTCTTCAGAAAGGGGTTAAGTGGCTGGGTCTCAGGGTCTTTGCTCCAGAAGGCCCTGAGGGAACGTCTTGCCCCTGGCAGGAAATGTGATTCTAGAAGCCCAGTGGATTTGACTGTAATGAGCAGGCTAGATTTAAGGCTCAGGTTCAAACTGATATTTACCTTTTCCTTGGGTTCTACCCTCAAATACTCCCTACCCTCTGTCGAAACAAACCTCTGGGTTCTTGCAGAAGAGAAACAGACTTTGGTCCAGAGATTCGGGCAGGCAGTCAGAGCCGGGGCTCAGGCCTACCCACTCTGTCACTTGTTTGTGGCTCCCAGGCAGGAAGGACACTGCTTGATTCTGGCCTTGACGTGTCTTTCTGCAGAAAAGGGAGGAGGTGGACATGTGCTTCTTCTCCAGCCTGCATTAATTTGCTTTTCCTGAAATTTTTCATTGCTGTCATAACAGTGGTGTGTGTTATCCCCTCTCATACTTAGGGGGCCAGGACATCTTCATGACAGAGGAGCAGAAGAAGTACTACAACGCCATGAAGAAGCTGGGCTCCAAGAAGCCCCAGAAGCCCATCCCTCGGCCCCTGGTGAGCCCCAGAGCTTCCCTCCAGCACAGTGTGTCTGGGAATCCAGCTGACAGCCTGTGCTTGTGCTGGGTAGGGGCTGGCCAGTGCTCTCTGTGAAGGATCTGGGTTGAGTTTGGGGTTAAGGTAATGAGAGCTCCAAGACCCAAGGAATGAGAAGTCTGAAAGAAGCAACGTGGTCTGCTGGAGTGAATATACAGTTATTCCAAGTTGACATGTTTTAAGGAACCACTTAGTTCCCCAACCAGTTTAGGGTTCAATCACAAGACTGGGAACTGGCTAGGCTAACTGATAGCAGAGGTGGTTAAAGCCCTGAGATGAAGTGTTTGTGTGGCTATGCATCATGATCTAGCCTCCATACATAAATCTCCAGCCTCACTCTACATTCCACCCCATGCCTATAGTAGACAGAGAGGAAATAGCCAAAACCCAACTCCGTGGGCCCCAGTCATGGTCATGGTCAAGTGGCACAATAGGAATAAAAAGTTGTGTTTACACTAACCAAAACTTAGAGCCATACTTCACTTTTATTCTTTATTCACAAGGACCCTAAGAGACATGCCATTTTATTTCTCCATTAAATGCAATACCCAAACCATACATGCTATCACCTAAGCTCTTCTCAGTCCTCCACCAGAAGACAGAAAATGTCAAAACTCTACTTGGCATCTGTTGAGAGTGGATGAACAGGTCTGGGAGTGGGAGTATTGCTATGTTGGAAATGTACAACTGAGCTTCTTCCAAGAATTTCTGAGCCATCCACTCCAGTGAATGGAATTGGCATCTTGTCCCTTTACTTAACCTTTCTGTGGTTAAGATGCAGTATTTGTGGAGAAAACTACAGGTGCTGTATAGAGCACAATGCCATTAGCCCTTCCCCCCGCAGCAAGGCAAAATCTAAGAACCTGCAACAAAGGAGCAGACCTTCCCTAAAATTAGGGAGACATACATTCTGTTGGCCACAGCATTAGGATTTCTAAATCAGGCCATGGGGTTTGCATAAGTTGCTAAAAACTTCATGAGCACATAGCCTTGAAAACATTTACAGGAGGAAAAAAAATGCTATGGTTTTTGGTTATACTTTACTTGGAAACAGTGGTCACAAATGTATCACTATACTCAATTCTGATAAGAAGGTTATAATGGGGGTGCCTGGGTGGCTTAGTTCGTTGAACATCTGACTCTTGATTTTGGCTCAGGTCATGATCCCAGGGCCGTGGAATTGAGCCCTGTGTCAGGCTCTACACTGAGCATGGAGCCTGCTTGATATTCTCTCTCTTCTTCTGCCTCTCTCCCCTGCTCATGCTCTCTCTCTAATAAATATAAAAAATAAAAAGAAGTGATACAGTGAGGGGTGATAGGACGTTCAAACCTCTGTAGGGGCAGAGATTTCCTTCCAAATCCCCCATAAGATCAAGATGACTGGGGTGGAATGAGCCTAAGGGACAGTCCTTAAGGCTCAGGAGTATCCCTCTGTCAGTCAGTTCAATGGGCAGGAACAGGCTCAGAATTAAAAGATGTAGGTAAATGGCTGAGCCCAACCAATCAGCATCAAGTGAACGGAGAAGGATCCTGAGACTTACAGATAAGAAAGCAATTGAGTCCCTGCTGGCCTTCACTGGTGGCTGGACTGATGCTGAATCCACATTTGAACCAGACACTAAGGAGTCTGTGCTAGAGACATCCCTTGGCAAAATCATGTTGGTACCTTGCCCTATACACTGCTCAATCTCTCTATAACATCTCAGCTTCTCCCCTTTATCAACCAATCCCATAGGCCACCATAGCTTCCTCCTGTCAAGGAGGACAGTTTCCCTGGGATAGGATGAACTGAATTTCAAAAAAGGACCCTGGAGAGGACACTATCTTAATACAAAAATAGGAACCTAATGTTAAAATTCCAGGCACGACAATAAGAGTGTAAGACAATGGTTGGGCAGGGAGGCCTACAATGAAATCACCATTTCTCCTGCTTAAGCCATAACCAAGACCCTCCGAGGTTGGCATGCAGGGAAGCCCTCCACAGGGATAAGGCAAGTGAGACATCACAGCCCACCTGTATTTCTGAGACTCGTCATCCATTTGGATGGGAAGGGGGTGTACTACTAATGAACTATCAACACTGTCTTAGCTTTAGTGGAGGAACATGGCTCTCTCCTTAATACTCTGTTCCAAGCACAGCCAACATTGTTTTCCTTTTGTTCCCCTTACCATAGCTGAGGCAAGTCTGGAACATTCAAATAAGACTTTGAAATCTTAGAGGTCCCAAAGAGAAGCATCTCTGCTGCTTAGCAGAGCAGGGGCCCAAGCGGCAACTGCATATGGCTGCTCCCCAGGGCCCACTAGCCTTGCCCTGTCCTAGCTCCTGGCTGGCATCCAATATGGCAGAAAAAATTTTGGCATTCACCACCCAGTGGGACAAGCATGATCATCTGCCCTCCTCAAAGGCCAGACCCAAGCAAAAAGAGAAATTCCCACTCCCACCTAAGACTCACCTTCCCAGATCCAGCTCTCTTTTCACTGGAATGCTCACCTTCTTGCCTTAGTAGTTCCAATAGGTTGAGCTGGTCAGCTGGTCAGATAAAAGCTGAACATTGACACAGTAGTTCTGCCCCACACGCATATGGGTGCCATTTCACAGCAAGGCCGGTGCAGGATACACACACACACACACACACACACACACACGCACACACACACACCTCTTCACTACTGGCAAAGCTCAAGTTCTAAATTTTATGCTCTATCCATAGCAAAGACTAAGACTTCCACAAGACTGGGAAATTTTATTCTATAACATTCCCTGCTATAGAAATTACTAAACACAGGTTTCATATACTCCACTTTATAGGAAAATCATATCATCAGTCATCCACTTCATCACCTCTGAGAACACTGAGGGTTGCAAAGAAGTTGTCCCTGCCCACTGGCTAAGCCAACAGCAGCAAGCCACTCCATTCCCCAGCATACAAATATCTGGGGCAAACTCAATGCCCACACCTTAGTAATGCTGTCACCGGCTCTGTTCAATTACAAGGTGTGTAGTCATAATTAGGCCTTTATTTTTCTTGCCATTTCCAGTGATAAAATGTAAGTTATTCGTGGCTCTGCAATCCTCCCCTCACTCCAGGAAAGACATGGACCAGCAGTTACACCCAAATCCAGGTCTACTTGGGTCTGATCCTTTACTCCAACCCCACAGAGTTGCAATCCCTCCCCACCAGGAAGTAGAAAACAAGACCCAGCCTCTGTCACAGCCCTTCTTCCCCTTGTCTGATTTGCAGCTTCTGTGAGCTCCCTGGTGAGACTCATGACAGGGTCCTCTCTGCCTCCACTCATGCAGAGCCCCAAACACAGTGCACATTCAGTAAGTGCCTATTATACACAATAAAGTGGCCTTCTAATTTTATTTGAGATGTGGGTAATTCAGAGCTATCCATTCATCTATTTATTGAGGATCTATTGCATGCCAGGTACTCTGCAGACGCTAGGGATAGGGAAGTGAGCAAGATAGATGAAGTCTCTGTATGTCAGAGACCACAGTCCTGTGACAAGGGAAACAACTAGGGAAAATCACACACATACCAATTCACAGGCTGGAGAGGTGGCTAAGAGAGAAAGAAGAGGGGGAAGAGTCCTGCCTAGGACTGAGCCTTGAGGTGCTCTAACATCTGTGGGTTGCATAAAGAAGACTCAGAACAGAGCAGCCAGAAAGGCAAGAAAAGAACCAGGAAAGTAAGGCATGATGAAAACCAGGAAAACATAGTTTCAAGGTGGCATGTGTGGCAAGCAATGCTGAACAGGTGCCCATGGACTTACATGATGGAAGTCGTTGGTGATCTGAATGAGAACCATCTCAGTGGCAGCTTGGGGTCAAAAGTTATGTTGGAGTGAACTGAGGAGTGAGTGGGAACCAGTGATTGCACAACATCCCTTCAAGAATATAGCTGTAAAAGTAAAGGGGAGGAGTAGGGTGGTAGCTGGAGGGAGATGTAAGGTTCAGGAACATTTTTTTTTAAGCTAGGAACAAGTAGGTCATTAGAGATTTAACTAAGGAACCAAGACGTAGTAGACCAAAGAGGCCATGTCTGACCAGAAGCCTCACTCCTCAGTAATGAAGCCAAAAGACCAGGAGGTTGGTAAGTGTCAGCAACGAAGAAGAGGTGAAGGTGGGCTATGTAGATGACACAAGCTTCAGAGGAGGAAGGATTTTGCAAGATGCAGGAGGAGCAAAGTTCTGGAAGATAGAATGAGGAAAGATAAGGACCCCAGGCCCGTCCCTTTGCCTTGGGGTACCTGGGGTGAGGGAGAATGAGCAGCCACTGCGTGTGCAGTTCTTTGTTTGTTTCTTTGTTTGTTTTTGAGAAAGAGAAAGCATGAGTGAGGAGGGCCAGAGAGAGAGGGAGAGAGAATCCCAAGCAAGCTCTGCACTAACAGTGTGGAGCCCAATGCTGTGCTTGAACCCATGAATCATGAGATCGTGACCTGAGCTGAATTCAAGAGTTGGACACTCCATCACCTGTGCCATCCAGGTACTCTTAGTCTGCAGTTCTTGAATTCATGCTACGCAGGCACTATGGGAGCACAGCGTTAAACAAGACATGGCCCCATCCTCAAATTGCTCACTGTCTAGCAGAAAAGAAGAGAAGCACACAGGAAATTCTAGAACTTGAGACTGACTACAAAGGCTATGAGAGGAAAGATGTGATTAGGGAGATCTCCCTGGAGGAAGTGGGGCTTAAAACAATGGACCACTCCAGACTATTGGGATTTAGATAGCCAAGAGAAGGGATGGGAAGGACTTGGCAAATGAGCACCAGCAAGGACAAAGTTCCTGATTTCTTCAAAGGGGTGAGAAAGGTAACAAGGACTTGAATTGAGGCACTGAGGTAGAATCAACTAAGGAAAAGATTTTGGAAGGAGAAAGGACAGGACTTGGCTTCTCTTTGGATGTGGAGTGTGAGGAAGACAAAAGAGGCGGACTTTAGGAAGCCATCTGTGGAGAGCACAGCCTCTTTAGATGCCTCGCGTATGTTGGCCAGTAAAGGCCCTGAGGTACCATCTCTTGTTTTCTCAGAACAAGTACCAGGGCTTTGTCTTTGACGTTGTGACCAGACAAGCTTTCGACATTGTCATCATGGTCCTCATCTGCCTCAATATGATCACCATGATGGTGGAGACCGATGACCAGAGCGAAGAAAAGACAAAAATCCTCAACAAAATCAACCAATTCTTTGTGGCTGTCTTCACGGGAGAGTGCGTCATGAAGATGTTCGCCTTGCGGCAGTACTACTTCACCAACGGCTGGAACGTGTTTGACTTCATTGTCGTGGTCCTCTCCATTGGGAGTAAGTGGGCTCACAGCTGGCGGGGAAGCCCAGGCTCTGCTTGGGGTTGTTCGGGCTGGTTTGTTTTTTTCAAAACCAACAGACTTTTCTGATACACATTATGTATTATAGGAGCCCAATATTTTCTGCTTTCCAAGAGTTGCAGGTTTAAAGTGTCCCTGGGCCTCTCAGTGAAATGGAGTTTCCAGTGGCCTTCTCCATGCTGTCATGAAGTGTTTTTAGGCACCTACTGTGTGCATAGCCTATTGCATCAGCTTTGGGGGCTATTAGGGATAATCACTCCTCCAGAAAAAATAAGATGATGGAGTTTCCAGTGGGCCTTATCTTGATGGCCTTCAAAGCAAAGGTGGTGTGATTTGAGGTGAGTCATTATATACTTTCTGGAAAAGGAGGTGGCTGCCAGAAGAGTGGGAAATATAAGTGTTCAAAGGAGATTCCTAAGTCAAGGATCTGGAATTAAATCTCTATAAAACTGTCCACTTAGGGAGTATGAGTGATAGAAAAGTCAAAGGATCAATGCCAAGAGATCTATGCTCTTAGGGCCTACTCTGGGCACTGAATGATAGGCCCAGTTTTGGGGGGCCAATGAGTGTTCAGAGAAAAATTAACAAAGTCAGAGGCTAAAGTGGGTAATGGAGCCACCATAGCTGAGTGCTCGCTGACATCTGAGTACTGGGATGGGTCCCCTGGACCTTCACAACAGCTCTCTGAAGGAGTGAGTTCTTATCCTCATTTTATACATTAAAAATTGAACCTCACAGATTAAGAAAATGGTACACGATCACACAGTTTGTAAAGGGCAGAGCTGAATTTAGTCCAGGCTAATGTTCTTTTTGTTGTTGTTAATTTTTTATTGTTTATTTTGAAGAGATACAGCATGAGTGGGGGAGGGGCAGAGAGAGAAGAAGACACAGAATCTGAAACAGGATCTAGGCTCCGAGCTGTCAGTGCAGACCCAAATGAACCCATGAAATGCGAGATCATGACCTGAGCCAAGATCAGATGCTTAACTAACTGAGCCATCAGGCGCCCCAGACCAGGCTAATGTTCTTCTAATGAACTAGCTGCTTTCCAACAACAACCAAGAGAATGTCCCTGGCCTTCTTGTGGTTTAGGCCAAGTTTGACCCTACAAAGCCCAAATCCCAGTGTACCAGCTTTACTTTGCATTATAAATATATCCTGACCTGTTAGATCATGACCTGCTTACTTTTCATGTCAGGGAGTAACTGTGGATTTCATTTTCCATTGATTTACCATCAAAAGCTAACAGCATCTAAATACAACTTGGCAGCATTTAATCAATCTCCCCACACCGGTGCTGAAACACAGCCTTGGGTTGTGTTTATTTGTCGGTGAGTTTATATTTTTTGTGTGTGTTTTGTTTTGTTTTCCTGCTGCTACTGTTTTTGTGGGAGGTTTGTTTTGTTTGTTTGCTTTCCCAAAGTGAGAAATTCTAAAGGTCATTTTGATTTTACAGTGGAGAAAAGAGCTTGCTTATGTGAGTTCCCATATCAATACTATAGAAATAAAATATACTCAAAGTACTCCAATTTATGATGAGGACACCTTGACTGCCAGTTCCTATGACCTACACAGCAACACCATCCACTGGTGAGAAATCAGGCAAAGAGGCAACTAGAAAACTAGTTAAAGGACCCACCGCTCCATCCTTCTGCCCCCTTCTCTCTCTTTCTTGCTTCCCAACAGCAAGAAATGTATTGAGTACCTAATTGCTACAAGTACGAAGACTCTTTATCCCTTGAAGTACTAGATTATATAGAAACATAATATACCCCACACTGTGGAAAAATATCCCAGTTAACCTGGCTTTAAGAGAGGGGCTTTCATAAAGCTTTTATAACACAATATTATAATTCCTTCCCAAATCTCTTCCCATTTCCTGGCTCCACCCAACACAATACTATGACCACCCATATTCATACAAAAAAAAGCAAGTAGGGGACAAAGGTCAAGGGACCCCTGGCAGAGAAAGAGAGAGAGAGACAGAGAGAGAGAGAGAGAGAGAGAGAGAGAGAGCTTGCCACCACAGCCCTCACCATTTGTCCTAAGAGTTTTCACATCCTGTCTGACCTAAAGGCCTCGCCTAATCCTTGCTGGGTCCTGTGTCCCCTAGATCAAGCTTCACAAATCTTCAAGTTAGATATCATATAGGGAGACATATACATTCTTCCTCTTTCTAGCTTTGTTCATAACTATGAGTGGGTGGGAGGGCTATAACTGACCCTAAACAAGCCTATCTCCAGGCCCTAACATAGAGTTCAAACACAGCTGGAAATGAAAGAGACAAATACAAGCCATTATGTAGACAGCTGGCCATTCAAAGCCATTCTGCTTTAGCTGTCAGCAAGTTGCCCGACTCCTCAAGCCCCCTTATAATTAACACCAGGCTATGTACAATTATCCACAGGACCATGTGCCAGGAACTAAGTCAATCTTCACAGTAGGAGATGGAGAGATGAATCACAGGGGACCCTGGCCTTCACAGAGCACAGGACAGGGTGGAGGAAAAGGCATATCCCAAGGCTGAATTCTCAAGGAAGAGTAGGGTCTGTGTCATAGACAGAGATGGACAAGGACTGGTATGTGTGGAATACGGTGTCATCACCTCCAGCTAAACTAGGCTGCAGGAGATAGGGCTTTGGGCATGGAGGCTGACTGGGAAGATGACATTCTGGGTGGAAGGAAAGAAAGATAAGAACATGGTGAGAAGGGTGGGACTTACTTCAGAGACAAGAGATGTATGCAGTGAGCAGGTACTGAGCCCCTGCATTATGCCAATCACCGTTCAATGCTCAGGAGGCCCAGAGGACTTGAATACAGATCCTCACATGGAGGTCCATACAGAGCAGAGACAGGAGAGTGTGGCTGCAGCCAGCTTTGTCACAGCTCAGGCTTGCAAGTACTAATCCGATCATTTCCCCTCTTCTAAAGGCCTGGTGTTTTCAGCGATTCTTACCTCACTTGAAACTCACTTCCCCCCGACACTACTCCGAGTCATCCGCCTGGCCCGAATCGGCCGCATCCTCAGGCTGATCCGAGGGGCCAAGGGCATCCGCACGCTGCTCTTTGCCCTCATGATGTCCCTGCCTGCCCTCTTCAACATAGGGCTGCTGCTCTTCCTCGTCATGTTCATCTACTCCATCTTCGGCATGGCCAGCTTCCCCCATGTTAGGTGGGAGGCCGGCATCGACGACATGTTCAACTTCCAGACCTTCGCCAGCAGCATGCTGTGCCTCTTCCAGATCACCACGTCGGCGGGCTGGGACGGCCTCCTCAGCCCCATCCTCAACACGGGCCCCCCCTACTGCGACCCCAATCTGCCCAACAGCAACGGCTCCCGGGGGAACTGTGGGAGCCCAGCCGTGGGCATCCTCTTCTTCACCACCTACATCATCATCTCCTTCCTCATCGTGGTCAACATGTACATCGCAGTGATTCTAGAGAACTTCAATGTGGCCACACAGGAGAGCACCGAGCCCCTGAGCGAGGACGACTTTGACATGTTTTATGAGACCTGGGAGAAGTTTGACCCAGAAGCCACTCAGTTTATTACCTTTTCTGCCCTCTCAGACTTTGCAGACACCCTCTCTGGCCCCCTGAGAATCCCAAAACCCAATCAGAATATCTTAATCCAGATGGACCTGCCCCTGGTCCCTGGAGATAAGATCCACTGTTTGGACATTCTTTTTGCCTTTACTAAGAATGTTCTGGGAGAATCTGGGGAATTGGATTCTCTGAAGGCAAATATCGAAGAGAAGTTTATGGCAACCAATGTTTCAAAAGCATCCTATGAACCAATAGCAACCACCCTCCGGTGGAAGCAAGAAGACATTTCAGCTACTGTCATTCAAAAAGCCTATCGGAGCTACGTGCTGCACCGCTCCAAGACGGTCTCCAACCCTCCAGCTGTGCCCAGAGCTGAGGAGGAGGCTGTGTCACTCCCAGATGAAGGCTTTGTTGGATTCGTGGCAAGCGAAAACTGTGCATTCCCAGACAAATCTGAAAGTGCATCCGCTGCTTCTTTCCCACCATCTTATGACAGTGTCACCAGAGGCCTTAGTAATCAAGTCAGCATGAGCACATCTAGCTCAATGCAGAATGAAGATGAAGCTACCGGTAAGAAAGCAACTGCCCCTGGGCCCTAGTGAGGACACTCTGGCACGGACCTAATCAGTTCTGATATGACCTTCTGCTCTGTGATAACTTTCCCACTACAGGTGGCACCCAGCTACCACTTCACCAATGCATGCCACCGGTCAGTGTCAGAACTGGGCAGAGAATGCAATTGGTGCCCACCTTTGCAGAGGCCCTCATACACCCACGGGAGTCAGAAGCCAAGAGCATCTCCACTGTGACTACCCTTTTGAATTTCAGTATCAGATGACGTTTTCTCTTACTTTCCAGAAAATGTCCCTGGTCCTTTTATTTTAACCGTGACCAGAGCTTACACTTACTGTGACAAACTTCTCAGGACCAGAACTTCCAAAGATGTATGGCAAGGATGTTGCTGAAGGTCCAAGGCAGTCCTCTGTGAAGCAACACATGGAGATGGACAATGCTATTTAGGATTCTGCATGACTGCATGTTGAGAGTTGCCAGACAATTGTTCCTGCCCAGGGTAACATCTGTGGTCTGTGTCATGACAGGCCTTTCAGATATCCATTAAAATTAATATTTTTAAAGGTATATGAAGACCAATGTTCTATCTTATGGCATCATTTAAAAAAATTCTATGATACTAACATGCGTCATAAACCATATCTTCACTTTCGGGTTTCCTGATATGATTTTGAGCTGGAATCTGGATGGGGCAGGAAGTAACACTGTCCTGAAAGTTTGTTCTAATCCCAAACACTCCACCAGTTGCCGTGCTACCTGCACCACACTCCTTCCCCTCTGAACCTCAGTTTCCCCTCTTGTAAAATTGGTGGAAGGTGGGAGACAAAATGGATACCCTCTATGGCCCTTGTACTTCCTGCTACAGGACTCAGTCACACTCCGTTCCAATTAAACGAGGAAAACACTCTCTCCTGAAGCTGCAATGGCCAGACTTTTCTGCTGTGTGGCTCAGGAGGTGGCTTTCCGATACATTCCAAAACCTGTTTCACATCCCATAGTCAGACCTTAAGAGGGAAGGTTTTCACATTTCCCTTGGGCCAAGACTCCATTATAAGTATAATCAAAAGAAAAGGGACATTTTGAAAAAGATGATCTGAGAGATAAAAGGTATGGTCACTGTTCTCTGAAATTTGTCCTACAAATGTTAAGTAACTGTCATATGACAGACATGCTCTAACTACAAGAGATAATGGCAACTAAGCCTCAAACGATTAATTGGACTTAAGCAGTGAGTGAAGAAAGGGTTGTCAGAAGATAATATTCAGACCAAAGAATGTGAAGGGTCTTAAGATGAAGGTGAGGAATAGGGGCGCCTGGGTGGCTTAGTCGGTTAAGCGTCCGACTTTCGCTTAGGTCATGATCTCGCGGTTCGTGGGTTCGAGCCCCGCGTCGGGCTCTGTGCTGACTGCCAGCTCAGAGCCTGGAGCCTGTTTCAGTCTGTGACTCCCTCTCTCTCTNGCCTGTTTCAGTCTGTGACTCCCTCTCTCTGACCCTCCCCTGCTCACACTGTCTCTCTCTCTCTCCTAGAAATAAATAAAAATATTAAAAAAAAAAATAAAAATAAAAAAAATAAACTTTAAAAAAAAAAAATTAAAAAAAAAAAAAAAAGATGAAGGTGAGGAAGGAGCTCATGTGACAACATAGGATATAAAGGATCTTAATCACAGCCATGATCTATTAGCCCTGGGATGTTTCCTGTCACAATAACAAGGATCAGGTCAATTTGTTGATATACACATTTAATCCCTTCTTGAGATTTCCCACTTATATAATTACAAAGCCTGGAGACTAGGCCTCCATACTTGCCTCATGGATACAGATTTTCTGAGGCCTTGATCTCCTTTCTCTGTCACTGTTGGCCCGTCAGAGGCCAAAGTGGCTTTCAAGATGCTTGTTGGGGGTTGCCGGCACCTACCGATGGAGGTTAATGAGGTAATGATGGAATAGCGGAGGGCATGGGCTGTCCCAGTACAGATCAGATGTTCGCTGGGTGTGTGGTTTGTATCTGAAGGGTGGTTCAACAAAATGGCTCTTCCTCCCTGGTTTCTCTGAACCAGGGAGCACAGATGTTGATGGTGCCACTTCTTCAACATCTAAATCCCATGAATTCAGTTAAAATGCCATCTAAGACAACTGGATGGACAGAGAACTTGGGGAATGGTTTATGTTCATATGTTATGTGGAAGAATTAAATGTACCCAATCAACAGACTAGTTTTATTAAGTAGATGATACTATTCTCAAAGTATCCATTTTTTGCCCCAGGCTGTGAGTTGAATTGTTCCCCACCCCCACCCTTGAAAAAGACATGTTGAAGTTTTAACCCATGGAACCTGCAAACATGGCCTTATTTGGAAATAGAGTCTTTGTAGATATAATCAAATTAAGATGCAGTAATAATGGATTTAAGTGGGTCCTTATGCAATGATGAATATCTTTAAAACATGAGGGAAATTTGGATATAGACACTCAGAGAGGAGAATGCCATGTGAAAACACACACACACACACACACACACACACACACACGCCTTATGAAGACAGAGGCAGAAATTAGAGTGACGTGGCCACAAGCCAAGAAATGCCAAGTATTACTGGTAACCACCAAAAGCTAGAAAATGACATAACATAGCAGTGAGAAAAAGATGACCTTCCTACAAATGGCATTAGGACAATTGTATCTTCATGAGAAATGAAACAAAATTGGATCCCTACCTAAAACTGTATTTAAAAATCAATTTCACGTATACCAAAATGTGAAAGGCAAATCTATAAAATGTTTAGAAGATAATAAAGGAAAATAACTACATGACCACGGAATAAAGAAAAGACTTATATGTTTGGCTACATTAAAATTTAGGACATCAGGTCATTAAAATAGATATTAAAAAAGTGAACAGGCTGTGGTGCCTGACTGGCATAATGGGAAGAGCGTACAACTCTTTTTTTTTTTTTTTATGTTGATTTATTTTTGAGACAGAGAGAGACAGAGCTTGAGGCAGGGAGGGGCAGAGAGAGAGGGAGACACAGAATCTGAAGCAGGCTCCAGGCTCTGAGCTGGCTGTCAGTGCAGAGTCTGATGCAGGGCTTGAACCCACAAACCGTGAGCTCATGACCTGAGCTGAAGTCGAACGCTTAACCGACTGAGCCACCCAGGTACCCCGTACAACTCTTAGTCTCAGCGTCATGAGTTCAGGCCCCACGTTGGGTGTAGAGATTACTTAAATAAATAAAAAACTTTTTTAAAAAAGAGCAAAAACACAAAGTATAGAGTGGAAAAAATATTTAAAACACTTAGATCCAATAAAAATCTAATGTTCAGAGGAGACTTCCATTAATTTCTACAAATCAATACAAAATAGACAACACTGTAGAAAACTGGCAAGAGACTTAAAAACATACTTCATGAAAGAAGAAATCTGAATAACTGAGAAACATTAGGGTGCACAACCTAATTAGTAATCAGGGAAATGCAAATTAAAACCATAGCGAAATACCATTTATCAGATCTGCCAAGCTTTTAGAGTCTAACAAATATCAAGTGTTGGCAAAGATGTCAAGCAACAAGAACTGCACCTCTAGAAAGTAATTAAATTGGCACAACCGTTCTGAAAAGGTTTAACTTTGCCCGAAGAGTTGAAGATATACCCATCACTCAGGTTTCCCGCCCTACAGTATGAAACCCTGACTTTTTAGTCCATTAAACGTACAAGCGTTTGCAACTGGGTCTTTGCCATCGTTCTAATTCACCACCTAGGTGGTTCTCTTTGAGTGTCGCCTTGAGTGTTAAGATAAACATATGTAGCTAATGTTCTTTTCTGTGTGTATGTTAAAGCTCATCATCTAAAAAACATAATGGTTTCGTTTAGATTCTCCTCCTTCTTCACAGAAGTAATTACTATCTGCTACTCTGAATTGTGGTGTTTCTATCTTGGACTTGGATGATCTGAGCTGAGTTATAAAAGAAGGAGTAGGAGTCCCTTACAGGCTTAGCTTGTTTTGTGTGTGTCACTTTATGGCACTTCACAAACGCTGGTGTTTGGGGTTGGGTTTGTGTGTGTGTGTGTGTGTGTGTGTGTGTGTGTGTGTGTGTTTGTTTTTACAAATTGAAGGTCTGTGGTAACCCTGCATCAAGCAATCTATTGGTGCCATTTTTCCAACAGCTTTTTCTCACTTCATGTCTCTATGTCACATTTTGGCTTTTCTCGTGACATGTTCAACTTTCTCATTGTTATTATCTGTGTTATGGTGATCCTATTCAGTAATCATCAATGCTACTTTGTAATTGTTTTGGGTGTCACCAACCGTGCCCATAGAAGACAGCAAACTTGATCAATGTGTGTGTTCTGACTACTCCGCCGACTGGCTCTTCCCCCATCTCTCTCCTCCCCCAACAACAATATTGAAACTCAGCCGCTCAGTAACACTTCAGTGGCTTCTGAGTGTTCACACGTCTCTCACCTTAAGTCAAAAGCATGATTAAGCCTAGGGAGGAAGGCATGTTGAAAGCTCAGATGAGCTGAAAGCTAGGCCTCTGGCATGAAAAAGTTAGTCAACTTGTGACTGCAAAGGAAAAATTCTTGAAGGATTTTAAAAGTGCTATTTTGGTGAACATAGGAATGATAAGAGAGCAAAATAGATTTATTGCTGATATGGAGAAAGTTTTATTGGTCTGGACAAAAGATCAAAGCAGCCACAACATTCCCTCGAGCCAAAGCCTCCTCCAGAGCAAGGCCCTAACTCTCTTCGATTCTAGGAAGGCTGAGAGAGATGAGGAAGCTGCAAAAGTTTGAAGCTCGCGAAGGTTGGTTCATGAGGTTTAAGGGGGGAAGCCATCTGCATAACATCAGAATGCAAGGTGAAGCCGCAGGTGATCCAGAAGATCTAGCAAGATACTTAATGAAGGTGGCTACACTAAACAGCAGATTTTCAATGTAGACAAAATAGCCTTCTACTGGAAGAAGATGCCACTTAGCAAGAGTGCTGACTTCCATGGCAAGAGAAGAGAAGTCAGTGCCTGGCCTCGAAGGACAGAGTGACCCTTATTAGAGGTTAATGCAACTGGTGATATTAAGTTGAAACCAATGCTTATTTACTATCCAAAAATGCGAGGGCCCCCAGGAATGGTGCTCAATCTACTCTGCCTGAGCTCGTAAATGGAACAAGAAGCTTGGGTGACAGCACATCTACTTACAACACAGTTTACCGACTATCTGAAGCCTCTTGTTGAGACCTACTGTGAAGAAAAAAAGATTCCTTTCAAAGTATTACTGCTCCAGTGACAATGCACCTCGTCACCCAAGAGCTCTGGTGGAGATGGACAATGAGATTAATGTTGTTTTCATGCCTGCTAACACAATATCCATTCTTCAGCCCATGGGTCAAGGAATGATTTCATCTTTCAAGTCTTATTATTTAAGAAATACATTTCAGGGCACCTGGGTGGCTCAACCAGTTGAGCGTCTGACCTCAGGTCATGATCTCACAGTTCATGAATTCAAGCCCCGCATCGGGCTCGCTGCTGTCAGCACAGAGACTGCTTTGGATCCTCTGTAACCCCTTCCTCATCCCCTTCCTCCCTCGCTTTAAAAAAAAAAGAATGAAATACATTTCACAAGGCTATAGCTGCCGTAGACAGTGATTCCTGTGATGGATCCAGGCAAAGTAAATTTAAAACCTTCTGGATAGGATTTACCATTCTAGATGCCATTAGGAACATTTGTGATTCATGAGAAGAGGTTAAAACATTAACATTAACAGGAATGTTGAATCCTGGAAGAAGTTGATTCCAGCCCTTATGGATGACTTTGAGGGATTCAAGACTTCAGCAGAGGATGTACTTGCATATGCGGTGGAAATAGCCAGAGAACTAGAATTAGAAGTGGAGCCTGAAGACAGGGCTGAATTGCTGCAATTTCATGATACAACTTGAACGAGTGAGGAGTTGCTTGTTGTGGATGAGCAATGAAAGCAGTTTCTTGAGATGGAATCTACTCCTGGTGAAGATGCTGTGCAGATTGTTGAAATGATAGCAAAGGATTTAAACTATGACATTAACTTAGTTGATAAAGCAGCAGCAAGATTTGAGAACACTGACTTCAATTTTGAAAGAAATTCCACTGTGGATAAAATGCTATCAAACAGTAACACATGCTACGGAGAAACCATTCATGAAAGAAAGTCAATCCATGCAGCAAATGCCATTGTTGTCTTATTTTAAGAAACCACTGGGGCACCTGGGTGGCTCAGTTGGTTAGGCGTCCAACTCTTGGTATCAGCTCAGGTTACAATCCCAAGGTCGTGGGATTGAGCCCTGCATCAGTGTGGAGCCTACCTGGGATCCTCTCTCTTTCCCTCCATTCCTTTACCCCACCCGTACTCTCTCTCTCTCACTCTCTCTCTCTCTCTCTCTCCCTTTCTTTCTCTAAAATATAAAAAAAAATGAAAGAAATCACCATAATCACCCCAGCCTTCAGCAACCATCACCCTGAGCAGTAAATGGCCATCAACATTATGGCAAGGTCCTCCATCAGCAAAAAGATGACTCACTGAAAACTAGAATGAAAAGTCAAACTTTCACTTTTCACAGACGACATGATACACTACATAGAAAAACCGACAGACTCCACCATAAGCCTACTAGAGCTGATCCATGAATTCAGCAAAGTTGCAGGGTACAAAATCAACGTACAGAAATCGGTTGCATTTTTATACACCAACAATGAAGCAACAGAAAGAGAAATCAAGAAATGGATCCCATTCACAATTGCACAAAAAAAAAAACATAAAATACCTACGAATAAACCTAACCAAAGATATAAGAGACCTGTATGATGAAAACTATAGAAAACTTATGAAAGAAATTGAAGAAGACACAAAGAAATGGAAAAACATTCCATGCTCATGGATTGGAAGAATAAAAAAAATAAAAAAAAAATAAAAACCAAAAAAAAAAAAAAAATAAAAAAAAAAACAAAAAAAAATAAAACAAAAAAAATCTCAAAACTAGAACAAACTATCCTAAAATTTGTATGGAGCCACAAAAGACCCCAAATTGCCAAAGTAATATTGAAGAAGAAAACCGAAATGGGAGGCATCACCATCCCAGACTTTAGCCTCTACTACAAAGCTGTCATCATCAAGACAGTATGGTATTGGCACAAAAACAGACACATAGACCAATGGAATAGAATTGAGAACTCAGAATTGGACCCAAAAGTATACAGGCAACTAATCTTTGACAAAGCAGGAAAGAGTATCCAATGGAAAAAAGACAGCCTCTTTAACAGATGGTGCTGGGAGAACTGGACAGCAACATGCAGAAGAAGAATGAAATTAGATCATTTTCTCACACCATACACAAAAATAAACTCAAAATGGATAAAGGACCTGAACGTGAGACAGGAAACCATCAACACCCTAGAGGAGAAAGCAGGAAACAACCTGCTTGACCTCCACTGCAGCAATTTATTACTTGACACATCCCCAAAGGCAAGGGAATCAAGAGCAAAAATAAACTATTGGGACCTCATCAAAATTAAAAGCTGCACAGCAAAGGAAACAATCCATAAAACTAATAGGCAACTGACAGAATGGGAAAAGATAGTTGCAAATGACATATCAGATAAAGGGCTAGTATCCAAAATCTATAAGGAACTCACCAAACTCCACACCTGAAAAAAAAAACAATCCAGTGAAGACATGGGCAGAAGACATGAACAGACACTTCCCCAAAGAGGACATCCAGATGGCCAACAGCCACATGAAACGATGCTCAGCATCCCTCCTCATCAGGGAAATACAAATCAAAACCACACTGAGATACCACCTCACGCCAGTCAGAGTGGCTAAAATGAGCAAATCAGAGGACTCTAGATGCTGGCGAGGATGTGGAGAAACGGGCACCCTCCTACACTGTTGGTGGGAATGTAAACTGGTACAGCCCCTCTGGAAAACAATGTGGAGGTTCCTCAAAAAATTAACAATAGAACTCCCCTATGACCCAGGAATAACACTCCTAGGAATTTACCCAAGGGATACAGGAGTGCTGATGCATAAGGGCACATGGACCCCAATGTTCATAGCAGCACTCTCAACAATAGCCAAAACATGGAAAGAGCCTAAGTGTCCATCAACAGATGAATGGATCAAGAAGATGTGGTTTATGGGGCACCTGGGTGACTCAGTCGGTTAAGCGTCTGACTTCGGCTCAGGTCATGATCTCGTGGTTTGTGGGTTTGAGCTACGCGTTGGGCTCTGTGCTGACAGTTTAGAGCCTGGAGCCTGTCTTCTGATTCTGTGTCTCCCTCTCTCTCTGACCCTCCCCTGCTCATGCTCTCTTTAGAAAAAAAAAAAAGAAGAAGGAGAAGAAGATGTGGTTTATCTATACGATGGAATACTACATGGCAATGAGAAAGAATGACATCTGGCCTTGTGTAGCAACATGGATGGAACTAGAGGGTGTTATGCTGAGCGAAATAAGTCAGGCAGAGAAGGACAGATACCATGTGTTTTCACTTATAAGTGGATCAGGAGAAACTTAACAGAGGATCATGGGGGAGGAGAAGGGGCAAAAAAATAGTGGGGAAGAGACTCTTGAATGCTGAGAACAAACTGAGGGTTGATGGGGGGGAGTGGAAGGGGGGTGATGGGCATGGAGGAGGGCACTTGTGGGGATGAGCACTGGGTGTTATATGGAAACCAACTTGACAATAAACTATTAAAAAAAAGAAAGCTAGAATGATGGTTAGCCTTTTTTAGCAACAAAGTAATTTTTAATTAAGGTATGTACGTTTTTAAAACATAATCCCATTGCACACTTAATAGACTACAATATAGTGTAAACATAAGTTTTATATGCACTGGGAAACCAAAAAATTAATCTGACTCACTTTATTACAATATTCACTTTATTGTGATGGTCTGAAACCAAACCTGTAACGTCTCTGAGGTATGACTGTAATGGGTAATAAAAAAGGAAATTGTAGAGAAAATGAATAGCAAATGCAGAAGACAAAGGAGATGTGCAAGAAGGTGAATAGTTTGAGCAAATGTAACCAAACTAGCTTGAGCCAAGCCCAGCAGGAAATGAGGGCGTGATATGATCACAATGGGGACAGAATTGTGCAACTCTCTGAATTCTTTTGGATGGTACCACGGGTGACATTAAAACACTTACTAGCCTGTGTGACACAGGGCACCAACCAGGACTGGCCATATTGCTAAAGCAGCCTTCTGGAGGCCCCTGTTGTGCCAGGTACTAACCCTTCAGCTGTCGTATCAAGGAAAAGTCTAGAGAAAGGTCCCAAAAGAAGGGCCAGGGCAGCCAGGGAAGGGGTGGGGAGCACTTGAGGCAGCAGCTATTTACCAATAGGTGCAGAAATGTTTTGTTACACTCATGCATACTGGTAGAATATTATCAACCCTGGTTACAAGTGATAGAAATCCAACCCAAATTAGTTTATGGGGATAAAAAAACATTTTCATCTACCAAACAGGAAGCCAAGCCTTTGGATTCAGACCGACCTGGGTCCAGGAGTTCAAATGATGCAACAGGATATTATCTCTCTCCTTCCGGATTCTGCTTTCTTCTGTATTGGCTCCGTCCTCAACAATCTCTCTCCATGTAGTGGCAAAATGTTACCCTGCAAGTCCTTTACATCTATGACCTCAGAAGGGAAATGACTCCTTCACAATAATTCCAGCAAAATTCCCATGGAGGTATGTCATTGGCCAATGTCATGTCCCATCCCTTTCCCTAAGCAAACACTGTCCAGGCATGCAACTCATTGACCATGACTGGATCATGTGCTCACCCTGGGAGCCACAGCTGAGCTGGGAGCAGTTCCCAAATAGAAAAGTTATGTGGCCATAAGAAGAGAGAATGTATGATGAACAGGATTAAACAATAGCTCCCACCCTGTCCACCCCTGAACTGCCCAACATCAGCATGCGTTCTTCTTTCCAGACATGCAGTGTCAAAAACGCCTTCCTAACATAATGCAGCCATCCCACGTGTAACTGCACTCCCCCTCTTTCCAAAGAAAAGCAGCCCAGAGCCTTGTCCTATTAATGCATCCAGCTTCAACTGAAGTCTATTTGAATAATAGGAGATCAGCAAATCCTGACAACTTTACTTCCAAAACATATTCAGGATTTGACCACTTCTTACCACCTTAACTACCGTCAACTTTATCCAAATCATCACCATCCCTCACAAGCGTTATTCCCATAGCCTCCCAATTGCCCCCCCCCCCATTTCTACTGTTATCCTGAACAGTCTATTCTCCCCAAACAGCAGCCAGGGTCAAAAAATCCAACCATGGCACCTATGCTGGTTTTCCGAGTAGACGTCATTACAATGGTTTTACATAATCCGGTTCTCACTCCTCATTCTCTGTGCTTCAGCCACACCGTCCTTCCTGCTCTTCCTTAAACACACCAGGCATGCTCTTGCCTTGGTAAAAAGGTCCTTGGAATTTGCTTTTCCCTCAGCCAGTATATCCACACGGCTCATTCTTACACTCTCTTCAGTTCTTCCCTGACCACCTGTCAAATTACCAGCTATAATCCATAGCGCTCAGCACCCTCCTGGATATCATATATGTACTTGCTCACCGTCTGTCTTCCCCCCCGGAATGTAAGCTCTGTGGGAGAAAGGACTCTACCTACTTTGCTCACTGATAGATCCCCTGGACCTAGAATGGTGTCAAAGTAGATTCACAACATTTGGAAAATGAGTGACATGCTTTCTTCTTGATCAGTCCATAGCTAGCTTCTCATGGCCCACCGCCCAAAGGTTAGTCATCTGATATACAATAATATAAGAGAAACATGTTATCCCTCTTCAGAAAAGTAGAAACCACATCCAAAAGTACAAGCTCACAGTATACCTTGAAGCATGTTCTCCCAGTTCTGACAGTGGAGGGATTTCCTGGTTCTATTTCTAGGAGAATTCCTCACCCACTGTCCTACTGTGTCATAAGAAGGAGCATTGGAAGGAGACTTCTAAGGAATGGGCAGCTTATTGCACTTTCCATGACATCAGTGTACTACAGAAATTGTCTTCAGGTTTGAGCATTCATGAGGCGCCATTTGCCTGGACTGAAGTGCCTCTGACAATACAAACCCCTTAAAACACTGCTATGACTTCCATCTTTTGCATTTTACCAACTCAGTAGTTTTTGTTGGGTTATGGTCCTTCAGTCTAAACTTTGGATTGGATACCACTGCTCCCCACCACCACTGCCATGTGCAGTCCTCAGCTGAATGGCCTTCTTCCTAGTCTCACCCAGCCACTGCACACAGATATTGAAAAACGATTGTCGTGGGTGTGGAGGCACATCTCATCTGCCACTTCCCAGTCTGTATCGCACTGGGCAGCTCTAAAAGTTGGAGTCGTGTCTCCTTTGCTCTCTAGGGAGTGCAGGGGCAGGGTCATTCAGGGGGCGAGATGTGGGAAAGGGTGTCAGGCTTCTCCCAGCTTCCATTCTTTCCCTCATCTCTATGTTTCCGATCACTGGTATGCTGGTAAATGTTTAACAACTAGCTCTTTAAAGGGAGTAATCTCTGATTTGTAGCACTTTCTGATATATCTGGTATAAATACTCCCACTATGGCCCGTGTCAAGATACCAACATGACATCCCTGAAGGCAGAACTGGGAAGAGGTGTGCGCAGTTGACCTGAGGCAGTATGAACTGGCTCCAGCACACAGCAGTTTCCAACCCCCCTGCCCTTTCTCTAGCAATATTAGCCTCGGACAGAAATTTGTCTTTCCACTCTCCAAAATCTAAGACTCTAAGACCTTAGGTTACTAGTCATAGCCAGAAAAGGCCTCCCTTTCTGCTTTCACGTGGGCCAGTTGAGGCGAAGTTTGTCTTTCTTTATGTGCCTCTAGCAAGCCTGCAGGAAGGAGCCCGTGTCTTTCCAAATCCTAGCGTTTTTCTATGCAGTCCCTTAAACTCTTGCTGCAAAGGGCAGTTGATCTGAGTCTCCACATACAATATGGTGTAGTTAAAAGCATAACAGAAACTTCCAAATTCAGATCTGGTCATAAGAGAGTCTCAGTATCCTACCACATCTCAACCTGGCCAATGCCACACTTTGAGGTATATTAATAGTAACACTCATCTCCAGGTATCAGTTTCTATGTCAGAATTACTTGGTTACAAGCAACAGACATCAATTCCAACATCAAACAAATTTCCTGGAGGGCCACAGAGTAGCTCAGAATGGAAGTAAATGCTTAACCAGGTCTGGATAGATTTCTGGGCAATAGACACCTAAAGACAATCTCTTCAGGAGGTCAACACCAATCAGTTCCAGTCTTTTTCCTGTGGCTGTCCAGTCAGGGATTTGAGTGGCCCAGCACCAGCAAGGGAGGGGAAGAGCACTTTGATTGACAGCTCCAAAAGCCGGAAGTCAATTACCTCCTCCCGCCCCCATCCCCCCAACCCCCATCCCCCCCACGCCCCCACCCCCGCTCCTGAAATGCACACACACCAAAAACAAGTTAAGGCACCCTTACCAAATAGGAAGAAGGTTGCTGGGCAGGCAAAAATGCCCGATGAAGGCTCAAGTTAGTTGGATTTGTGTTTTCTAGAAATCCCTTTGGCTACAGTGATAAACCACGGGGAAGCTGAAGTTGGGGGCAGAGAGACTGGGGGGAGGCTGTGCCAAATGGGAACCTGAACTGTGGATTTTGGGGTCTCTCAAACAAATTAACTAAAGTCGCTAAGTACGCTCAGATAAAACCCCCAACCACGGACTAGGATGTCAGCTCCCATCTTCATCCGTGGTGACAAGTCCAAGTCCTTTTCCTCCAGACAAATAGTTCCCAGAACCTAAATATCAGCAGTGCCCTCTGTCTCCAGAAAATCACTCATACATTCCCTGAGGCAGAAATATGAAGTGTGTTCTCTTCAGGGACCCCAAACGAATCATCAGGAGTTGAGGCAGAGAAAGGCAGGGTTTGCCTGTGGACAGCAAATCTATACCAAGAACATTCATGTCTACTGTTGACTCTTTGAAACACCGATTCTGACAACAGAGCCAACAGCAACAACAAAACTCGGTCTGTATGACTCACTGCACAAAGATAACGCACGCTAAAGGGGTATGCATGAGGGGCACCCTTTTCTTTCCTGACCAGAACTAAATTATTAGCTATGTGGCTGCTCCTGCTTGCAGATTCACTTACATTATAAAGCAATATAAAGGCATGTGTCTGTGCCTGTTGAATAATGATGCTTCCTGTAGTTAGAACAGGAAGCCCCAGAATCACTTGGAAGCTGAAAATGTCTGCAAATGAGCCACACAAAAACACGCATCTCATCAGGCAAGCAGTATGGTGCTCTGGACTGAGCTCTGGAAGAGAGGGCCGAGGACTCCAATTTGATTTCAGGCCTTCCCTTGCTCATATGGCACAACCGCTCTGAACAACTTTCCTTGTCTGTACAATGGGAATAAAGAGTTCTGCCTCAGGATCTACCAAGTGAGTCTGAAGGGGATAAAAATGTCCTCTCTGCCCACTGAGAGAAGCAGAAAAATAACAGAGGAGCAAATCAGAGAACCCATCCTGCCACAATGTGCCCCAGGGTAGTTCACAGAAAGGGCAATGCTGTGACCCCTCCCCATTGAGTGTAGGCATTTGGGGGGGGGGGGGGACGCTGTACTTCACGTGCAGAAGAACATCTACCACATACAGGTTCCTCCCTGGACACATTCAGCACTCTGACCGGTTCACAGACTGGAGGGCAGCCCCTCCAAAATCCATCTGGGGTGGGGGGCCATGCTTGGATCCTACCATTGTGACCCTAGAGCAGGCGCTTACTACACACTACACAACAGTCCTTGCCTCATCTGACTTTGAATACAACCATGCAGCTTTCTTGTCTCAGGGTTTTCTCCAAAGTCACTGAGCTTTTTCTGTGCACAGGCACAGCAGCCCAGATGTGCAGAGAGAAGGGAGATGTTGACAGCCTTGAGCACAACTCTCAACCAGTGCCAGACAATAGTTGGGAGACAAGTAAATACCCAACCTCCTAGGCCTCAGAGGGACATTTCCAAGTCAGGTTGATCAGAGAAGCCCTAGAAAGTCTGAGCTCTGGTCGTAGGGCCAGCTTTTCACAAACCTGAGAGTAAGTGCCCCCTTAATTTTTGTGCATTAGGTGACTCTCTCAACTCACCCAACCCCCTGCCCTGCCCAGCTGCCTACAGCACTACCCAGCTTTTATGGGAGCTTCTCCCTTCCTTAGCTCTTTCTGCTTCTTCACTTTGGCCTCCTCGAATCACATCCCAAATACTACCTGCCACCAAATCTTTGTCTCAGCTCCTGATTTGAGGAATCCCAAATGAAGATAAACTCCCAGATACCCTATGGTTCAGAATTAAGAAACTGATTTCTCATACTGTCCACATACCCCTTACACCATCCGCAGGCTTGTTACGTATGGTTCCTGGATAAAGGGCTGCAGGAAGGGCATCGCTTCCCCTCGGTTACGTTAGGCACATGCAGGGTCCTACCCAGAAGTGATGATGTCATCTCCCCATCCTAGCTTCCTGCCCATAATCAATCCCCCTGCTTCTGATTGATGGCACAGGTGAAGCTCCTCTCCCACTCTCTCAAAGCACTACTGAGGATTTGGTTTTGGTGGTAACTGCCCTAGGACCAAGCAGATCCTTGCCTCCCCTTCAAAACTGTTCTGTGATGAATAAAATGTTCATGACAAGCTCAAGCTTTGGTTTCTCAGTGCATCTTGTAAACTGACAAGATTCTTGACAAGTTCACAACCACCTATGGGCCCCCTTTTCCACCATTATATTGTATTGGGCTGCTTGGAATTCCACAATTTGCAACAAGACCCTCCAGATTGGGACTTTACCCAGAAACTGCCATTTCCCGACACACGGCATTAAGGCACATGGTTCATGCTAAGTGGCCATCAGTTAACAAGCAGCTTGGTTTGTACCACTCAGCAGAGGACTATGGGAGAAACTTCCTGGTTTCCCCCTTCGTTGTCCACTCCATAAAAGAAGTCAATGAGCATCTGAAGCTGTCTCCTGAACACCAAAAAGTAAGAAGCCAAACTTGCTCCTTCATTCCAGCGGCATCATATGTGTAGACTGTGATGTCCAACTAACCCACCCACCATCCTGCCTTTGAGCAGAGCCTGCACTGTGTTCTACAAAGCTTCAATCTCTGAATACGGATCTCCTTGAGGATAATAACACTTTCAGATGTCATTCTCCTGCTAGTTGAAACATTTCCTATAGCAACTAGTTCTCGAATCTCTCCCTGGATCTCTCTCATAAAGACTGTAACCAAGACAAACCTCTCTTACACGGTGGTGGGGAGACGACTCTTGTGTCACTCTCGTTCCTCCAAGAGCTAAGATCAAGCCATAACTAGACGTGCAAGAGATTTATTGAGGAAGACCCTTATGAAGAATAAAAGAGAGGGGGCAGGAGTCTGCAGGAAGAGCCTCAGACTGTGATACAAGTCTGATGTTGTGGAAGGAGGAAGGGGAGGAAGTAAGACTGGACAGGAAGTGCCACAGAGAGCGGTGCAGCTGTGAGCGTTGGCGGGGAGTAAGGCTGCCCAGTGGAGGCCTACTTGTTGGGCAAGAATGGCCTAACTCTGGTTCCCCGACCGTCTTCAGTCGTTGGTGGGAGCAGCACAGAAACAGCAGAGCTTCTACCTAAACCTGCAGTAGAGCCTGAAGGTGCCACAGCTGGAGCTCAGCAGAGCAGATGTCCAGCGATGGATTGTCTAGGAGCCTTTATCCATGCTGGGCCAGAAAAGGTGTTTTCTAGTTAGACTAGCAACACCTCGCACCAAGTTCCCACAGTCCTCGGGGGTTGCCTTCAGTACCCCTGAGCAGGGTTGGTGAAGCACAGCCCCATTCAGGAAGCCCCGACCCAACACTTCTGGCCTTTCACAGTGTGCTGAGTACTCAGAGAGCAGCTTGCCCGCTCCCCTCCTGCAGGGTGTGCTTTTCCCTCTAGTACCGTCTACCAGGCTGGAACCACAGTGAGGCAAGCCAGGTGTCCTGAGCACAGACTTTAAGGAAGGGCTCATTCTCAAGTGTCGAACTTGGCCTTGCATTAAGCTGAGAGTGAGTGCATCCTGGCACCTGTGTTGCCTCACCCTCGTCCTGACCTGACGGCCAGTGCTTCTGATCCATCCACCGAACTCTGGGTGTCATCAGCGGTGAGTCTGCGGTTATCGCTCACCGTTGGCCAATGTCGTGGCCTCTGGCTCACCTCTCCCTGTCCTGTTCCTGTTTTCAGTCCCAGAGTGATTCGTCCAATACACAGGTTTCTCAGGCCCAGCAATGACATCCCGCACCCTATATCCACCACCCACTGGGCCGGCTGTATTCTGCCCCTCCCCATCACTCATAGGAACACCAGTCTCCTAATTTTGTCAGCCCCCCCCGCCCCCGGCACACTCACCTTATTATTTCCACGGAAACAATTCTCCCAGTCCCGTAGGTGTTCTGCAGGTCTTCGAGTTTCCTTCGCTTCCATTCTATCCTTACCTACTTTGATCTAGCTTTATGCTCACATTTTTGTGAACACTTTCAAATCTTTTGCCACTTTCTACATGTCTGGTAAAACCTTGAACTGCTCCAGTTAAACCCAAATTCTACCCTCGCTGCTCCTCCTCCAGATAATTGCTGGTATCATTTCAATTTCATGAGCACAAACTTTAGACGGGTTCTGAATACTGTCCAGTGATCTCATTGCATTTCCCCGAAAAGTTCCTTTTCCTTCCCACCAAAATGATATTTTTGTGCCTCTTTCTCTCTTCTCAAATCTCCGACCCTCCCAGCCCCTGCCTTCTTCCCCTCCTTCATTCTCAGTTGCTGCCCCCAACTTTTACTTCCTTATTCAGTGACACAACTTCATTTGTATCATTCACTCTCCCTTAAATTTTATATGGGTTGGAAGTCGCAACAGTTCTGAATGAAATCTTGATTTGTCCCATAACTTTTCTGATTACTTTTGTGTAATAAGAAGTCCATTGATCACTTTAAGTCCCGAAATACAGTTGATTTGGTATTTAGAATCTTGGTCCCATGTCATAGCCAAGGTATCTAACTTCATTCAGAGTTCTGGCTACTCCCCCTCGCTTAAGCTGCGGCTTGCTGCACAAACTGCCCCTGGGGAGGGGGTGCTGATTGGTTCCTCACTCACTTGCTTCTCCGTCTCCTGTAGATGCTGTGTCTCACTCTTACAGGGCTTGGGATTAGAGCGACGAGAGGAGTGGAGAATCCTCTACTCTCTGAGCCTGGGCGATGTTTAAAGATGACTCTCTGCGAGCCTTTATGAGTCCATGTAAAGGCTTTCCTTCCTGGAGATCTCTCAGCTGCGTTCCCTTTGTTTGAGGTAATATGCTCTTCTCCAGCTCATCTGCCCACTCACTTCCTTCCACAGCCCCGAGAAACCCTGAGGTGGTCCACCTCCGGATCCTGTCTGTTCAGAGGCCGTGCTATTAGGTGATCTCTCTCTCTGTCTGTCTCAGAACTCATATCTGATGCCTGGGAACACACAAGGTCCTCTACCCGGACAAATCCCGGGATGGTATGTCTGTCACAACACAGCCACCCCTCCGTCAGCTTCTCTGTCAGCAGTGAGACAACCCGTCTTGAGCTGTTTAATGTCCCAGGCAGGAATCAAGCACTAGCCACTACATCTCCCAACCCCAGCGCTCTCAAAATGACTTCCTCCGAAGGTTCAGATCAAAGACGGGCACCTCACAAAACACCTCTCCAACGTACACTGTCTCTGCACCCTCCCCGTCAAAACCTCATCCTCAAGAAACCTTCCGCCTTTATCCTGACAACCGTACTTCTTCATCCCTCGGTGTGGGTGGAGTTTAAGTGTCATGTTACAATTTCTTCAGAAATTTGCATCTTGGTCTAGCACCTCACTTTAGCATGTCAGTTCTATTATATTTGGGTGTCTCAATCAACACTTCCGATTGAACATCCTGTTACACTTCATTGAAAGAATAAAGTTATCAGATACATTCCCACCAGCAAGTAATCAACTCAGCTCTCTGGGCATAGTCTCTGCATTCCCTGCTCTTAAAATGGAAAAAGAGAGTTTCAGCTCCAGTGAAATCATTTTGTGCTCCAATCACATCACACCCTCATCCAACCTATAGTTATCCCTTCTCGTTCATCATCAATGTTGTCATTCCAATCAGTCTTCCAGTATGTTCTATGTACCCCATGTTAAAACACACACACTCAGGGCACCTGGGTGGCTTAGTCGGTTAAGCATCTGACTTTCACTTAGGTCATGATCTCGCGGTTCGTGGGTTCGAGCCCCGCGTCGGGCTCTGTGCTGACTGCCAGCTCAGAGCCTGGAGGCTATTTCGGAGTCTGTGTCTCCCTCTCTCTCTGACCCTTCCCTGCTCACACTGTCTCTCTCTCTCTCCTAGAAATAAAATAAATAAATTAATAAATAAAGACTGTAACAAAAGATGAAGAAGGGCATTAAATATAATTAAGGGGTCTATCCATCAAGATCTAACAATTGTAAATATTTATGCCTCCAATGCAAACATCCAAATATATAAATCAACTAGTCACAAACATAAAGACACTCATTGATAATAATACCATAATAGTAGGGGACTTCAGCACCCCACTTACAGCAATGAATAGATCATCTAAGCAGAAAAGCAATAAGGAAACAATGGCTTTGAGTGACACACTGGGACACAAGGACTTAACAGATATATTCAGAACATTTCATCCTAAGACAACAGAATATACATTCTTCTCAAGTGCACATGGAACATTCTCCAGAATAGATCACATACTGGGTCACAAATCACCCCTCAACAAGTACAAAAAGATCAAGATCATACCATATGTATTTTCAGACCACAACTCTATGAAACTTGAAATCAACCACAAGAAAAATTTGGAAAGACCATGAATATTTGGAGGTTAAAGAAAATCCTACTAAAGGATGAATGGGTTAACCAAGAAATTAAAGAGGAAATTTAGAAAAAGTACATGGAAGCCAATGAAAATGAAAACATAACAGTCCAAAACCTTTGGGATGCAGCAAAGAGGGAAGCATATAGCAATCCAGGCCTTCATAAAAAAGAAAGACAGGTCTCAGATACGCAATCTAATCTGACACCTAAAGGAGCTGAAAAATGAACAGCAAATAAAGCTGAAAAACAACAGAATAAGGGAAATAATAAAGATTAGAGCAGAAATCAATGATATCAAAATTTTAAAAAAGTAGAACAGATCAATGAAACAAAGAGCTGGTTCTTTGAAGAATTAACAAAATTTATAAACCCCTAGGCAGACTGATCAAAAAGAAAATGATTTGAATAAATAAAATCACAAATAAAAGAGGAGAGACCACAACCAACACAACAGAAATACAAACAATAATAAAAAAAAATCATCGGCAATTTTAGGCCAACAGATTGGCCAGTCTAGAAGAAATGGATAAACTCCTAGAAACAGACAAGCTACCAAAACTGAAATAGGAAGAAATAGAAAATTTGAACAGACTCATAGTCAAGAAATTTTCAGAGACTTATAATTCAAAGAAATTGAATCAATAATCAAAAATCCCCCAACAAACAAGAAACCAGGTAGGGATGGCTTCCCAGGGGAATTCTACCAAACATTTAAAAATAGTTAATACCTATTCTTTTGAAGATATTCCAAAAAAATTGAAATGGAAGGAAAACTTCCAAACTCATTCTATGAGACCAGTCATTACCTCGATTCCAAAAACAAGAGGAAGACCCCACTAAAAAGGAGAATTACACACCAATTTCCCTCATGAACATGGATGTAAAGATTCTCAACAAGGTACCAGCAAATCAAATTCATCAGTACATTAAAAGAATTATTCACCACGATCAAGTGGGATTTATTCTTGGGCTGCAGGGCTGGTTCAATATCTCCAAATCAATCAACATGATACATCACATTAATAAAAGAAAGGGTAAGAACCACATGATCCTCTCAGTTGATGCAAAAAAAAAAAAAAAAAAAAAACATTTGACAAAATACAGCATTGTTTCTTGGGAAAACCCTCATGAAGGTAGGGATAGAAGGAGCATATCTCAACATCATAAAGGCCATATATGAAAGACCCACACGTAATATCATCCACAATGGGGAAAAACTAAATGCTTCCCCCACAAGATCAGGAACATGACAGGAATGTCCACTTTCACCACTGTTGTTCACAATAGTACGACATCCTAACCTCAGTAAGTAGACAACAAAAAGAAATAAAAGGGAAACAAATTGGCAAGGAAGAAGTCAAACTTTCACTCTGTGCAGACAACGTGATACTCTATGTGGAAAACCCAAAAGACTCCAACAAAAAACTGCTAGAACTGATACACAAATTCAGCAAAGTTGCAGGATAGAAAATCAAATAACAGAAATCATTTGCATATCTATACACCAATAATGAAGCCGCAGAAAGAGAAATCAAAGAACTGATCCCATTTACAATTGCACCAAAAACCATAAGATACCTAGGAATAAATCTATCCAAAGACATAAAAGATTCATACACTGAAAACTATAGAAAGCTTATGAAAGAAATTGAAGAAGACCCAAAAAATGGAAAAACATTCCATGCTTATGGATTGGAAGAGCAAATATTATTAAAATGTCAATACTACACATTTAATGCAATTCCTATCAAAATAATACCAGCATTCTTCACAGAGCTAGAACAAACAATTATTTTTTATTTAAAAAAAATGTTTTAATTCTTTATTTATTTTTGAGAGAGAGACAGAGCACGAAGAGGGGAGGGGCATAGAGAGAGGGAGACACAGAATCTGAAGCAGCTCCAGGCTCCAAGCTGTCAGCACAGAGCCCAACACAGGGCTCGAACCCACGAACTGTGAGATCATGACCTGAGCTAAAGTCAGACACTTAACCGACTGAGCCACCCAGGTGCCCCTAGAACAAACAATTTTAAATTTGTATAAACCACAAAAGACCCTGAGTAACCAAAGTTATGTCGAGAAGGAAAACCGAAGCTGGAAGCATCACAATTCTGGATTTCGAACTGTATTACAAAGCCATAAGAATCAAGACAGACTGGTACTGTCACAAAACCAGACACATAGATCAATGGAACAGAGCAGAACAGAGAGCCCAGAAACAGACCCACAAACGTATGGTCCACTGATCTTCGACAAAGTAAGAAAGAATATCCCACGGAAAAAAGACAGTGTCTTCAGCAAATGGTGCCGGGAAAACTGGACAGCGACATGCAGAAGAATGAAACTGGATCCCTTCCTTACACCATATACAAAAAATAATTTCAAAATGGATAAAAGACCTAAACGCAAGACAGGAAACCACCAAAATCTTGCAGGAGAAAACAAGCAGCAATCTCTTTGACCTTGGCAGCAGCACCTTCTTACTAGACTTGTCTCCAGAGGCAAGGGAAACAGAGGCAAAAATGATCTATTGGAACCACATCAAGATAAAAAGCTTCTACACCGCAAAAGAACAAATCAACAAAATTAAAAGGCAGCCTACAGAATGGGAGAAGATGTTTGCAAATGACATATCAGATAAAGAACTTATCTATAAATAAATCTATAAAGAACTTCTCAAATTCAACACCCAAAAAAACAATCCAGTAAAGAAATGGGCAGAAGACATGAATAGACACTTTTCCAAAGAAGACATCCAGATGGCCGAGAGATACATGAAAAGATGCTCAACATCACTCATCATCAGGCAAATACAAATCAAAACCACGATGAGACACCACCTCACACCTGTCAGAACGACTAAAATTACCAACTCAGGAAACAACAGATGTTGGCGAGGATGCGGAGAAAGAGGAACTCTTTTGCACGCCTGGTGGGAATGCAAACTGGTGCGGCCTCTCTAGAAAACAGCATGGAGGTTCCTCAAAAAATTAAAAACAGAACTACCCTATGACCCAGCAATGTCCATCAACTGATGAATGCATAAAGAAGATGTGGTGTATACATATTGATGTATGTATACAAACACACACACACACACACACACACACACACTGGAATATTACTTGGTGATCGAAAAGAATGAAATCTCATTTGCAGCGATGTGGAAGGAACTAGAATGCATTATGTTAAGCAAAGTAAGTCAGTCAGAGAAAGACAAATATATGACTTCATTAATATATGGAATTTAAGAAACACAACAGATGAACATGGGAAGAGAAGGAAAAATAAGATAAAAACAGAGAGGGAGGCAAACCATAAGACTCTTAAATACAGAGAACAAATTTAGAGTTGCTGGAGGGCTGTTGGGAGGGGGATGGGCTAAATGGATGATGAGCATTAAGGAGGGCACTTACTGGGATGAGCACTGGGTGTCATATTTAAGTGCTGAATCACTAAACTCTTCTCCTGAAACTGTTACGACACTGTATGTTAACTAACTTGGATTTAAATATAAATAAATGAATAAAGGGGCCTGGGTGACTTAGTTGGTTGAGCATCTGACTTCCGGTCAGGTCATGATCTCTTGCTTCGAGCCCCGCGACAGGCTCTGTGCTGACAGCTCAGAGCCTGGAGCTGCTTCGGGTTCTGTCTCCCTCTCTTTTTTTTTTTTTTTTTTTTTTTTTTTTTTTTTTTTTTTTTTTTTTTTTTAGTGTTTTTTTTTTAATGTTTTTTTTATTTATTTCTAGGAGAGAGAGAGACAGTGTGAGCAGGGGAGGGTCAGAGAGAGAGGGAGTCACAGACTGAAACAGGCTCCAGGCTCTGAGCCGGCAGACAGCACAGAGCCAGACGCAGGGCTCGAAACCACGAAACACGAGATCATGACCTAAGCGAAAGTCGGACGCTTAACCGACTAAGCCACCCAGGCGCCCCTGTCTCCCTCTCTTAAAATTAGATAAACATTTTAAAAAATTTTTAAGTAAATAAATACTCAAATGATTAATGATGCTGAACACCTTTTCATGTTTTCATTTGTCATCTGTAAATCCTCTTTAGCAAAATATCTGTTCATGTCCTTTGTTCATTGTTTTTTTTTTCTGGTGTTTTTCAGTGTTGTTCAATGTTAGTCTGTTGAGATTTGAGAATTCTTTTTTATTTTTAGTTTTTTTTTTAATGTTTTATTTATTTCTAGGAGAGAGAGAGAGAGAGAGCGTGAGCAGGGGAGGGTCAGAGAGAGAGGGAGACACAGACTCTGAAACAGGCTCCAGGCTCTGAGCTGGCAGTCAGCACAGAGCCTGACGCAGGGCTCGAAACCACGAAACACGAGATCATGACCTAAGCGAAAGTTGGACGCTTAACTGACTAAGCCACCCAGGCACCCCGAGATTTGAGAATTCTATACATATTCTAGGCAGCAGTCCTTTGCCAGATATGTGGGGTTTGCAAATATTTTCTCCGTGACCATTAGTTTGTCTTTTCATCCTTTTAACAGGGTCTTTGGGGCTGCAAAAGTTTTAAATTTTGATGAGATGCAACTTGTCACGCTTTCCTTTTATGGATAATACATTTGTTGTCAAAATCTAAGACCTGAAATCCTACATATTTTTCTGTTTTTAGACCTACATTTGCATGTATGTGTGTGATCTATTTTGAGTTAATTTTGCAGTTTAGGTTCACATTTTTACCTGCAGATTTCCAATTGCCCCCAAAACCATGTGTTAAAAAGTCTTCCTGGAGTGCCTGGGTGGCTCAGTCACTTAAGCGTCTGCCTTCGGCTCAGGTCATGATCCCACGGTTCATGGGTTCAAGCCCCACATTGGGTTCTCTGCTTTCAGCACAGAGCCCACTTAGGATCCTCTGTCTCCTTCTCTCTCTGCTCTTCCTCCCTCCCTCAAAAATAAATACTTAGATAAATCATTTGGACATATTTGTATAGGTCTATTTCCGAGTTTTCTGTCCCATTTGGTTGATCCATGGATTTGTCTCTCTGCTCCTGCTACACTGCCTCAATCACTGCAACTATGCAGTGAGCCTTAGCATTGAGTAGAGGGATTCGACCCATTCCTTTTCTCAAAGTTATTTTAGCTATTCCAGGTCCTGGGCCTCTCCGCATAGAATTTAGAATAAGTTTGTCAATGTCTACAAACACTATTGCTGAGATTCTTTATAGGAATTGCACTCAATTTATAGATTAATTTGGCCAGAATTGACAGTTTAACCATTTTGAGTCTTACAATCCATGAATAAAGTACGTCTCTCGACTTATTTAGATCTCAAATTGTTTTAATCCATCATTTTGTAATTTTCAAGATGTAGGCCCTATACATGTTTTATTATGTTTATACCTGAGCACTCCATTTTTAGAGTAATTATCATAATATTGGGGTTTTAATTCCAGTCTCCAAGTGCTCTTTGTTAGTATATGGAAATATACTTGAAATTCATGCATGTGTGTATTGATCTTGTAGCCTGCCATCTTGCTTAACCCATTGATTAGTTCTAGGAGTTTATTTCTGTAGATTCCTTGAGATTTTCTACTAGACAATCATGTCACCTGCAAGCATGGACAGTTTGCTTTTTTCTCTCTACTCTGCAGGCTTTTTTACTTGGGGTGGGGGGGGGGCGGGTGCTGTGTTATTGCCTTATTGTACTGGCAAGGACTTCCAGTATTATGCTGAACAAGTTTGGTAACAGTGGACATCCTTGCCTTATTCTTAGTCTTGGAGGAAAAAGTATTTGGTCTTTCACCATTAAATAGATTAGCTGTAGGGTTTTTGGTAGATGCTCTCTATCAAGTTGAGGAAGTTCCCCTCTATTCCCAACCTGCTGAGAGGTTTTGTTTTGGGTTTTTTTTTTTTTTTTATCATGAATAGGTGTTAGATTTTGTCAAATGCTTTCTTCTGCATCAGTTGATAGGATCACAACATTTTTCTTTTTTAATGCCTGTTGGTATGGTGATCACATTAATTTATTTTCCAAGATTCAAATTATTTTTCACCCATCTTTGAATACCTGGAAAAAAATCACACTTGGCAATGGCGTATGATAATTTTTACACATTGTTGGACTAAATTGTTAAATTTTTTGAAGATTTTTGCAACTAAGCTCATAAGAGATATTGGTTTCTTCAGTTTTTGGTACTATTTTTGGTTTTGATATCGAAACAATACTAGCTTAATAAAATGAGTTGGGAAATGTTCTATTCTCTTTCATTTTATGAAAGATAGGTAACCATGATTCCTTTTTAAAAAAAATTTTTTTTTGCCATTTGGGGGCACCTGCTTAACAGTCAGTTAAGCATTTGATTCTTGGTTTAGGCTCAGATCATGATCTCATGGTTTGTGGGGTCAAGCCCCTCGTTGGACTCTGTGCTGACAATGTGAGGTCTGCTTGGGATTCTCTTTCTCTCCCTCTGCCCCTCCCCCCTTCTCATGCTCTCTCTCTCTCCAAAATAAATAAACATTTTATTTCAGAGAGAGAGAGAGAAAGAGACAGAGCATGAGCAAGGGAGGAGCAGAGAGCGAGGGAGACACAGAATCTCAAGCAGGCTCCAGGCTCTGAGCTGTCAGCACAGAGCTCAACATGGGGCTCAAACCCACAAACTGTGAGATCATGACCTGAGCTGAAGTCAGAAGTTCAACCGACTGAGCCTCCCAGGATCCCCTAAATAAATAAACTTTTAAAAAATTGCTATTTGGAGTTTCTCTTCTGTGGACTGCCTCTTTGTATTTTTGTCCACTTGACTCTTGCATTGTTTGTCTCCTAAATTTGTGAGAATTCTTTGTGTATTCCAGATATAGATTCATTATCTACTATATAAATTGAAAACATCTTCTCCTGGCCTATTTTCTCTCTTTCTAGTCTATTTAGAAATTAAGAGCAGCATACTATGGTGGTCATGTATATGGCTTCTGGCACATGACTGCCAAGGTTCAAGCCCTCCTTCTACTACTTACTAGGCCTATGACTTGGGACAAATGACATAAGCTGTCTGTGCCTTCATTTCCTCATTGGCAAAAGGCAGATAGCAACGGCACAGACCTCACAGCATTGTTTTATCCATAAACATGTGATAACTGAGAAGAGAGAGAGAGGGAAAGCGTGAGCAGGGGAGGGTCAGAGAGAGAGGGAGTCACAGACTGAAACAGGCTCCAGGCTCTGAGCTGGCAGTCAGCACAGAGCCCGACGCGGGGCTCAAACCCACGACCGCGAGATCACGACCTAAGCGAAAGTCGGACGCTCAACCGACTAAGCCACCCAGGCGCCCCAGGAAGAATCTTGATAACGCTCCCTCCCTAGTGCTGGCTGGGGAAGGGGCCAGCAGCCCCAACTCCACCCAGACCAGTCTTCCCTTATCACCCCTTAAAAACAAGGCTTTATTCTACAAGGGAAAGAACAATAAAACAAGAGCCTCCGAACACGGTGGAAACCCACTGTAGGTGGGAGAGGCAAAACAAACAAACACCAACAACTCTCTGGGGATGGGGGTGGAGACAGGAATATATGGGCAGGAACATTTTTAGAGGTTACATTCCCAAGACCCAGGTTCACATACCCTCCCAAGACTGAGGATAAGTCAATATATCAAAGAATGTTTCCCTTCCTGCCCGCACCACCATGCCAGCAAGTGCCCTATAAAAACAACAGTGGAATACAGCTGACAGCTTCAGGACACTGACCCCCTTGGAAGAGCAGAACAAAGGGAAGACCTAAGCCTGAAGAAAGCTTCAAACTCAGCCCAACCACTGATTAGACTGCCACCACCCCCTGCCACCTCCACCGGCCGATAGCCCAGCAAAAGGGAAAAAACGCTCGGCTGTGCCACTAGGAGTCAATGGTGCCTACATTTAATAAAGTTGAGATGATAGAACTTTCCTAACATAATATTAGGAAGTTCCCTAACATGAAATGTTGAAGTAGATTTATTGCGCGTGAGCTGCGTATCAGCCCTTTCCAATCTAACCCTCAAGATAGCCAAAGAGCCCTCCCTCCTCTAATGTATTGAAAAATACACTAATGACGGGGAAAGCAACATCTTTGAGAAGCTTTCTGGTGTCTGTCCCCTGCAATCCAGGTATAATGATGGCATATGCTATCAGTGACCCGGGTGCCTTGATTTCAGTGGAATGATGAAATTCCATAGTACTAAAGGCCAAATGGCAGTGCGTAACTACCTTAATTAAAAAGACAGGTGACTGTAATAGGCAGCAAAGGAGAAGAGGTAATCAAAATAATTTGAAACATACCAATCACTGAGGATGGCTTATTGATGGAAATGAAATAGATGGGAAGCCCACCAAAATTCACTTGATGTGCTTAACAGGATAAACTCCAGATCCAGTGACCAGAAACATAACTTGAGTCACTATAATTAAGAGTCAAGCTTCTCCCCCTTAAGAGCTTTGCAGACTGAGATCCCTTTGCTTGGAGGCAAGACAAATTCTCCTTAAAAAATGGTATTGCAGAACTCCCTTAAGTATATACTGTAAATCTTCTACCAGGCTTTCCCCAAAGGGACCTGAAACCCTTTTCTATAGTAACTGTGCACTGGGGAAAAGAAAAGAAACACACAGACCTTTCAAAGATTACAAAACACTGACTGAACCGACACTAATTTGCTTCCATGCCCTACCGGTCAAAATGGGGGCTTATGAGGGTCAAGTGATGAACAAAGCTATGACCCAAGGTCAAGTCCCAGTAAAGCCAGTTGGTCCAGTGACCCAGTCTGGTCAGTGAATCTAGGTCTGTGCGGTTTGCTGTCGTCACTACTAGCCACATGGAGTTCTTTACATTTAAATTTCCACTGTTGCTAGAAGCTCCTTTGGACAGCACTGGGGAGACCAGGGATTGGCAAATTATGGTCTGTGAGCCAAATCTAGCTTTTTGCCTTTTTCTTCTATTTGTTTTTGATGTTTTTTCATTTTGTTTTGTTAGTTTTATTTGTTCTTTGGTTGGGGCGGTGGGGGGGCAGGGCATAGCCTACAAGCTAAGAAAGTTTCCAACCTGTTTTTGTTTTTTGTTTTTTTTTTACATTCCTGGAGTAAATCCCACCTCATCATAGTGAATGATTTTTTTTTAAGTTTCTTTTTAACATTTATTTATTTTTGAGAGAGAGACACACACAGAGTGGAAGTGGGAGAGGGGAAGAGAGAGGGAGACACAGAATCTGAAGCAAGCTTCAGGCTCTGAGCTGTCAGCATAGAGCCCAACATGGGACTCAAACTCATGGACTGCAAGATCATGACCTGAGCCGAAGTTGATCGCTTACCCGACTGAGTCACCCAGGTGCCCCTGTGGATGATTTTTTTTTCATGTATCGCTAGATTCAGTTTGCCAATGTTTTGTTAAGGATTTTTACAACCATGTTCATGAAAGATATTGGCCTATAGTTTTCTTTTTTGTAATGTCTTTATCTGGGTTTGGTATCAGGGTAATGCTGGCCTTATACACTGGATTTGGAAGCTTTCCTTCCCCTTCTACTTTTTGGAATCGTTTAAGAAAAACAGGTATTAAGCCTTATTTAAATCTTTTCTAGAATTCACCTCTGAAGACATCCGATCCTGGACTTTTGTTTGTTGGGAACTTTTTGATTCCTGATTCGATTTCATTGCTAGTAATCAATCAATCAATCAATCAAATTTTATATTTCTTCCTGATTCAGTTTTAGAAGGTTTTGTGTTTCCAGGAATTTATCCATTTTTTTCTAGGTTGTCCAATCTGTTGGCTACATTTTTAAAGGGTTGGGAAGGAGGAGGAGACAACTGGCTGTCCCACAAAGCCTAAAACATTCGGTAACTGGTCCTTTACAGAGAAAGTTCGCTGACCCCTCACGATTGACACCAGGCAAAATCCCCACACTGCCTCTTTGACATATGGTGTAAGAGCTATTATAATGGACAGGGCAAAGTAGAAGCTCCTTGAATTTGTTGTCTTTATCCAGAGAACAAGCAATGTCACGCCCTTCGGGGAATTAAAAAGATTAGTACCACCAACAAAGACATGAAAGATGCAGAGGTAATGACATCTATCCCTTCCGTCTAACTCGCTGGTTTGGCCTATGCAAGAGGTAGATGGATCCTGGAGAATTCCTGTGGATTATAGCAAAGCTAACCAGGAGGTGGTTCTAAGGCAGCTGTGGTTTCAGACGTAGTATCTGTACTGGAATAAATCAACATAGCCCCTGGGGCCCATATGTAGCTATTGACTTTGCAAATACTTTGTCCCCCATATCAGTCTGTAAGGATGACTGGAGGCAGCTTGCTTTTACCAGGCTTGGCTAGCAGTACTACCACGTGGCTTTGTTGTGGGGCAAAGAAAGTGCCATGTTCTCTGCAGTATAGTCTGCAGAAACCAGCCTCATATTGGCATTCGCCACAACAGCGCACTTCATGCTTGGTATTATGCTGACTAGATCTGATCAGCGAGAAGTAGCAGGTTCTTTAGTTGGCTTGGCAAGGCAGATGTGAGCCGGAGGATGGGAGATAAACCCCATTAAAATGCATATAACCTCAGTAAAATTTCCAGAGGATCTGGAGCATGTTGAGAGATTTCCTCCAAAGTGAAACACAAGTTGAGTTTTTGAAAAAAAAAAAAAATGTATAATAGCACCAACACTAAATCCATGGTATAAATATAACAAAATTGGATATACTCTGGTTTCTCTTCAGATCGAATAAATCTTTCGCCACTTTTACAAAATTGGAGCGCCGGGGGGGCTCAGTCAGTCAAGCGTCCGACTTTTGGCTCAGGTCATGATCTCACAGTTTGTGGGTTCGAGCTCTGGACTGGGCTCTGTGCTGGCAGCTCAGAGTCTGGACCCTGCTTTGGACTCTGTGTCTCCCTCTCTCTCTGCCCCACCCTCACTTGCACTCTATCTTTCTCTGTTTCTCAAAAATGAATAAACATTTTAAAAATTTAAAAATATGTAACACAATATGTACAGGAGATGTAAGTTGAAAACTACAAAACACAATGTAAGAAATCAAAGAAGAAATAAATAAATATTCATGAACTGACTTGTTCATGAATTGCAAGACTCAATATTGCTAAGATGTCAATTCTCCCTCAGATTGATCTATAGATTCAACACATAGTCAGTCACAGTATATTTTTTTCAAAAGTTGACGAGCTCGCTCTAAAATTAATATGAAATGGCAAATAAACTAGAATGACCAAACCATTTTTCAAGAAAAACAAAGAAGAAAGTTGGAAAATTCTCAGTACCTGATTCATTTACCATAAATCATTAGCAATCAAGAAGTGCAATATCAGGGTGCCTGGGTGGCTCAGTCAGTTAAGTGTCTCACTTCTGCTCAGGTCAGATCTCACGGTTCGTGGGTTCAAGCCCTGCGTCGGGCTCTGTGCTGACAGCTCAGAGTCTGGAGACTGTTTCGGATTCTGTGTCTCCCTCTCTCTCTGCCCCTCTCTCACTCATGCTGTCTCTCTGTCTCAAAAATAAATAAACTATAAAAAATTAAAAAAAAAAAGAAGTGCAATGTTGATAACAGAAGACACATGTAGATTAATGGAACAGAACAGAGCCCAAAAATAGATCCATGTAGGTATTGTGTGTGTGATGAAGTAATTTTTGACAAAGGCAATTAAATGGAGAAAAAAAAAGAATTACAAATGGTGCTAGACCAATTAGACATCCATATGCAAAGAAAAAGAACCTCAATCCATACTTTGTATCATACATGAAGATGAACTCTAAATGGACCGTAAACCCTAGACATATAAAACTCCTAGAAGAAGATACAGAAGAAATATTTTCTGACCTTGGACTAGACAAAGATTTCTTAGATACAACACAAAAAGCAATATGCATAAAAAGAAAATAAATGCATTACACATCATTAAAATTTAATGCTGCTATTCTAAAAAAGACATTTAAGAAAAGACAGTCCTCACACTGGAAGAAAATATCTGCGAAACACAAATCTTATAAAGGACTTGGGTCCATAATATATTTTTTAAAAACTCTCAAAATTCAATAATAGGCAAATAACAACCTAATACCAAAAAAAAAGTTGGCAAAAGATTTGAACAGATGCTTTACCAAAAAAAAAGATTTAAAAAAACATTGCAAATAAGCACATAAAAAGATACTCTACATGGTTAGTCATTAGGGAACTGCAAATTAAAACTATAATGATTTAGCATACATACAGAGTTAACATTTTAAAAGACCACATATTAGTGAGTATTTAGAGAAAGTAGAAATATCGGACACCGGTGGTGGGAAAGTAAAATGGTACAACCACTTTGGAAACCAATTTGATAATTTCTTACAAAGTGAAATATACATCTTCCATATGATCCAGCCATTTCACTCCTAGATATTTACCCAAGAGAGCATAATTATACAAAGACTAGTATCAGATATTCAGAGCAGCTTTATGTACAAAAGCTAAAAACTGGAAACAAACCAAATGTCCATCAACAGGTGAGTGGATAAACAAACTCTAATACAAGCATACAGTGGAATACTGATACGTACAACAATGTGGATGAATCTCAGAATAATTATGCCTCAAGGAGCCAGACACCCCCCCAAAAAAAGAATATGGCATGAACCTCTTTTTTTATAGACCTCTAGAAAAACGCAAACTAATCTATAGTGAGAGAAAGCACCATCAGTGGTTCCCTCGTGATAGGGTTGGTTATACAAAGGGTTAAGAAGAAAAGATTGCCAAGGGACACAAAGAAACCTTTCAAGGTAATGGATATGTTCACTATCTTAATTGTGGAAATACTTTCACGTATACATGTGTCAAAACTTACCAACTTGTGCACTTTAAGTTGGATTCTATGTAAATTGCATCTGGGTGTTGTATGTAAGCGATGAATCATGGGAATCGACTCCTGAAGCCAAGAGCACACTGTATATGCTGTATATTGGCTAACTTGACAATAAATTATACTGAGAGAGAGACAGAAAGAGCTCATCACAACTGTGATCCAAGGATCAATGTTTGAGTTGTCCACTGATAAGTAACACCCTAGCTCAAAACTTCATGGGCTTAAAACAATGACCGTTTAATTTGTTCATTAATTCGAGGATCAAGAACGTGGGCAGGGGTCGGCTGGCTGGCTTGCTCCCTGTGCCAAGGGCTGGGGTCATTCACTCTGCTACATTCAGCTGGTGGTTGGAGGACAGGGAAGACCCAAGAAGGCTTTACGCGTGTAAAGCATCTTGGCGCTCCTTCACACGGACTACATCTTTCCACCTGGCGATCTTGGGCTTCCCCACAGCATGGGAGTCGGGCTTTTTACACGGTGTTTTGTTTCCAAGAGAGTGTTCCAAAAAATTAAACAGAAGCTGCAGACCTCTTAAGGTGCAGCCCCTGAGGTCACACGGTATCACTTCCGCTACATTCTGTTGGTCAATGCAAGTCACAGGACAACCCATACTTCACAGGAAGGAATACATCTACCTATCTCGTGAGTTTTGCAAAGAATGTGCCGCCATTCTCATCCACCACAATGAGGGAGCCACTGTGTGCTTCATGTGCCTCTTCACACCCACACATCTGGTCACGGGTCTGGTCACGGGTCGCTGGAATGCTGACGGAGAAAAGCCCCCCACACCCCCCTGACCGTGCTTGTCAGCAGTAACAGCCAAAGCCCTAGGAAGATGGTTTCTGCTATTCACATTTCCTGGAGCACAGCTCATTGCTGGAACCTAAACTCAAATCCAGAACTCTGTCTGCAAAAGAATCTGGGGAATCTAGTTTCTGGCTTGGGTACGGAAAGGAGCACCAGAAAACTGCTAAAGTGGAAGCTCGGGGCCCTGCTCGCTGTGTCCATCACAGCGGGAATGGGAAGGCACTAGAAACCTCCAAAGGCTCAATTTCGCTCCTCAGTGCAGGCTGACAGGTGTGTGAGCCCGGAGGCAGATAGGAGCCGCTTCCCCGCTCGCCACCCGCAGAGGCCTGGCTACAACCCTCGAAGGTGTTGCTACTGGATGCTTCTCTGCCTGGGAAGGGCATCCCAGCGGGAGGCCTGGGTTATAGATGGAAGAGATTCCAGCCGAGGTCTGTAACCAGTGAGAGCTGGGGACAAGTGAAAGCCCTTCAACAGGGATTTCTGCAAGAACAAAAGCCAAGCCCTCGCTCACCCTTATCTGCCCTACAGATCTGCTGATAAGAGCGTGGCCCTGATGTCAGTCCGGGCTGAAGCCAAGCCCCCTAGGAAGTGTGATTGGGACCCCAACACTCCTTTCCCAGAATGGGGGTGGCCATAGGGATCCTGTCTCCACAGCCCTTAGAAATCACAAGGCTGCCTCCGTCCACAGCGGATCCAGAGCAGCCCCACGACACGCCTCGGGGTGCCCGGCAACCCCAGCGCTTCCCCCTGGGGCCCCAGCAATGGGCACAGCCACTCACGGCCGGAGGCAGGCCGCCGCGTGTCCTGGGCCCGTCCCCCACGGCCGGCGGACCGCCCGGATGCCCTGAGCCTCCGCTCCTGCTAACACCCCTCCAGGAGCCTGCAATCAGCCCCTGCCTCCCGCTAGGCTGGCAGACAAGGGGTGGCTTTTGTCAGCCGATGCCAGTTCTGAGTGTTTTTCTGGCCCAGAGCATTGACTTCCGGTGAAAAACCCAATTTCCCTTCAGGTTTCTGAATTCTCTTTTTTTTTAGTTTTTTAAGATGTTTTATTTATTTCTGAGAAAGAGACAGCGTGAGCAGGGGAGGGTCAGAGAGAGAGGGAGACACAGAATCTGAAGAAGCTCCAGGCTCTGAGCTGTCAGCACAGAGCCCGATGAGGGGCTTGAACCCACGAACCGCGAGATCATGACCTGAGCCCAAGTCGGACGCTCAGCCGACTGAGCCCCCCGGGCGCCCCCAGGCTTCTGAATTCTCTTGTCAGGGTTGCACCTTGGTTCATCCGCTGCCCTTGGGAGCCTGCAGACGACGCGAGGCGGGCGACCCGCCGGCCAGGGTCGCCAGGGACCGTGCCGCTCAGGGCGGAGACGAGGCTGGTACCCCGGGCCCGTCCCTCCTTGGTCCCCGCGGACTTAGGGTCTTCCTTCTTCACTGCTGGGACACGCTTGCCGAAAGTTAGAGGAGGGTTTCACAGGCCCGTCTCTTCGAGATGGGGAAACTGAGGCCCAGAGCAGTCTGGCCGTTGGTCTGCTCGGCACCAGTCAGCTGGAGCTGCTGTGGATGCTGGGGCGGGGCAGGTGCTGGGAGGCTCCGAGGGTCCCGAGGTGTGACACAGGGGCCACGAAGGGGCTGCCTCCCCTCTTCTCTACACTGCAGTGCTGGGGAGGGAAGCCTGGCGCAGAAACACCGCCACAAAACCAAACAAAGCAGAACCAAGAAATAAACCAAAAAAAAAACCCAAAAAAACCCACACACAGTCTTTCGCTTCAAAGTCCATGACCCTGTTTCTGGGCAACAGGAGCCTCTGGTTCAAGCTCAAATACAGAGCAATAGAGATCGAATACCTGAAGCCCAGGACCGACCCCGCCCTTCGAGGCTCCGAACAGCGGCTCTGACCACCGTCTCTTCAAATCCACCATACCTGTTTCCCGCCCGCCCGCACGCCCGCGCGCCCGCGCACACGTTCCTGCGGGAAGTACCGTTTCTGTCCGAAGAGGTGAAGACGTCTTCTTTTTCATTTGGGGATTTTTTGTTTACTTACGTTACTTCACACGCAGGCAAATTCATCCTCCCTGGCGCCCTGTGCGCCCTGACAGAGCCAGGGCCGCGGCTCCGTCTCCCGTGCGGCCGCTTCGCACGCGAGCCCGCGCCCCCCGCCTCCGGGACGTCGGACAGAGGCGGCGAGAGCGTGCGTGTAACCTCGCGAGGCTGGCTTCCCTCACCTGGCGTGACGCGTCTGAGGTTCGCCCACGTTCTGTGTGTGGATAAACGGATCCGCGTATGAAAACACACTGGCGAGTCAGCGCCCCGGGGGGGGGGGCGCCCAGCAATGGGCGCGGCTCCCCGGAGCGCCAGCCCGGCCCCGCCCCCTCCCCGCCCGCGGCCGGCCAGCTCCAGCGCCTTCTGCGCGGGGATGGGGCCTGAGCCTCTGCGCGGCCCGCCCGCCACACGCTGCTGCGCCTCGACCCTCCAAGGGCATCCCTGGACCCCGCTCGCACACAAGCCTCCACCTCGGAGACTGTTTCTAGGGAACCCAACCCGAGGCAAGGGGTGAACAGGCTTTACTTGGTATAAATATCAAGTTCACCTGTAAAGTACTTATTCCGTCTCTCGATTTTCCAGACATTATTTCGCCTGAGCCTGTAAACAACTCAAAGAGGTGGGTGGGCGTTCAGTCACTGCGTTTATCCACGAGCACAGTGAGGCCCACAAGGCTTCGAGTCTCATCCAAGGTCAGTCACGCGGGCGATAATAATCCGGTCTAAGCTTCTGACCCCCAAGCCCTGCTCTCCGGTTCACTGCAATGGCCAGAGCTGACGGCAGAAGGACAGCATTTTATGGGGACGAGAGGGGACAGGTGGGGGCGGAGCAGGCTGCCGCGTACACTCGGGTTTCACACAACCGTGGGGCGCGACGCACGTTCCTAGACATCAGAGCTTCGTGTCTATTTTCTCTCTTGTCTCCAGCAGATGGCAGTCAGGTGACTTGCGGAAGGGGTAGCTCTTCATTCGCTGACCAGCATCACTTGGGCTAGTGGGCAGCCAGCAGCGGCAAGGGCGCGCGTGTGTGTGTGTGTGTGTGCGTGTGTGTGAGAGAGAGAGGGAGACTAGGGCAGAGGGTACACGTGGGAGGCAGCCTAACCCACCAGGCACAGTCCCTCAGCTGTAAGAGTCAGCCTGCTCCTTTAGGTAGAGGACGGATCACGGCACGTCTCCGTGAAAGCACCTCCTTGCCCTTGACCACGAATCCGTTTCTCTCTTCTCTTTCCCTCATCTCCAACCACTCAAGCTTTGAAATAAAACGAAGTCTCTTCTGAGGAGAGCACGGACAACCCATGACGGTAACCTCTAATTACTTCTTAAAATGACTTGGAGTGAAAGCTGAAATGGAGGACAGTCTGCAAAATACAGCAGGGGCGCCTGGGGGGCTCAGTCGGTTAAGTGCCCACCTGCAGCTCAGGCCATGATCTCACGGTTTGTGACTTTGAACCCTGCATCGGGCTCTGCGCTGACAGCTCGGAGCCTGCTTGGAATTCCCTCTCTCTTGCTCTCTCTATCCCTCCCTTACTCACTCTGTCTCAAAGTAGAGAAGTAAACATTTTTTCTTAATTTTGCAAAACACTGCGGAGTAAAGATACCTCTTAAACTGTCACCAAAAGGGCTGTGCAATGATCTGAAGAGGCATAAGCACCGCAAAACAGAAGTGGGGAAGAGGAGGCACAGGAGTCGTGATGACTTTGGAAGCTGGGGCAGCAAGTGACCCAGCAAGGCCCGGAAACCGGGGTTCGAAGCACTCATAGTGGGAGGGGAAGGACACCCTCCACCCCCTCCTCGAAACCCTAGAGCGTTTCTGAGATTCTGGCACTGACCCCGGCGCCTCTGGAAGTGGGGAGGGGGACGGAGAGGGCTGGCCACAGTTCGCATTCAGGGCACCTGGCTTCCAGGTCCCTCGCCGCCAGACACGATCTGGCTACAACTTCAGAGAATCAGCCTCGTTCATTCCCACACGGAGGGAAAGACAAGTATGACGTGTGGGCTTGCGGCCGCCCGTCGCTGAGGCCGCCACCTGCACACCTGCTGGCCTCACCTCCATGCTCTGCAACGGCTTTGCCAGCGCCAAGCACGGCGGCCTCGTTCAAGGCGGGAAGGAGGGGAAGAGGGGAGACAGCACATCCAGCTGCCTCTGTCGTCTTTTTTCCGGAAAGCAAATGCCGCCCCCGCCAAACTCGGCCCAGGACCGGTGGCCCTTGTCCGGTCACGTGGCCAGCCCAGGTACCGGAGAAACGGGGAGGCAAGTACTTTGCTCGTAGAGGCTTCCTGGGAGAGCCAGGCAGGGAGAAAGCATGGGGTGAATGTGGCGCTGACAGGCGAGCTTTGGGTCGGTGGGGATGGTCGGGTGCCCAGCGTCAGAGCTCTTTCCTCTCGGGCTGGTCATTTTCTCAGTGTGAAACCCCCCAGTCCTTTTCCAGAGTCCCAGCGCCTCGCAGAAGTAGGAAGCCAAGGGTCTCACTAGATCTCCCTACTCTCAATAAAGCCCCTCACTTCCGCCCCGTCCCGGAGTCATATAGTTGGCCACAGATGGGGGGGGGGGGCGGCAGCCTCTGCCTGGGAGGAGCGGGGAGAGGCATCTCTGGGTCCTCCGGGCTTTTGTGTGAGCTTTCCACCAAGCCTCCCGAGTGTTTGTGGGTTCTGAGCCCCAGGCCAGCTTGCTTCTTCACCTGCCCTTACCCCAGGCATTAGCAGAGTGAGGAAAACAGAAGCACAAGCCAGCTACCGCTCTGGCCCCCAATTCCCACCTCCGTTCCTACCTGTCGTCCATCTCTAGGGGGGTGGATAGACAAGGTGCGACGAGTGCGCAACACAGAACGCCTGCAGCTGTCAGAAGTGAGGGATTAACTGCCCGCACCACCATGTGGACAAGCTCTGACGCAGAGCGTTGGGGGGAAGCAGAAGAAGAAGAATGAAAGTTAGAACAATACCCATTTATATAAATGAAAAGCACATAGACACAAATGGCCAATAAACCATGAAAAAGTGTCCAATTTCATTAGTCATCAGGGGAATGCCAATTAAAACCACAACGTGAAACCTCTGCACACCCACTCAAGCGGCTAAAAGGAAAAAGATAAAAATACCAAGTACTGGAAGGTGCTGGAAGATAAGCCAGAATTCTCATAGTCACTGCTGATGCAGCACACACTGGTAGAACCACTCTGAAAAACTCGTCGGCTTTGTCTGCTAAAAGGGAAAATAGTCTCCCGTGTGACCCAGCAGTTCCCTCCCAGAAAGGCCTGCCTACGTGCACAGAAATCCGTATGGTAGAATGCTCATAGCGCCCGCGCTGTTCATGGGAACCCGCATGAGAAACCGCCAAACTCCCATGAGCGGTAGAAAGGATAGACTGTGGTAGAGTCGTCGGTGGGATTCTAAAGAGCCACGGGAACAAACACTCCGTAACTACAAACAGCAGATGGATGGATCTCACAAACCCAAAGTTGTCCAGAAGAAACCAGATACTAGAGTTTATACTGGATGATTCCTTCTGGTTTTTTAGGGTTTTTATTTTTTTATTTTTATTTTTTTTAATGTTTTTTTATTTATTTCTAGGAGAGAGAGAGAGACAGCGTGAGCAGGAGAGGGTCAGAGAGAGAGGGAGTGACAGACTCTGAAACAGGCTCCAGGCTCTGAGCTGGCAGTCAGCACAGAGCCCGACGCGGGGCCCGAACCCACGAACCGCGAGATCATGACCTAAGCGAAAGTCGGACGCTTAACCGACTAAGCCACCCAGGCGCCCCATTTAGGGTTTTTAAATTTATTTTTTATTTTTTAATGTTTATGTATTTTTGAGAGACAGAGCAAGACAGAGCGAGAGCAGGGGAGGGTCAGAGAGAGAGGGAGACACGGGATCGGAAGCAGCTCGAGGCTCCGAGCTGTCAGCACGGAGCCCCACGCGGGGCTCGAATTTACAAACGACAAGATCATGACCTGAGCTGAAGTCAGATGCTTGACTGACGGAGCCACCCAGGCGCCCCTCTATGATCCCATTTTCTAAAAAAATATCAAAACTAGGCAAAACTGACACGGGGAGTCCCATTGGAGAGCGCACAGCAGTCTGGAACAGGAAGAGGGGAAGGTCCGGGCTCTGGGGCGCTGGGGACATTCGGCTTCTTGCTTCGTGAGCTGATAATACAGACGCTTTCAACTAGTGACCACCCTTGGGCTGAGCGTGTTTTCCACATGTGAGTTATAATTCAGTAGAAACAACACAGAGAAAGAAAAGCCTGGGACAATAAAAACCAAAAACACATAGGTGCAAACAGTACACGTTTTACAAAGATGGGTGCATGTTTATTTTTTTTTATTTTTAAAAAATGTTTTAATGTTTTATTCATTTTTGAGAGAGAGAGACAGCGTGAGCAGGGGAGGGTCTGAGAGAGAGGGAGACACAGAATCTGAAGCAGCTCCAGGCTCTGAGCTGTCAGCACAGAGCCCGGCACGGGGCTCGAACCCACGAACCCGGAGATCATGACCTGAGCCAAATCGGCCGCCCAACCGACTGAGCCCCAGGTGCCCCAGATGGGCACGTGTTTAAAGCCCTCCTTTTTCTCCTAGGAGGGAAACTGTGGGCCAGGGAATGAGGTGACGAGAGTATAAGGAGGCGATACAGGAGAGGAGTCTCGAACAGTGCGGGGCTGCAGCTTGGCTCCCCTTCTGCACCAGAGCAGGGCTGGGGGGGACTAGGAGACACCAGCCAAACACTTGGGTTGCTCGCCGGCTGTGACCGGACGCCCCTGCTTTATGAATGGGGTCTGGGGAAGGGAAGAAGTCGCCCGGGTCTCGGCAAGGGCGCCCCGCGGAAGGTGCGGGCCTCGCCCCCGCGGCTCTCTCGGCCCCCCGGTCCGTGAGCGCGTCCCCACGGTCCGAGCGCCGCTTCCTCCTCTGTTCTCTCCCCCTGCAACTGTGGCGCGTCTACATTCACGCCTTGCCTGCCCCTTCGCGCGGCATCGCACGCCCACTCCGCTGGGGAGGCCGAAGCAAGGGACCTCAGGGCCCCCCAGGCCTCCCTTCCGGCTCCGCCTCCTGCTGGGCCCGGGGCGCGTTTGTAAGTTCGAATCTTCATTCGAGGGTCGAGAAGCCGGTGGCGAGGCCCTCGAGCACCACCGTCTCGTCCCACCGGGGAGGTGAAAGTTCAGGGAAGGGCCCCCCCTGCCCCCCGCTGCCTTGGCACCGCCTGCACTTCCCGCTCTGGCCGCTAGTGGGAGACGCTGGCCAACCTGAGGCCCGTCAGGCGCCGGCCTGCCCCGTCCAGGCCCGGACAGCGTCCTGCGCCCCACACTGTCCTGCACACGGGCTCCGTCACCCCCCCCCCCAGCCGGCCTGCCCGCCCCGAAAGCGGAGGTGGCTGCTCGTGTATGTACAGAAGGCACCCAGCGACGCCTGAACCCCGCACGCGGGTCCCAAAGGGACAACAGCCTCACGTGACTCCCCAGAACCCCGGGGGACCCCAGGTCACAGCCTGCGAGCTCAAGCCCGGCACCGGGGCTCTCTGACACACCCGGACCCGTTTTGCCCTCCAAGAGCAATGCTTGCATCTAGGAGATTTAAAACGTGTGCGTGAAGTGATAACGAGAACAAAGGCTGCGTGTGTGTGTGTGTGTGTGTGTGTGTGTCCGCGCGCGCTCCTGTGACAGCTCTGGGCAGGGGCCACTGCTCGGGACAAAGACGCCCCCCCTTCCGATTCCGTCACTGGCCTGCGGGGGAAAGCTGGTGGCCTGTTTTGTTTTAAAAAGGTGTGTGTCCCTGGGCGTGTGTCCCCGGGGTCAGCCTGGGTCCGAGCCGCACTTCATCAGTGCCAGGTCTCTGTGTCCGTGGGAGAGGCGGGGTGTGTGTGTGTGTGTGTGTGTGTGTGTGTGTGTACACGTACACACACGCATGCGCCCCAGCAAGGTGTGCGCACGTGCGCCTGCGCGGGAGTCCGTTCCAGGGCGGGCTGAGGCCGGGGGTCCCGCGTGCGTCCGCGCAGGTGCCGGGTGGGGTGCGGAACTGTGTGCTGCCGTGTTTCTCCAGGCGACCCCTGCGCAAGTGTGAGCCTCCGTGTCAGTGTGTCAGCGGATGTGCGTCCCTGAGTCACGTCCCGCCGAGTTTGTCGGAGCGTGCCCGCCGCGGTGTCGGGGTGCGCCAGGGACGTGCCCGCCGCGGTGTCGGGTGCGTCAGGGATGTGTCTGCCTCTGTCCGTGTGGATGTCTGTGTGTCGGTGTCTCTCACGGCGCAGGTGTGCGCATGGCGAGTGTGTCCGCGTGTGTCAGTGGGCCAGCATCAGGGCGCGTCCCTGTCCAGGGGGCTGAGTATGCGGGGCGGGGCCCCCGGGTCGGTGGGGGGGGTGCCAGTGCGAGTCCGCCGGTGCGCGCCGGCGTGTGTGCCTGTCCCCGTCCGCGTGGGCGGCTGCATGTGGCGAAGCGTCCCCGGGCCGGTGAGTGTGTGCCCAGCGTGTGCCCGCGGCTGCGTGTGACCGTCCGGGTCCGCGTGGGCGGCCGCCTGTGGCCCGGCGCCCCCGGGTCGGCGTGGGGGTGCGCGCCCCGGTGGGGGCCCGGGGCTCACCCTCGGAGAGGGCGAGCGGGCGGAGCGCCACGTGCGGAGTCCGGGGCGCGTCGCTCTGGGGCGGAGCCAGCCCGGGGCCCCGAGCCCCAGGCCGAGCCCAGGCGGGGCCCGCCCCCGACCCCGCCCCCAGCCCGAGCCCGCGCCGCCCGCCGAGCCCCGGAGCCCGAGCGGAGCGGCGGAGCCGAGACGGCGGCGGCGCCCGTGGGATGCGGGGATCGCGCCCCCGGGGCCGCTGAGCCTGCGCCCAGTGTCCCGAGCCCCGCGCCGAGCCGAGTCCGCGCCGAGCCTCAGCCGCCCATCCCGGGGCCCGGGCCGGGGCACCAGCAGGTGAGCGAGCGCCCCCGCGCCCGGCAGCCCCCGCCCGGCCGGAGCCCCCCTCCGCCTGCCGCCGCCCAACTTTCCTCCCCGAGGGTCGGACCCGGCGGTTCCCTCCCCCACCGCTGCCCCCCCCGCGCACCCCCTCGCCTGCCCCGGGTGCGCCCGGCGGTTCCCTCCCCCACCGCTGCCCCCTGCGCACCCCCTCGCCTGCCCCGGGTGCGCCCGGCGGTTCCCTCCCCCACCGCTGCCCCAGAGGCCGGGAGGGGGAGAAGAACGCGTGCAGATTCGCCGGGCCGGAGGGGATCCCCGGCGGGGGGGTGGGGGGGGCGCCTGCAATCGCCTGGCGCCCCCTCCTCGTCCCTTTCCTTCCGGGTTTCCCGGTGCGCTGTCGAGGGCCGGGGGAGGAGGAGCCGCGGCCCCGGCTTCCCGGCCGACCCTGGCGCAGGCTCTGGGAGGGTCTGGGATTGGGACCCGGATTCCCGAGGCCGGAGACCCCAAGGTCAGAGCGGCGTTAGGCGCGCAGTGTGGTTCCAGAGAGCCGGGGAGCCGACCGAGTAGGGCTGGGAATGGGGGAGGGGGCCAATCATCCCCTTTCTCTGGGCCCCGCCGAGCCGTCCTCTGAGGGTATCGTCTCTGGGACGAGATCTCTGCCCTCCCTGACCCGGGAAAGATCTCTGCGCCCTGAGGGGGCAGAGGTTTATATGTGTGTCGGGTCTGCGCGCTCGGACCACGAAGGGATCTCTGCGCCCTGTGACGCCCTAACGGGGCCGCGTCTGGTCTCTGTGTGCCTTGAGGAGGGAGAACTCCTTGTGTGCCCAACAGAGATCTCTGTGCGCCGGGATTGGGGAGAGTTCTCTGCCCTCCTGGCTCTGACCTGGGCAGATCCACCCCCCTGACCGGAGGGAGGGAGGCGGCCCTCATCCCCTGTGTTATCCGATCGTCTTTGGTGGCCCCGGGAGGAAGTGGTGGTGCCCCGGGGAGAGCGTGGTGGCGAGGGATGCCGGGCACAGGCCTGGCAGAGGCCCGCAGGCGAACACCTGTTGGCGGCCGGGGCACATGAGTCAGGAAGCCGTGGCCGAGGTTGGGGCAGGAGGCAGGCTTCTCTCCTTAGAGCCCTGAGGCCAGCGTGGGGAGGGCGGGGTCCCTCTCCTCTTCGTCCTGGGCTGGCGTCCCACCCCGCGCCCCCCGCCTTCCCCTCCCTCCCGCCGAGTCCCTGGTCTCCTTCCTCAGTGAGCCTGGACAGCCCCGAGACTGACCCCACGTGCCCAGCACCTCCACCCTCTCCCTGGTTCCCATCAAACCCCTCAGGGTCTGCAGGACCCCTGAGTAGCAGACGCCCTCGACCCATCTCCCTGCCCTCAACTCCTCCCGTCGGAATTGGGCAGGTGCAGTGAGCGGCTGGTAACGGAGCTGGAGGGCGGGGTGAGGGTGGCACAGGCGGAGAGCTGAGCCCGGCTGCGGTCACAAGCATGGGAAGGGGGGGCCGGGGGCAGCCAGACCGTGGGCCACAGGTTCTATGCCAGCATGCCCAGCTCTGTGCTGAAATGACCTCCTTGGATTTTTAATCTAATCCTGTCATCGCCGCCACATTGTGCCGGGGGAAACTGAGGCTGGCCGTGGGTCAAGGACTTACCCAAGGTCATCTAGAGAGTCAGTGAATTTGGCACAGCACCCAGGGTGAAGACTCCTTCAGAACTGCTTCCTGGGGGCCAGAATGACCATGGACTGCCCGGGGGGCCCGTCTCTGTGTGGTGATCAGAACTCCTTGGGGAAAGTTCCAAGATCGACTCACTAGGCGTGAAGGCTGAGCTCGGAGTGGTGGGGAGCACAGAGACAGCTGTAAGTCGTGGAGCAGAGGAGGCCGGTGCCCACGCAGCCCAAGAAGGCGGCCTGGGAACGTCCTGGGGCAGCGGGGAGTGGCGGCCTCCGCTCTGTTCACGGGAGCCTCGTTCCCGCTGGCCCTTGGGAAGGTTATTGGAAAGGTATGTAACGACAGAAGCGTGTCCCCATAGCTCACCTGAAAGAGGACCGATGACCTTCTGGCCAGAAGCGTCAAGATTATCTATCTAACAAAACTAACCTTCCACATGGGTTTTGAAGGATGAATAGGAGTTTTCTAGGTGAGGAAGCTATAGTCTAGCCATGAGGACCAGCTATACAGGGCAGATTTGTGAAACAACACAATTGTTAGTCCCGCGACTTGTTGGGTCTCATGGTGTGACGGAGGGAAGAGCAGAAGTGAAAGCCAAGGTCACAGTCACGGGGGCCCTTGTGAGCTCTACTCAGGAATTGAGAATTTATCCTCAGTAATGGTACTAAAAATAGCCAACATTCACTAAGTGCTTTCTGCCAGCCGGCCGTGGCGCTCCCGCTTTGTAAGGCTCACCTCCCGAATCCTTGCGTCAACCCTGAAGGTAGGGACGTGCTAAGGACAGGATTGCAGGTGGTGAAACGGAGGGCCCAGAAAGGTTAAAGAACGTGCTCGCTGCCGCACGTCTACTAAGTAGCAGGCCTGGGGTTTGAACCCACGTGTCAATGTGTCTACTCTGGGATGTAGGATCCCTGTAGTGTAGACCGTGGGAGCCACCAAAAGTCTTTCGACTGAAGGAGAGGAGCAGCCAGGTTACCACAGGTGGCGGAGCTTGTGGTTTTGCAACTTTCTTCTCTGTTCAGGGACAGGCCGCTCTCCCGTCCCCAACTTTGATCTCATTAAGTGAGACTCCCCAGCGCCCTCCCGCACTGTGCGTGAAGTGTAGGTTGGGAAGCTTGATAAAGGACAGAGGAGAAGCGACGGAGGTTTCTGGGCTCTGACCGGAACCCTTCAGTGCTTCCAGAGAGAGATGCCAACATCTCGCAGTCATTTGGAGGGGAGGGCCCAGCGTTCGGGCAGGAGACCTGGGCTGGCGACGGAAAACTCGGAATCTTGTGCAGAGGCCACGGGAGCCGTGGCCGTGAATTAGACCGTCCAGCAAGAGTGCAGACCAGAGGCTCTCACCCCTGGCGATGTTAGCGTCTCTTGGAAAGCTTTTTAAAATTGAAAAAAAAAATTGTTTTTTAAGTGATACTCAGGCTCCAGCCAGAGGATCTAACTCACTTGGCATCAGGGATGTGGAAAGCACCCGGGTGATGCTAGCTGGAGTAGAGGGTGCGGCCGGCAGGGTTGGGTCCGGAGCCCCGAGGCTCCCACCGTCAGGGCCCAGGGCCGGAGAAGGAGCAGTCCGCGGGGTGGGGGGTGGGAGGCAGGTCAGCAGTGGGCGGTGCCACAGGAGGCAGGGAGGCCCGGCAGCCTCTTTCTGCCCAGAGAGCGGAGAGCGTGCCGTCTGAGAAGCTCAGGAGAGATCCAAGAGAACGCATCATTTTAAAGCGAGTGTCTGTTGGATTGAGCAACAGTAAGGGCGCCTGTGACCTTGACAACGGAAACTTGCTTAACACCTACAGAATGTGGCGCCAGCACAGACGGGTGGTTGTTGAATGAATGAATGAATGAATGAATGAATGAATGAATCGCTGAGGACAGGAGCTAGTTTGGAGTGGGTTCAGGAGGAAGCACGAGGTGAGGACGTGGAGACAGCATGTGTAGACAGCTCTTTGCAAGAGTTTGATGGTTTAAGAGGGAGAGGAAGATAGAGGGGAGCTGGCGGGGGTGGGGCCGGGGGGCGCTGTAGGGAGAGCCTGAAGTGCGCGTTCCTGCCCTGCACCCACGGGCGGTGCTTATAGGGAAAATACCGTTTCCTCACGGGAGGAGCCAGAGGCCTGTGCGGTGACGTTGTGCCCAAGGGGGCTCAGCGGCTCTCAGAGGGGGACTCTTGAGGGCAGGGACTGTGGTCCCTCCTGGGGGTGGGGGACAGGAAGGAGAGGGAAATCTTGCTGTGGGGAGAGGAAGGTGTTCCGGAAAGCGGTATCTGGGGACACAGCGAGGCCGGACGGAGCAGGTGCCCAGGAGTAGAGGGGCTAGAGTAAAACGAGTGTGGCAAACTCTACATACAAAGGAGGCAGAGAGCGGAGAAGGGGTGAAGCCGAGGGCAGCCTGTGGACAGAGGCTGGACGCTGCAGGGAGAGGAGCGGGAGGGGCAGGGGCGGCTGCACAGGAAGCCGGGACTGGATGCCCGCTGCCTCCTGGCCGCCCAGATTGGCCCGGGCTGGAGGTTGAGGCAGAGTTCACCCTGAGGTGGTGGGGGAGAGCCTGGACAGGGCATTCAGGACCTACTCTGTGCCGTGGAAGATTCTAGAAGGTGTACAGTTCAGATACGATAACTGCTCTCATGCAGTTTACCTGCTATTGGGGAAGGACAGTCTGGATACCATAAACAAAGAGATACAGAAGATAATTTTAGGTCATGAGCAGGACTATGAAGGGAGTGACACAGGATGATGTGACCCTAGCCGGGCCGGCCGGGGAAGGCCTCTTGAAGGAGGAGACTGCACTGAGACCTGAAAAACGAGAAGGAACCAATCCAGAGGAGATCTGAAGGAAGAATGTCTTCTAAAGAGGGAACTGCTTGTGCAAAGGCCCTGAGGCAGTGACAAGCTCCCGAGGCTCTGGGATGAGGCGGAGATTGGTGCGCCAGTTCCTAACCCCCACCCTTTGCACCGGCTGCCCCCTTCAGGCCGCCCCTTTTGTCACACACGGGCTGTACCGCTGCTGGGACTGCCAGGGGCTCCTGGGAATGAGACTAATTTTAGACACAACTCTTCTCTCTGTGGGTCTAGAACATACTGTGTCTTTTTAAGTTGATCAATACAGAATGGGGGCTATTTATAGAGCCCCGCGTCAATTCTCGGGGTCTGGGACCCTCAGATGGGGGAGGGAGCCCAGGAGCAGGCTTTTCAGGAGCAAGTCCCATGGCTGGCGCAGCTCTGGGCCGGGTGACTCATGGGCTCCCTAAAACTTGTGTTGCCTCCCGTGCCAGACCACCCTCACGCCGTCCCTGCGGAGTCACAGCCGTGGGTGGGGAGCGGGGTGTCCACCTCCTTCTCCTGGAGGAGTGTCTGCTGTGCCCCAAGCCCCACGGAAGATTTCCTGGTTCTGGAAGCTAGAGTCTGGTGGGACAGGTCTGTGAACGCCTCCTGTGCGTTCCTCACTCTTACTCCTCGGGACAGGCAGGCCAGGGTACCAGGGGCCCCCGGGGCTGGGCAGGCGCACCCCCAGGGCCAGAGGGAAGGCTGCTCGGGACAGGAGATGCGTGCTTGGAGCTGGGGGCCCAGCCTCCCCAGCGGAGGTCCGTGCGGCCCAGAGCCGCCAGGGGACGGCGCCCGGAGGAGGTGGGGTTGGAGCCCATCGGACGCACAGAATTCAGAGAGGTGAGGGGCCAGGCTGTGTGTACGGGGCTGCTTTGGGGAGCAAGCGTGTGTGCTCTGGGGCTGGAGTGCAGTTCTGCCTCCTCCTTGGCCTCTCCTTCTGGCAGCATCCGCAGGGAGGCCGTGGCGAGCCGCCCCCGCCAGGTGTTAAGGTCGCGGAAGAACAGGGCGGAGGGGCTCTCTGGCGGCTGCGTGGGCGCGGGCAGGTCCCTCACCCGCTCGGACACCCCGCTGTTGTTGTGTCCAGGGGCCGTCCCCAGCTCGCAGCCCTGGAGGCCGCGGGCCTGTGCCGGTCAGCCTGTAGGCTCAAGGTCACACCGGCCTGCGGGCAGCGCCAGGCCCGGGCCCCTGTGTCCCCGGCCCCACCCAGGCCCTGCCCGGGCAGTCCCCGTGCTTTCTGGGAATGGACTTTAAACGGTAGAAAGGCTCTTCCTGGCATCAGGAGGATGGTAAATGCCTTTCTGGCGGGTATCGATTCCTCGAAGTCCCGTGTGAAGGAAGGGCCCGAGTCCGGAGGCAGGGTTCAGAGGGACGGCAGGGAGGGAGAGGTTTGGCTCGAGGCACTGATTTCAGTTCTCGGGCTGCATTAGCCGTCCCTCCCTCTGGCCAGGCTGGGAGATCTGAGATGGGGAGAAGGTCGGGCCATGGGAGGGACCTGCCCAGCCCCGTCGATACTTACTGTGTGGCCATCAGAGCCCCAGCCTCATCGACCTGGGCCAGTACTGGAAAGTGGTCCAAGGAGCTCCTCAGAGCCCGAGTGCCTGCCCTCTGCTGCCCAGCGCAGCCGCCAGCCTCGGGGCCCATCCCTGGGGAGAATCCCGGCCCTCGAGTCCATTCTCCCATGCCCCGACTAAGGGACACCCAGCTGGTGTGGGGGTGCAGGGAGGCGGAGGGACAGAGGCCTGCCTGCCATCGCCTGGGAGCCCGGCTGGCCATTTGCAGTGCCGACCCAGCCGCCACCCCCACCGTGGTGGGCCTGGGTGCGGCACAGGCTGCCAGTTAAATAAAGCGACAGCTAGTTGCTAACAAAACTGGAAACCCAGGGAAAGCCCCCACTCGCTTGCTGAGCTGGGTGCCTGTTAGATGTATAATTGCTGAGTTTCTGTTTCAGGAAATGTCTGAGGGAAGGAGAGAAAAATACTCCCTAAGGATCCCCCGGGGGCGGCCGTCCCCGGAGATCGCTGGACTTCGGGGCCTTTCCAGTCCTCGCCCTCTATGATTGAGTTAAGGGCTTGTCCCCCAGATGGGTGGGTCACTTATGGTCACTGTGCATTGCAGAGGGGACTTAGATGCCTCAATTCCAGTCACCAACAAATACGCAGTAAAATCTCAGAAGCGCTGTGCCGAGCGAGAACATTCAATGCCAGCAGCCCAGGCAGTGTGCTTCTGTATATGTGAAGTTCAAGAACAGGCCAAACTAATGTGTGCTGACAAGAAGCAGTAAAGTTGACCCGGAAGGGACGTTAGGGAACTGTCTGCAGTGATGGGAGGGTTTAGGATCTCAGCCGGGGCGGGGGATGGGGAGAGGGAGTTACACAAGTATACAGATTCCGTACTACTCATTCCCTATAAAACCTGTGCGTTTCCCTGTGTGCGTATCATCCCTCAGTGTCAGAGCACTCAGGTAGAAGGACCGCTCTGTGGCTGTACTGTGTCCGGGGACACTTCCGAGGCGTAGATTTGGTGCATCTGTCGGTGGATTGGCTTATCTCTGTCTGAGGAGTAAGGGACCCTAAGCTCCCTAGGTTTGGCCGCGAACACTTCTGTCTCCCACAGTGTACACAGTAGGTGCTCCATAAATGCTCCGGTTGCCATGACATCAGTGCACAGTTCCCCTGCGAAGCCTTTTTTTTTTTTTTTTTTTTAATTTAAATCCCAGGTATTGAGCAAAATGAGCTGGAAGACACGGGGCTAGAAAGAGGCTCAGGGTGCTGACTGCTGTCTCTTGGGCACCTGTGCGGCCAAGGTGGCTCCTGGACCATAGGTGGGCACCTTTCTGGCCCCACTGTGCGCAGCGCCTGGGCGTAGACGGGCCAGGGTCTGGGCAGAAGTGCCCTGGTTGGCCAGCTGGCTGTCTGACTTCTGAGTTCTGTGGTCGCGTAGCAGAAGGCTCAGGTCCCCGCCCTGGAGACCCAGGGCCCCTAGGCAGCCCTGGGCCTTGATTAACAGCTCAGTGCCTCCCGGCACAACAGGAGAGTCCCCAGTGCCCGAGCCCAGCCACCAACAGGATTACAAGGCAGACTCGGGCTGGGGGGGGGGGCGGGGAGGAGGACGGCATGTGCCCTGTGGGGGGCCCCTGGCAGACCCCCTGGCCCGGCTCTGGGAACACCACTGACCGGAGATGAGTGAGCAGAGTCCCAGCCCAGTGGGCCCGGTCCTTCCTGTGGGGAGACTCCAGAGCTCGAGCCCCCGCCCCCCATCCGGCTCCCCCCTCAGCTCCGGTCTGGTCTCAGGGACCCCGTTTCATCCAGCCCTGCCCGGGAATCACTTCGCAGAGCCAGCGGGTGGGGTTTTCCTGTCAGCTGAATTAGCCTGGGCTGCAGCCTGAGTGTTGGAATAAATGAGATGCAAATGAATGTAAATGAGGGCATCCCCAGCTTCGGGGTGGGCGAGTTCGCCTCCGGGCGGGATGGGGGCGGGGATGCTGCAGGACTTGCCCAGATTGCTGGGGGCCGGGATGGGGACTAGAGAAGGAAAGCCCCCTCGGGAACTGCCCCCCCCCCCAAGACCGGCTCGGACTAGACAGAGTTAATGCCTGTGCGGCCTCACAGGAGTGGGGCTGCAGGGAGCCGGTTCGCCGAGGCCCTGCACAAGGGCACACCAACGTGCCTTTGATCTGGGAGCAGGGACCTGAATGCACAGGCCACGGCACCCGCTGGCACCCCCACCGAGCCTTTGTGCGGGCAGAGCCAGGACTGTGCAGATAATTGCCTGGGCGGGAGGGCTGCTGCAGACCCCTCCCACTCCCCCCTCTCCCCCGCCTCCATCCCTGCCTATGGCTGGAGCCTCCACAACCATCCACAGCCACTGCCCCAAACCGGGGTGGCAGCTTTCTGCTCTGCTGAGGACAAGTCTCCTTCAACCACCCCCTCCCCCCTCCTCCCCTCCCCCCGCCCCAGCCAGCCCGAGGCCCAGCCCAAAGCGGGTGGAGTTCTCTAAGGGTTTGGAGCCTGGTGGCTGGGACACCGGCGACGCCGTCAGTGGAGACGTAGTGTGAACCACAGCGGGAAGGCACGCATGCCACTTAAGGCTTTCCGGCTGTCACATTTTAAAAAGTCACAAGCAAGGAATTAATTCGAACATATTTTGTTTAACCCAGTATATCCAATTATTACCCGTGTAAACTGTCATCAGTGCTTAAAAGTTAACGATGGGACAGTTGACCTCGAGCAAGCGAAGCCTCCAGGTCCCTGTGGAGCGTACGACAGCGCATCTCGGCGGGCACGAGCCGCGTTCCGAGTGCTCCGCAGCCACGTGGGCCGCGCGGCCACCCTGTGGGGCAGGGCAGTCCGACAGGGCCCCAGCTGGACAGACAGCCTGCCGGGGACCCATTTCTGACGGGGAAACTGCTGCCTCCCTGGGTGTGGGCAGAAATGGGCACAGGCAGCTTGGCGGGCGAGAGGAGGCCAGCGGGGACTAAGCCGGGGACTCCTGGCTTTGCGGTGGGGACCGCGGACGTGCCCCACCCACGGCAGACCTTGCCCCTTCCTCCCCACGCACCGTGCCGGCTTCAGACCGCGGGGGCTCGCCAACTTGACCTCCCAAGCGTCAGATCTCCCTGTGTATAACGGAGAAGACAACCTCCCCTCTTCCTGGAGTGGTGCAGGGGCGAAGTAAGGTGACCCCCAGCAGCACGTAGAGCCGGGTCAGACATATCATGAGCACCTGACGCGCCCAGAACGGCCCACCCGCTCATGGCTGAGGAAACTGAGGTCCCAAAAACGGGGGCGTTGTGACGTTGTCCAAGCTCGCCGTGTGGGCTGCGGGCTGGGCAACAGGAAGGTTAATCCAGCACTCATTCATTCATTCACTCATTCATTCACCAGGCCCTCAGAGGCGTCTCTGCTGGGCCAGACCGTGGTTTGGGAGCTCAGGACACAGCCGAAGGCTCTGGAAGCAAATTAGTCCCTGCTGTGATGCAGTGGGTGTGGAAGTGCAAGGGCGCCGGGAACACAGAGACGGGAAGGCCAGCCAGGCGCGCAGGACGGTGTGGGCGAGAAGGGTTTCCCAGAGGAGGGTCCTCTGAGTTGGATCTCCTGAGAAAAGGAATGACTGTAACCACACCAGCAGGAGCAACTCGGGCTCATTCAAGACCTTGTGTGCCGAGCACGCGCACGTACTGACAGCTTCTGCCTCAGAGCGGCTCTGTGAAGTAAGGACTGTTATTGACCCCATTTGACAGGTGGGAAAACTGAGGCGGAGACCCACCAGTTAACTTGCCCGAGAACACATGGCAGTACGTGGCCGGGGCCCAGACTCACACAGGCAACTAACCGTGTCCCCATCCCACACAGAAACAGCCAATCTTCCAGAGAGGGAAGTGGGGAGCCAGAGGTGGGAGAGGAGGGCACAGGCCTCGGCTCCCGGGCCAGGGCGCCTCCTCGTTGCTAATCTCAGCAAGGCCAAGTGGAAATTGCCAAATAAGCCACCAAGGAGTCGCATTGCTGAGGACCCGTGCCCCTTATCCCATGGCCTGTTGACTTAGGACCCGCCGCCTTGGGCAGGAAAGTATTCTATGAAGTCATTTGTAGGTCCATGTATACAGTGGGTGCTGCTTAAATGTTCACCGAATCACTCAGTTAATAAAGGGAGTCTAAAGTTGAGGTGTTAATTCGTTTTGACTTGTTCTCCTCAAGGAAGAAATGGGTCCACCCCTGGTGCCCCCCTCCACCCGTGGGGAGCGAGCCCCCGCTTCCTGAGCGCCCGCAGGGTCTCCCCGAGCTGCTGCGGCAGGACTGAGGAGCGCTGAAGGCGCGGCCACGGGGCCAGGGCCCAGGTTGCCCGAGCCTCCAGGGTGGGAGAGAGGAGCACAGAGCGGAGGAAGCCGGAGCGATGTTCTAGGAAGCCTGGGAACCACTTCCACGGGCGCCTCGCATCAATTTACGTGGCAAAGAATACCCTTCGCCTGTCGCGTTCCACAGGCTCCGATTCCAAGGCGACCAAAGTGCCAGAGGTGACCCGGGAGGGAGGCCCCAGCGCGCCTGCCTTGGGGGCAGGAAGGCACCGGCGGGCGGGGTTGGGCCGGAGCCGGTCCCGACCCTTCTGCCGCGTCCAGGACCAAGGGGTGTCGCATGTCAGGGTGCGGGAGTGCTGTGCTGGGACCAGGGAGGTCCCACGCCTCGGTCCCCAGCCTGGACGGCGCCCACAGCCGCCCCTGCCGCGTGCCACGCCGGCCCCCCGACCACCAGCTCTGTGCCCGCACGTTCAGGAGCACCTTCCTGCAGGAAGGCCAACTGAAGAGACCGTGGCCGGAGACGAGCCCCGAAGGGCCCGCGTCCGGCGCGGAGGGTCGCTGTTCTCCACTCTGTCGTGGACGCTGGTGCGTGCAGGCCGGCCACTCAGGAGGGGGCCCGGCCCTTCCCTGAGAAGCGGTTTCGGGCCGTTTGGTGAGATCAGACTCACCAGGGACCATCAGAGCACAGCCGCGGCCAGGAGCCGGGCAGGGTGCCCGGAGCAGGGAGGTCGGTGTGCGTGGCGGGCAGAGGAGGTGTCCGGGGGGGCTGGGCCAGTGGCGAGGGCCGTCGCACCGGGCAGGGGGCAGTGCCGGGAGTGTGCGAGCCAGGCAGAGGTGCAGCCGCAGTGAAGGAAGGGAGGAAGGAGGGGGAGCGGTGGCCGTGGTGTGGGCGCCGTCCGGCCGGCTGAGGAGGCCTGTCCCTGGGCGGTGGCCTGGCAGTGGAGCCAGCGTCAGAGGAGCCGGTTTGAAAAGGAGGGCCACGCTCTGCTCCCGCAGAACTTTGGGAGGGGCGCCCCGCGCACCCAGAACCGGACGGACTTGAGAGAGGGCGAGGTCGGGGCCCTTGAGCTTGAGTGAAGCCGACAGAACAGGGGGAGCAGCCCAGGAGGGCTGATCAGCTGGAAGAAGTTGGTCCAGCCCGGGGAGCAGCCGGACGAGGGGAGAGAGTCGGGGTGCTGCCTCCAGGGGACTCCAGTCCGGCCCGGGCTCCCCCAGGCGTTGGAGGTTGGAGCTGTGCGAGACCGAGCCCCCTGCGCTTCCCCAGCCGGAGGGGGGCGGCCGCCCGGCCCGAAGGCTGTGGCTGGGAGCCGGTGAGCCAGAGCGTCCTGGGCCTCCTGCGCCCACCCCCGGCCCCTCCTCACCCTGGCACCACCGGAAACCTCGCAGCCGGGGCCCAGCCGCTTGCGGCCACGGGCAGGGCGTGGGCCCCGAGCTGCTGAAGGAGGGGCCGGGCCAAAGCCAGGTGCAGGCAGGGGAAGAACATGGGAGAAAACCGATCCGTCCCGCCCACCACCAGGCACCTACTGCCGGGCCCAGAGACAAAGGATGCTCTCTGCCGGCCGGTTTGCTTTGGAACCTGAGGCTTCCTGGCTGCTGGGGGGCAGGGAAGCACACCTGGAATCTGGTTTCAGAAGCCGCAGGCTCCCAAGGATCTGGGTGCTGTGCCGGAGGCCGCCCGGGACGAGGTCCTCCCTACGGCCTAGGCCCCCATTGTCCGCACTTCTTTATCAATGTGTTAAACGTGCGGCCTAGCAGTGGGTCTAATGAGCATTGTGACTTGAGGTATCGATGAGCACCCGCGATATTTGAGACACTTGCGGCCCCTGTCACGGGTCAGGGAAAGATCCGTGAGCTTCTGTTGGCCACAGGTACTGCTCACGCTATTGTTTTGCTGCCTACATTCATAGTTGAGGGAGGTGCTTAGCTGCGGTGAGAAGTCAGTGAGCATGAGGTTTCCCTGCCCCAGCTCTCCTGCCCCCAGGAGGCCTGCGTAGACAAGGCACCTCTGCTGGCGCAGTCGGAAGAGCCGATGTGCCGGGCCAGGGGGCTGGGGAGGGAGGGGGGTCCAGGTCTGAGGGACGGGAGACCATTTTTACTCTTGACTCGGGTGCTGTTACCAGGTGTGTTTGGTTTGCAGAAATTCATCCACCGGCACGCTTGGGGTATGTGCCCCAATCCGCGTGAATCACTGATTTCAATGCACATTTTTAAAAATGTTTATTTACTTCTGAGAGAGAGAGACAGAGCACAAGTGGGGGAGGAGCAGAGAGAGAGAGAGGAAGACACAGAATCCGAAGCAGGTTCCAGGCCCTGAGCTGTCAGCACAGAGCCCGACGCGGGGCTCGAACCCACAACCGTGAGATCATGACCTGAGCCAAAGTCGGACGCTCAACCGACTGAGCCCCCAGGCGCCCCTCAATACACATTTTAAAACACCTTTACCAGAACAGACGTTTATGCAGGTGTGAGCTTGTGCGTGCCCCTCTGTCTCTCTCTCTCTTTCTCACACACACACACGCGCACACACACACACACACACCAGTACACACCGGTGAGCCTCCACATGTCCATGGGCACACGTGTTTCTAGAACTCTTGCAGACACGTGGACACAAATGGATATGGTGAGACCAAGAACACTATTTTTAGGAAACCCTTCCAAGCCAAAGAGCGACTTCCTGACTTACGTGCCTAGTGACTGCTGGTGGTGGGGAGCGTCGCCCGGCAAAGGGCTGTCGTCTTCCAGGCTGGCTGGCTTTTTCTCTTCTTCCTTTTCCTTTTTTTTAAAAAGAGAGACTAATGACTTTATAGTTTTTGTGAAAATAATACAAGATCATCCTAACAAATTCAAGCCCTAAAGAAAAGTATGAGAAAGGAAGCGTAAAATCGCCCAGATTCTCACCAGCTGAGGAAAAACAAAAGCATTCGCGTTTGGGGATGAGTGTGACAGACACCTCTCTTCATCACTCAGAGGTGGAAGGTGGACAGAGACGTGCTTTCGGAAATGGGGACCTACCCCTCGCTCGCCTCTTCTAACAAAGCTGTTCCTTTAACTTTCCTCGATGGAACAGAACAGGCCCCAGAGGATGGAGGGTCCTTACGGCGCCGGGTCCTAGGGCCTCCGCTCTGCTTTCCGTCACCCATTCCTGGTGGCGGTCCCCTGGGGCCCCTGGGGACCGGCTGTGTTGTGCTTCCTCACTGTTTACTGTCACGTGGCCAGGTGCTGCCTCCCGGCAATCGTTTGCGGGCCGTGTGCAAGGGCCGGTGCGGCAGATCGCCGGGGTCACGGGTGACCACTTTCGCGGGAGTGAGATCAAGGCAAAGCCTGCCTTTGGTTGACGGAAAGGACTGTGTCCTGGCAGGGACCTCGGACAGGTGTCCGCCCTTCCCCCTTGCGCTGGTGCCGGCCATTCCGGGGTTTGATGTGGTAACGGGCGACCCGGCCTCCCGTCCCGCGGTGGCCGCTGCGCCTGCCACATCCTGTTTGGCTGGGACGGCCAGGGGCGCATTCCTCGGCCTCCATGTCATAGGCAGAGTCTGTTCACACCAGGCCCTGGATCGTTTGAGGCCGCGGGGGCCCACATTCCCCCGGTCTGGCGTCACACGTGTGCCGGCTGGACACCCTCGTGGACGGCGGCGCTGCTGTCTGGTCCCGCTGTCGCTTGGGATCAGCCCTCACTTGTTCAGACGCGGGAGGAAGCCAGCAGGTGGGGAGGCGGGAGATGCTCCATCCGGGTTTCGCGGCGCTGGAAAAATGCTCGCCCCGGGGATCTGGGGGGGTGGGTCCTCTCAGCCGGGCTCCGCCGCAGTCGTGTCCACCGGGGGGCCAGCACCCGCGTGGCCCCTCCAAGACCGTTCCCCCGCTGTCTCCGGAACCTGGGGATTTGCCTGGGTCTCACTTGGCAGACACCGTGCCCCTTCGTTCGTTACCGGATGTCGGCACCTCCGTGCCCCAGGCGAGGGCTGGGCGCCCTTCCCTGCAGGCAGGCGCCTGTGCTGGGGGGAGACAGACAGAGTGTCCCCAGCCGCTGGCCCCAGCGCCCGGGCTGTATCTGCCTGGAAAAGAAACCCGGAGTTGGGGCATTGGCCCAGGAGGCCTCTGATCACCGTCCACAGGCCCAGGGCTTCCTACAGGAGGACCACCTTGAGAGGAGGGATGGCACTGGGCGCCTTCTCGTGCCCTCCCCTCCCTGTGTCCGGGAAGGTGACAGCCCCGCCCCCGGGGGTGGGGGGCGTCCTTCCTGGTCCAGCGAGCGTCCGCACCTTGCTGGGAAGTGTCTCGGGTGAGGAGCCAGCGGGTGCGGGCCTGCCCCTTGCTGTCAGGCGTGCTGGCCGGGCGGGGCGGGGTGGCCTGCAGGCCCCCTCCCGGGGCCGCCGCCCGGGACCCTCTCTGGGAGCCTCCGCCCCTGTCCCGCAGCGGCCGCCCCTGCCCCAGGCGGAGCCTCAGGCCCCTGTCCCTGTGTCCACCTTCCCTGCAGGCCGCGCGAGGACGCCTGCGCCCCAGAAGCAGGATGAGAAGATGGCACACCTCCTGTTACCTCGGGGCGCCAGCAGCTTCCGCAAGTTCACCCGGGAGTCCCTGGCGGCCATCGAGAAGCGCATGGCGGAGAGGCAGGCCCGGGGCTCGGCCGCCGCGCAGGAGGCCCGGGAAGGGCTGCCCGAGGAGGAGGCCCCGCGGCCGCGGCTGGACCTGCAGGCCTCCAGGAAGCTGCCCGACCTGTACGGAGCCCCGCCCCGGGGGCTCATCGGGGAGCCGCTGGAGGACCTGGACCCCTTCTACAGCACCCAAAAGGTGCCCCCCGCGCCCCAGGCCCACGCCCCCCGCGCCCCGGGCCCACACCGCAGACAGGGACGGGGCCTTGCCTCCGGGCGGGCCGCCTCGGGGCAGGCTCCCCGGGCTTGGAGGCGGCGAGTCATGGGCGACCTGTATTCCAATCGTTCTGACTTTATTCCAGGGCAGGGGCCAGGCTTGTGCGCCGCCGCGGTGTGGCGCTAGGCAGAGGCAGGCGGCCCTGTTCCGGAAGGCGGCTGGGCTCGGGCCTTCCCCTCGGGCAGACCGGCCCGTCCCGGGTCCCAGAGCACAGCACGTGCCCCCTCTCCTGCTGGGCACAGCGTGTGGCCCGCACACTCTGGCCGGAGGGTTTGCTGGGCGTTGGCCGTGATGGGCAGCTCAGGCTGGGGGCCGAGAGGGGCGGGGAGGGAGCGGACTCTGCCATTGTCCCCCTGAGTGTGGGGAGAGGAAGTGGCTTCTGTCCACTGGGCAGGTGACTCAGGCCTGCCCCAGTAGGGATTCCAGCCGGGAGGTGACTCCCCCCATCTGGGTGCCCTGCCCAGGCCCCGCCTCTCAGAGCACGGGCCGGCGCGGCGGGCTCCCTCAGAGGCCTGGTCCCCAGCCAGCTGCCCACACGTCTGGGCCTCCCCGCCGGGAAGGCCTTTCCCCAGGAGGCCAGGTCCTCAGGAAGAAGGTGGCTGCGCACATCACTGCAGTCAGTGCTGGGACTGGGGGCGCACTGGGGGCAGACAGGGCCGGTGTTCACATGGCACGTGTGGGCGTGCCTGAGTGTGTGTTTGTGTCTGTGAGATCGTGCTGTGAGACTGCACCGTGTGGTGCACGGTGGTCTCCATGTGTGATGTGAGTGGGTGTGGGTGTGAACAGGTACAGGGAAAGCCCACCCCGTCCACACACGCAGGTGAGAGAAGACACCTTGAACTTGGCTGTGCTTCTCCCTGGTTCAAGTGACATGGGCGGGGTTGAAGGTGGAGGCTGGGGTGATAGTTGGGGCCAGAGTTAGGCTGGAGGTTGGGATCAGTCAGGGTAGGTTGGGCAGAGCTGGAGGTCAGAACTGGGGTGAGGGTCAAGGCCAAAGCCGGCAGCCAGTCAGGTGTCAGTGGCGTTAGGTCAGGGTCAGCTGGGACAGGAGGACCCACCTGGGGGTGGAGTCGAGGCTGGGCTGGGCTTTTGGGGGCTGGTAACAGTGGGACCGGGAGGCAGCCAGGGACCCCAGCTTCCAACCCTGTGATCAGGGACACTTGAACCACGGCCCCGGCCTGACTCTGGCCTCTCACCTCCGGCCTCTCCGTGCTGACCCCTGCAGACCTTTGGTCCCGACACATCAGGCCCCTTATCTCCGCAGCTCACATTAAATAGACTTCGTCTCAGCAGCTCAGCCTTTGCAGAAGCACCACCCCTGAGCCCCTCAGCTGTGCCAGCTCTAGCCTGGGCATCGGGGTGCACGGCTGCCCGCGAGGGCTGTATCTGCACGCGGCCTAGCCTCCAGCACTTCCGGTCCACTCCCACACCCCATGGTGCTGTGTGGACGGTGTCTTCTGGAAGCCTGGGGAGAGGGTCAGCCATGGGCTGCTCAAGATCCCCCACCCTGGACAGGGGGACGCCTGGGGGGCTCAGTTGGTTCAGTGTCCGACCCTTGATCTCAGCTCAGGTCTTCCTCTCAGGGTTGTGAGTTCAAGCCCCACCGTGGACTCTGTGCTGGACATGAAGCCTGCTTTAAAAAAAAAAACAAAACACTGGGTGGCTCCGTTGGTGGGGTGTCTGACTCTTGATCTCGGCTCAGGTCATGAATTCATGGTTTGTGGGATCGAGCCCTGAGTCAGCCTCTGCACTGCCGGCAAGGAGCCTGCCTGCCGTCCTATCTTCCTTGCCCTCTGCCCCTCCCCCACTCGTGTGCACAGGCACACACAATAAATAGACAAACTTAAAGAAGAAAAAGGACACCCCCCCCAGTGGGCGGAGACACTGGGTCCCCTCCTCTGGTGGGGGGAGTGCTGACCCCTGTCCCGACCCAGGGAGACAGGGCCTCCGGGAAAGCGTCTCTCTCCTGGACTGGGGTCTGCGCTCCCCCATCCCTGCTTCTCACCTGTTGCAGCCCTCGCTGCAGCCCAGCCCCCTCATCTGCCCCTGTTGCCCCAGCGGGCGGGGAGGGGTCAGAAGGGGGAGAAGAAGGGGGGAAATGGTGGGGGAGGGGGAGGGAGGCAAACCATGAGAAACTCTTGGATGCTGAGAACACACTGAGGGCAGATGGGTGTGGGGGGGAGGGGGGATGGGCATGGAGGGGGGCACTTGGGATGAGCACTGGGTGTTCTATGGAAACCAACTTGACAATAAACTATTTGTAAAAAAAACATTAGAAAATAAAATAAATAAACCTTAAAAAAAAAAAAAGACGTGGGAAGGGAAGGAGCCTCTGCTGGGAGAGCAGCCTGGCTGGACGCCCGAGGGACCCTTCCTGTTAGGACTGCAGTTTGGAAATGAACCTGAGTCCCGCCCCACCTGGCCGCCCCTACACTTGACCTGACCCCACAGCGGCCTCGGGCAACACATGGGGGCCCCCCCACCTGCCCAACACACCAGCTGCCTGCCCCTCCCCGCTCAGTCCCCCTCCCCCCACCCCACCCTTAGCCAGGGTTCTAGGGCTCTGAGCCCACGACTGCCCCCCCAGTCCTGTCTCCACAAGGGCCGAGGGGCAGCCGCCCCCGACCTGAAACACCTCTCTGTTCCAGACCTTCATCGTGCTGAATAAAGGCAAGACCATCTTCCGATTCAGCGCCACGAACGCCTTGTATGTGCTCAGCCCCTTCCACCCTGTCCGGAGAGCGGCCGTGAAGATCCTGGTCCATTCATATCCTTCGTCGGGCCACGGGGGCTGGGGGGGTGGCGGCGGGGGGGCAGGGGGGTGGGGGTGTGGGGCGAGAGCGGCCGCCCCCAGGGCTCTGCGCCCCACCGCACCCCTGCCCGCCTTTCAGCAGCACCCCGGGGTTCTCAGGCGCGCGCGGGTTTGCGAACCCTGCGTCTGCAGGAAGCCGGGCCGCTAGGGTCCCGGGGGACACGGCCCGCCCCGCCCCCGACATCGGCCCCAGAGCCCTCCGGCCGCTCCCCGGGCTCGGCCCAGGGGGCCTGCCTCCGTGAGGGGGGCTCTGGCCGGGTCACACGCGGGCGCCCCTCCAGGGAGGCACAACGTTCGCAGTTCGGAGCTGCCTGCGAGGACTCTGCTTAGCGCCACAGCACCTGAACTGCAGCCTGGAGACGCCGCGGTGCGGGGTACCGAGTGCGGAGGGTACTGAGGGGAGCGCCGAGCGCGGAGGGTACTGAGGAGGGGCGCCGAGTGCGGAGGGTACTGGGGGCAGCGCTGAGTGTGGAGGGTACCGAGGGGAGTGCTGAGTGCCGCAGGGTACTGGGGGGGCGCTGAGTGTGGAGGGTACCGAGGGGAGTGCTGAGTGCCGCAGGGTACTGGGGGGGAGCGCTGAGTGCCGCAGGGTACTGGGGGG